>NW_017729032.1:124833469-124837695 GCF_001723915.1 Gavialis gangeticus | reverse complement strand
TTCCGACCCTTAATCTATGAATCTATGAATCTATAAGTAATAGGTGGACCTACTCAAGAGGCCACAGATTTTAATAGACTATGGAAACTGAAATCCCCAGGTTGTTCCTAGGGGAAATAACCTCAAATCTTGCTTCAGACATGCTGGCAGGGTGTGTATATCTTTGTTTTCTTCACCAGGTGCCCCCAAACACTATAGCAACACATTGTTTTCCTAAAGCCAGACTTTACAATATATATAAGTTACAAACTTCCAAACAAGCTCCTTAGATAAATTATCTGAAGTGTCACCCACAGAAACGATAGCTAATTGGGATTACCTTCAACTCAGTTTCTCAAGACAGATGCTTACAGGTTCTGCCGCATGCCCTTATTTACTGCAAGGGTGACTTTAATTGTGCAACTTAATCAACCACAGGCTGTGTTAAACTTGTGTGTGAAACTTAAGGGCCCACATTGCAATAAACAAAATGCCGACTATTCTTTTGATAGTGGATGACAGTAAAAGTTAACTGCATCTTCATTGCTACTAGAATGTTCACACTTTGTGCTAAACATCCGTTGTTACATGACAGGCAAGATATTAGTTCAGACAAGGTAATTCACTCAGTTTCTCTGTTCCTTAGTTTTTCATGTGTAAAATGGGAATAACAGTATTTGTCAGGATAACTCTATAAATGGGTGGCAGTACTCAGCTATGCAGGCTACTGAAGCCATAAAAACCTGTGTAAAGATAGCCCTACTACAGCGATGACTCGGTTTCTATCTTAATGCCCAAAATCAGCCATCAATGTCCCTTTCTTTCAACAAATACCTTATCTTTACAGAACAGCATTAGCAATTTTGCAAATCAGCTATTTCACGTTCAAAAATATGAAATGTATGTGTCCAGGAGCCTCTACCTCTGTTTGTTCTTAGAGCTCACTCTGTATCTCTCAAGTGCATACTTACCAGTTCACCTTGTCCCTAGCATTGCTAGCTGCAGATCTGGTATTTCCTCTTCGTTTACTTTTGTTAGTTCTGAATCAAAAAAGCTGAGCCAAACTTTTTTTTTAAATATGGGAAATGTAATCTAAGTGAAAAAGTACTCATTTCTCTCAATCTCCTTTAATACTCTGGGATTTATATTGCTGCTCACGTCATCCAGTTTGATCAGTCAGTCTGTGAACAATTACTAATGCACTAAAAAAAATAGAAATATTATTCATCAGCTTGCATCCCAGCGAAGCAGCATGAGATTATGATGATCCTACTGACTTTTATAAAACTTCAAACCAAGTGACCAGAGGCATAATATGGAAACAGTGTGCCATGGGCAACACTCTCGCACCCTCTCCCATTTCCCCCACAACTTTTCACTTTCAAGTGCAGGAACAGCAGCAAGCAGAGAGCCTGGCAGTGTCATAGAGTGCAAGGCATTCTGGGAATTATAGTTCTCTAGAGTCACAATAAAGTTTGCTGCTGCCAGAGGGGGATTTTTGCTTTATTCACAGCGGCAGGCATCAGTGAGGTAAGCAGTAGCGCTGGGGGGGAGAGGGGAAGTGCCCCCCACAATCCCTGCTCCTTTTGGTGCCCCTCCCTTTATGCAACACCCAGGGTATGTGCCCTGTTCACCTACCTCATGCTACTCTACTGAGTGGCACTCAATGACAAACTAGCATAACCCATTAGTAACCATTCCCACCCATGTATCTGAACATGTTTTGTGCCAGGCTATCATCTTGGAGAGGATAACTTGTAGCTAAAACCTACACAACCTTAAAAAAAAATTACGCACTGTACCTTCTAACATTGTTTGTATCACGGAGTGCAATTCATTCCTCAACCTTGAAATCTGATGGCACCCAGAGCAGTTACATTAAATCTCTTCCAACTATTTTGCTGGTTCTGGGCTACTAGCATTGAAGAATTGTATCATGCCTTGAAAAGGCACTAATCATGGTGAATAGTACATCTCTTGAACTAGGTTAAAGAGGCCACATTCAGAAATATAAATCCTCACTATGAACTTCCAATGAAACTGGCAAAAATAGAAAATGGCCTCACAGATGTCAGGAGTTATTCTAACTTACCTGAGCTGAACTAAGTGATCTCCTGTCTGTACGAGCGTCTAAGGTGCAACCTCCTTTTTTGATTAAAGACTAAAATCCTAGTGCTCATTAACAGAATACTTTGCTATCACTGCAAGAAGGCATATAAAATGCTTTTTCAAGAAAAAAGGAGTCCTCTGTGTTCAAAGATAACTTGACCAGCAGCCAGTCCCAGCTGGTCACTGCTTCCTACTGTCTCTGCATCTGCCTTCCTCCCAAGTATTTTCAGAAGTTAGGGGCCAGTGGGGTACTGTGGGTCTCTGGCACCCAAGGGCCAATGCTTATATTTGCGGTCCCCCCCACCCCAGGGATGATCTGAGTAGGGTGTGGGGCCCTGCCTCCCATGTGGGTACTAATGATGTGGCCAGGAGAAGCCCTGATCACCTGGTGGCGGACTACCACGCTCTGGGGGGCATGCTGAAGGAGGTAGGTGCACAGGTGGTTTTCTCTTCTGTCCTACCAGTGAGCGGATGTGGAAGACAGCACGAGACGTGGATCGCAGAGACCAACTGATGGCTTCGGGAATGGTGTCTTGAGGCGGGCTTTGGTTTCCTTGACAACCACCTGCATATCACGATGAGAGACATGCTCGAATGGGATGGGCTCCACCTTTCCCCTAAAGGTAAGCATGTGTTCTCTTCTAGGTTGGTGGATCTCCTCCAGCGGGCTTTAAACTAGGCTCGTCGGGGGAAGGGGAAGATGAGGGAGGAGAAAGCCTTGGACCACTAAACGAAGCAGCACCCACAAGTACAGCCCAGCCTAGACGGACGAGCGGAACACATACACAGGTAAGCAACAGGGGCCAGGGCAATGCCGAGATTAGGGGGCCAGTGCACACATCCACAGGAGGCCTCAAATGCCTCTACACAAACACTCATGGTATGGGAAACAAGCAGGAGGAACTTACCTTCCTGCTAGCTGACACCAACCCAGACATAGTGGGGCTCACTGAAACGTGGTGGGACCCAATGCAGGACTGGGCAGTGAATATCAAGGGCTACAGACTATACAGGAGGGATAGGACAGGGAGCAAAGGCGGGGGTGTGGTGCTCTACATTAAGGAGGAATACACATCCTCATCAGGTAGCACAGAGTCAGAGGAGGGGCACATGGAAGTGCTCTGGGTTAGAATACACGGCAGTCGAGGGGAAAGAGATTTAGCAGTGGGGGTCTACTACAGACCACCCAACCAAGGCGAAGAGCTCGACCAGGAATTCTTAGGTCAGCTCACAGAGGTAGTGAAGTCAAAGGACGTGGTCATCATAGGTGACCCAGACATCTGCTGGGAAGAGCAGTCAGCCAGGTATGACCGCTCACGTAGGTTCCTAGCCCAAATGCAGGACCTCCATCTAACCCAGGAGGTGCACAGCCCCACCAGGGGACACGCCTTGTTGGACCTGGTGCTGGCCATGGGTATCGACCTGGTGAGGGGGCTGCAGGTGCTCAACCACCTGGGTGACAGTGATAATTGCCTGCTGGAATTCATCATCCAGCGCAAGGTGGCAAGGGCCTGCAGCAAGGCAGCAGCCCTAGATTTCAGGAGGGTGGACTTCAGTGAGCTAAGGAGAATAGTTGGAGAAGCACTGAGGTCCCGGAGGGGAGGGGAGCCAGGTGTCCAAGAAGAGTGGTTGCTCCTTAAGGAGACGATCCTCCAAGCCCAAAGGGAGGTAATCCCAACACGGATCAAAGGGAGCAGGAGGGCGCAAAAGCTCCCATGGCTCACCAAAAGCATCCGGGAATGTCTCCTAGCTAAAAGGGAGGCACACACCCAATGGAAGGGAGGGGACATCACCAGGGAGGACTATACTGTGGTCGCTCGGGGATGCAGGAGGGCAGTCAGGAAAGCCAAGGTGGAGATGGAACTGGAACTAGCTTCCCAGATCAAGGACAACAGGAAGTCCTTTTTTAAATACGTAGGGGCTAAAAAGAAGGTACCGGGTAATGTGGGGCCCCTTTCACTCTAGGAAATTTGGTCATCACACCAGAACGACAAAGCTAACCTATTTAATGATTTCTTTGCCTCCATTTTCCTGATCAGGGACCAGATCAGACACCCCACTGGGCCCCCCTCAGGCCCCAGGGGAGACGCACACAGGCCAAGGGTTAGTGAGGATCTAGTCAGGGAACTTCTGGAGGG
>NW_017729032.1:124832267-124832759 GCF_001723915.1 Gavialis gangeticus | reverse complement strand
GGGGACCAGCAGGCATTGGGGGAGTCCCTGTTCCCCCAAGAACTACCAGGAGTGACCAGGAATAACAGTCACAAGCTGGCAGAGGGTAGATTTAGGCTAGACATCAGGAGGCGCTACTTCACTGTCAGGGCAGCTAGGATCTGGAACCAACTTCCAAGCGAAGTGGTGCTGGCTCCTACCCCGGGGGTCTCTAAGACAAGGCTTGACAATCACCTTGCTGGGGTCGTTTGACCCCAGTACTCTTTCCTGCCATGGCAGGGGGGTGGACTTGATCTGCTCAGGTCCCTTCCAACCCTACTAACTATGAAACCCTATGGCACTTTATCAGGGGAATTAGCAGCGTGGCACCCTGGCCGCAGGAGGAGGGGTAGTGGCTGGAATTTCCAGCCAGAACTGCCAAAGAAAGCCACAACCTGCCTGGCAGGTGGTGGGCCACGCTCAAAACATGGGAGGCAGCCCAGCCTCTCCAGCCGGTGCCCCTGCCCCCCCCCC
>NW_017729032.1:124828535-124832257 GCF_001723915.1 Gavialis gangeticus | reverse complement strand
GGTCCCCCTGCCCCCCCCCCAGGCTGGCACCCAGGAGCCATAGCCCCCTCCCACCTCCCCTGTCAATATGCCACTGTTAGGGCCAGAATGAGGAGCAGTTGCTGGCCCCTATGTTTTAGTATCTCATTCCTTACTTAGCTCTTTGAGACAATGACCATTTAAAAAAAATCTTTTTACCTTCTAGGGCGAAGTTCATGTACTAGTTACACTTCACTTTGTGATGCCAGGCAAGACACCATACATTTCTGTGTTCTTCAGACTTCCCACAGAATTCCATGTAGCTTTCCTACAGAAACCGAGGGACCATTATGTCACAATGTAGGTCTATTGTGATTAGAGTCCTTGATTTAAACAGGTACCTGACTAAGCTACAGGAGCAGCAACCCACAACAGCAGATTGTATCTATAGATTTTTCATCATTGGTTCTAAGAGTCAAAAGACATTATGCTCAACACACTGCATTTTGCCCACTACCAACCCTATCGCTACTTCAGGAAGCAGGGCTGCTAAAAATAAAGCAGCAATTGTGCAGTCCCTTCACAGCATCTGATGAGGTAAGCCCTCTGCTTATTAAAATGTATGCGTCTCTGATTTAGTTAGTCTACAAAGGTGCAGATCTAGTTTCATAGTGAGTAGAGTCGGAAGGGACCTGAGCAGATCATCAAGTTCGACCCCTTGCCTTCTGACTCCAGACCAACATGGTTCTCTGATAATGTCTTTGCACATCTTTAATTTTAACTGAGAAATGGGAACTTTTTTAAAGCCAAGATTTTCATAACGCGATACGGACTTTTTAAAAAAATTTTACTTTTGAGGTGGCCAAACTGAGATACCTTAAAAGGCTTGATTTTCTTCTCTTTCTAAAAACCATGCCTTTTTCAAGCATCTAGGCACTGAAAAAACTGAGGCACTCCAGCCTTTTCCACTTTTCAAAAGTTTGGCCACAACACACATTGCTAACAACAGGCAGAATGGGGGACATCAGAGAAGTAGCTTACACTTAGGAGAAGGGGTGGCGGTAAAACAAACACGCCACATGCATGTGTGTGCATACACACTATTGCTAATTGGTGCCAGCTCACACAGCATAAATTACTATCAGAACCAAAAGAACATAACCCCTACCTTCACAGCTGGAAGTTAGGTAACTGGGCTCCACATAGCAGCAGATTGTGCTACCCTTACTCACTTTGAACTGTCCTTTACTACCCAATAAGTAGCACTGTTGAATGTCAAATGGTCAACATGTATGTAAAATATTATGTAGGGCAAGGTAATTGCAATGGGGCCTTTAGTTTAATTTATAGAAAAAACTTTGCAGATAGAACCACACTCTTCAGCATTTATGGATTAAGCATTTATGGATTTATGGTGCTCAACCTATGGTCTACGGGGTGGACTGGCCCCCAAAGTGACTAGATCCAGACTGCAGCACAGGGGATCCACTGCAAGCAGCTCAGTCTGGTGCATCCCCTTCCCTTCCTTGACCTGCATGCTCTGATCACTTCTGCAGCCTAGAGATAATTTTTCTTCCTCTCCTTCAACATTGGTTGCAACTCCTGGTGCAGTCTGGTCTAAAGTACCTGGCTCAACACCTTGAGCTCCTCTGAATTAAGCTTTCAAAACATTCATGAAAAGGAAGGGCTGTGATCCACTATCTAAGCACTTCCAGAGTGAGCAATGCTAATGAAACACAAGTGACCTTGTTAGCAGTCAACACAACAAAGTCAAAAACAGGTTCAGCAATCAAGTTTAAATATTAATTACACCTGAGAGCAAGCCTGTCTCTGCTGCCATGCCAAGGAGCTACTTGCATGTCTCTAGTGGGTTATGGAATAGAGAAAGATCCCACACAATTTACTGATTCGTTTGATGTGCCTGGCTGGGGGAGTATTTGGTTGATTACACAATTTCACAATGATTGCACACTTAATTCATACAACACAATTTTATTTTAAAATTCCTTGCTACGCATGTAACACTTCTTAGCTTTAAGAAAAACCACAAACATTAAAAACACAATAACTACATATATTAGAAACAATGCTCCAAACGCACTTCCTTCCCAAACAATGCTATAAGAATTAGTATTACAAAAACAACTACAATTACAAGTAAAGGTTATTTCTCATGGTATACTTACAATCCTAGAATTCCAAGAAACCAAATCCCCAGATATACTTTCATTCTTTAGTTATGGTTTTAGGGTTGGTCTCAGCAGTGATAGGAACAAGTCCCCTTCCTTCGGTCCCACTCTCAGGCGCTCCATGGCTTCAGTGTGAACTGGAGTTCTTGTTCACGGAGAGGGTGGTTCAGGTGATCAGTCTGATCCGGCCTATACTTGCAATTCTTCCTTCAATGTTCTGCAAGTGAAGTTACCTCCAGACTGGGACTGTAGGTTACAGTTTTTATTGGGTGAGTTGCCGTCTGGGGCCCCTCCTACCCATCCTGTCACTACTCCCAAATTCGGGCTCAGATCTTTTACACAACAGATTCTTTTCCTGGGTCTTCTTTGGGAAATTGTCCACATCACTGCTGTGACCTCTTGCCAACCCCTTTCCAAAAGTCCCTAGGTTTCGATCTCTCGGAATGGTTACCTAAGGGTCGCTTTTAGGTTAACTTTGTTGAAGGCCTCTAGAGATCAAATTCAAGAACCAAGACATTCAGCACGTTCGCTGCAAGGCCTCTAAAGATTAAATTCAGAATCAAGACATTCACCTCGTAGGCAAAAACAAACAACGACCCTAGATAAAAAGATGAACCTTGCTTTTTTTTCTAAACTGGCTAATGGGTATTTATTATAAGCATTCATATATGACATTGCCAGTTTTGTGGCTGGCCAGACTGAGGGCAGAGGCGCTGTATTTTGACTGATAAGTGGGAGTGAGATGCACCCAGGAACAGATGGGGGGGGGGGGGGGGGCTCTGGTGCACCTGCACTCCCCTTCGATCCCTGTTTGGCCAGGGTTTGACACTAACTGCTAGCCCTGGCAACAACATTTCTAGTCAGGCAGCTGAAGGAGTTGCTTGACTTTGCAGCTTATCATCTCTCTGATCCCTTCAGAGCTCTTCATTCCCCCAGCGTTGGCAACCCGCTCTTCCCCTTCGTGGTCTTCATGTTCCACCAGTAGAACCGGCCTTTGCTGCCCATTAGCTGTTCCTGGTCATGCAGCCATTTCACAGCCCTGTGGCCTGCTTGTAATTTGTCCCAATGAAGCTGTATTTGTTTGTGCATCAACACCGCCCAGGGCCGGACCGAGTGGGGAAGCTCCCGGGGTCTTTTCAAGTGGCGAACATGTGCAGCGCTCTACAGGGGACCCCTGCCCTCTGCAAAACCCTACAGCTCCCCATGGACATCACACCGCGGGTCCTAGCCCCAGCAGGCAAGCTCCACACGTGTCACATGGAGAGGAGATGTGTGCAATGGCATGTACGTGTGTGCACACAGAGAGGGTGTCTACCCTATCTCGTGTGTGTGTGTGTGTGTGTGTAGGGGGTCTACCCTAGTGTGTGTGTGTGTGTGTATAGAAGGGGGGGGTCTGCCCTAGTATGTGCCTCTGCGTGTGTGGAGGAGGAGTCTACCCTATTGTCTGTGTGTGGAGACGGTCTACCCTATCTCGTGTGCGTACGCGTGTCCCCTCCTTGACTCTTCCCACCCCGCCCAGGTCCGCGCCCGCGGCCGAGAAGGGGCGGCCCGGCCCGGCCCCCGCCCCCGCCCGCA
>NW_017729032.1:124824690-124828319 GCF_001723915.1 Gavialis gangeticus | reverse complement strand
TCTCAGCAATGCATCCTCCTTCCTGCCCCGACCCCGACCCCAGCACCGGCACCAGCAGGAGCTGCGCAGGCACCCCCATGGGTAGGTGCGGGCGGGCGCCTGCCCCGCCACTCGCTTCTCCGCGGTCCCCTCTGCCCATCCGTCCCGTCCGGTCCGGTCCCGCGCCCGCGCGGGGGAGCGCAGCGGAGCTGCTCCCGGCTCGGCGCTGCCTCCGCGTCCGGCCCCGGCTGCCAGCAGCACCTGGAGCAGCTGCCGGTGCTTCCCCGCCCCCGGCTTCGTCTGCCCCTCACGTTCTTCTTCGCTCCTGGTCTCTCCGCCCCACCTGTAGCCTCTTGTAGGGAAAGAAATCAAAATCTGAGCTAACAAATAGAGGGGAGAGTGAAAGCTCCAGGGGGACGCGTGCGTTGCCAGCAACTTGGAAGGGGCCTGACCCTGGCAAGTGTGGCAAGGCAGAAATAATAGTGTCTAGCGGTACCTGCTGCTCCGTTACCTGTCTTTGAAGTGTATGTTGCTATAGGGGGAACGTCTTTTTATCTGTGTCTGTTCCTCCCTGTTGGCTTGGGAACAGCTGTCCTAGGAATTAAGGTGACAAACTGGGTCATGACTCCAAATGGGGTTGTAGGGGAGGGGGTGCTCTGGGTAGGGAGTGAGGGGCCACGCTGAGGAAAAGTTTGGGAAGCATTGCCCTAGGACAGCCTGTATAGAAATGAGGAATTCCCTTGTTGGCTGTGCCTGACACTGCAGGGCTTTACTAAAATATTTCATTTCATTTCATTTCATTTCATTTCATTTTTAATATTAATGTCATGGAATAGGGAGAGTGAAAAGTTGCCTTACGGTTAACTGAGGAATTTCCAGTTTGGAGCTGAATAATGAAGGTAGTGTGTTGGCAAGGCAGACTTCATTCCTGCTCATCTCTTGCCCTCTCCCTGGCATGAGTGTGGGATGAGCCATCTCTGCAATTAGGAGTCCGGGGACCAGCGAGGGCCAAGGGAGGAAGCTGTTTCACAAGTCCCACCCAAGGGACTAGTGCATTCCCCTCTTTCCTCATCTCTAGGCTGAAGAAGTAGGTCACTGGGTTCTTCCATCCCCCTCAAAGAAGAAGGCTGGCTTCTTCCTTTCCTTTTTTTCCCCCTGAGCTGTGGCAGAGCACTGGAGAGCAGCACTGGTGCCTGTCTGCTGCTTCTTTCACTTTATTGGCATGACTGCTGCATCCTAAGGATTCATCTTTGCTAAGAAAGAAAGTGGGTTTGAACCTGCGTTGGCTAAGTTGCGTTAAGTAATGCATTACAGTCCTAACTTGGATAACTCTGTAGGCTTAAACCTGCGGTGGGCAACTTTTCAGCAGGCATGCCACAAATTAAGCCCTAGCCCTTCCCAAGTCCTGCTGTGATTCCCTGCCCTCTCCATCCCTGTCCAGGTGTACGTAGTAGAGTTTGTGCTTGGGGTGCCAACATGGAGGTAGGAGGCTGCTGAGAGAGGAGCTGTCACTGCCAGAAGCCAAGGTAACTTGGCCCTACTACTGCTGCAGTCTTATATGGTGGATGAGGATCCAAAGCCCTTAATTTGGTAGCAGCTGCAGGGCCAGGGGAGGATTAATCTGCCTCTTGGCAGTAACACCTGCCACCTCGTGCAGTAGGATCCTGCTCTGTTCTGCTCGGCTCCTGTCTCTATTCCAGCACCTCTTAGCTGGGGCTGGCATGCTGCATGCAGCAATGTCCCATGGCTCAGGTCATCCCATGGCCCCCGTTTTAAATCACGTTGGCCACTTTTTTTCCTCTTGTGAAGATGGCCAAAAGGCTAATCTGTGCTTGCCTCTTAACCTACACTGATTCCTACAACTGAGGATGCAGTTGTACATGAGAAACAAATTAGTTTAACTGGCTGTGCTTAATATCAGTGATTTTGTTCTGGTACATGCTGAAATTGTGCTAAAATGCAGATAACTAATGATGCAGATAATTCCATTCATCTGTTATTTAGTTAATGGTATCAACTGGGTGCATCTGACTCAGTATTACCATAGTATCTGAGCACCTTTTTGTTGTACTTCTCACAAGCCCACCTGTGGGATAGGGGTGTACTATGCTAACTCTGTACGTGAGGGGAGCTGAGGCACAGCAAAGCCTAGGCATGATTGAAACAAGGGTAAGGATCCCCAGAGTGGCTTAACTGACCAAATCACAGTTAACATCCTAACTGTTGCACTTGTGTGTAGGCTGCTTGAGACATCGTTTCTTGTGTTCTAAAAGCTGTGTTCAGAGGAGACCGAAATGAGGGCAACAGTTAGCAGGATCAGGGGCTGACCAATCCTCAAGTCAGGGTGTTAGACCAGGGGCAGGCAATTTATTTTGGGCAGAGGGCCACTTAGTGAGTTTCGGCAAGCTATTGAGGGTTGCATGATGAGCAGTCCAGGGGAGATTAATATTAATTTTCTAAATTTTTTTTTAGGGGCCCCACGGATAGAATGGCCTGGTGGGCTGCATCTGGCCCCCAGGCTGCATTTTGCCCACCCTCACGTTAGACAAATGCTGAATTGTCCACTGCTTCAGCCTGGACCCAGATGCTGAGCATTGATGCATAACATAATCTCCACGATTGGTAACAAGAGATGGAAACTTCAGGCCTTTGGTTGAAAATATACCCACATTTCTTTCCTCTTAGTATGGTGCTGAGTGTGAAATGGTTGACCCAAGCAGATGCCTTTCTCAAAGGATGAACCCGTCCATAAATAACTAGTTTAGATTGGTTTGGTGTTTAACCAGAGGATTGAAGGTGTCTTGTGTCTTTTTTTGCTTTTAAACCATAAAAATATTTTGGATATTATAAGGTGGTAGGAACAGAGCCTGCTTTCTGAAGAATGCTCTTTTGCAATGGGAAGAAATTAACCAAGCATTCATTTACCATAGAAAATGGTCAGGGCAGGGAATGCTAGTCACTGCCTTCTGGGGTGGAGGTCAGGAAAAACATTCCCTGAACAAATTTTGTAAGTTGGAGTTCGGAATAACAATAGAAACTGGAAATGCTTCCTGGTTTCTGTGGGCTGACTTTACTGACATCCCCTTTTTGCTTCCTCCCTGCTTCTTTCCCCAAAGATTAAGGGAGGGGAAAAATTATCCATGGGCTCCATTGCAGCAAAAGTGGACGTGAGAATTTCTGACGAATTACACAGTCAAGGACTATTGAACTGCTCATTCATGTTGGCAAAGGCTCTTCTGGAAGAGATGGACTTGCCGTCCTGTTCATGCATCTAAGTAACCAATGTATGGGAGCCCTTAGTGTCCTTCCTACAAGTGCACAGAGGCTGCTCCAATATGCTGTAATTGCAGTGCCTGGGAGCAGACTCAATTAATAGGGTCTGCTGGAATGGGGTAATTACCATGCTCCAGCAGACTCCAGCATCATGTGCATTGGTGTCCCTGCGCTGAAAAAATGTCAATGGGGCGCTTTTAACTAAAGCTCACTGGAGTTTTAGTTAAAAGCACCCTGCTGACATTTTTCAGTGCAGAGAAGCTGATGCACGTGACCTTCCCAGTGCTTTATAGTTTCATAGATTTAGGGTCAGAAGGGACCTAGCAGATCTTCTAGCCCGACCCCCCGCCAGGGCGGGAGAACAACAAAACCCCAAA
>NW_017729032.1:124822737-124823834 GCF_001723915.1 Gavialis gangeticus | reverse complement strand
TGAAATGGGGCGCACAGAACTGGACACAATACTCCAGCTGTGGCCTGACCAGTGTCGCGTAGAGGGGGAGGATCACCTCCTTGGCTCTACTCGAGATGCACCTGTGGATGCACGACAAGGTCCGGTTAGCCCTGCCAACCATGGCCTCGCATTGTCGGCCCATGTTCATCTTGGAGTCAATAATGACTCCAAGATCTCTTTCTGCCTCCATGCTCTCAAGTAGGGAGTTCCCCATTGTGTAAGTGTGCTGCTGGTTTAATTAACGTGGCTCTTGGAACTGCACTAATTCAAAGTGCCCCTTTCCCACCCTACCTCCCAGAACATGTCTATAAATGCCCTGATGTATAAAAACTAATAATTTCATTGTTTGCATGTTGAATTTCCCCTCATGAGGGAAATTGGTAGATGAACAGCACTTCTGAAAGTCATGTTTAGGCCCTTGCTGAGGTATCTAACTGTGGCTTTGGCAATCCTATTTACACTCTCATTTTGAAAATCTTGACCATAGAGTATTCAAGAAACTCTGGTGAAAGAGAATGGGTGCCTGAGACTGAGATTATAAACTGTCAAGGAGCAAGTCAAAGCTACAACAGTTACTGCTCAGTTTCAAAAAAGGTGAAATAAATATCCCATGTGAAATATTCTCAGACTGGATCAGTGTGACGGCCTCCTGTGAAAGATGTTGCTTCCATATCCCTCAGAAGAATAATGTGCTGAATACAAGTCATGGAACGGCTTGTATTCAATTAATCATTTCCAAGGCATAAATGTTAGACCCAAGTAAGATCCTCAGATGTCACAGGAACCCTGCCCTGGGCTTTTATTAAGCTCAGAGGGTTCATCGGATACAAATCTGGATAATGCAGATCAAAGAGTATGAACACTTCCATCTTGGATGATGACATGGATACTGGACTTTAGTTTTTGCCAGGTAAGGAAACAAAGTACAGTTCCAAAAAGGAAAAAGAGAGAGAAATAAATGCTTGAAGATCCAACAACTGAAAGATGTTTTGCCAGGTTGTGTGTTTGTTGGTTTTTTGGGGTTTTTTTTGTTTGGGGGGGGGGGGGCCACTATAACATGGATCAGCAATAATTAA
>NW_017729032.1:124821140-124822580 GCF_001723915.1 Gavialis gangeticus | reverse complement strand
GGGGGGGGGGGACACTATAACATGGATCAGCAATAATTAACTCTGAAAGACTCCCTGTGTGTGTGTTTAAAAATACTTTCTGGGATTATATTTCATGCATACTGATGAGGCCAAATTGTTTTCTCACTCTCTCGTAACTTTTTGGAAATGAATTTGTCCCCTAAATGTGGGTTTACAACTTGAGTTACAGTTTTAAATTCTTTAATGTTGATAAAAGCAAATGCATGACTTGTGCTAATTCTCCATATTTATTTTATCTGCATAACAACTATTTAGTTATTTGTCAAAATATTAACTGTAACAAATACTTGAAAGGGAGTTTGTTCAGTACATTGTGCTAAAATTTAAAGAGTAGTTATTATTGGGTATTTTTATGTATTGAACTGTGGATTGCATGACGCTTGTCATTATGAAGAAAGTGATATTTTTCTTTGCTTCAATCTGTTACTGATTTGTTTAGTTTGCAACTTGGGGTTTCAAAGTGCACCTCCTCATTTGTACTAGACCTTTGTCTTTAAGATAGTGCACTTAAGCATGTGGCTCACAAGAACTGCTGATAGCTGCTATACTTCTACTTGAACCTTGCCAGAGAAAAGGCAAGCTCAGTGTCTAGCAGCCTTCTAAACTGTAACCAAAGCAAGACCTAAAAATCTCTGGGAGGAGATTTAAACTACTCAAAGTGGGCTGAATTCAAGGCTCAGCAAGTGTAAACCAAACCAGCAAGGCAGTTAAGCATGCACATAGTCTCATTTTGCCTTCAGTGAGGTTACTTCATATGCTTCAGTGCTTCACCAGACCAAGTCACAGGGCTTAGCACTCTTTCAGTTTGCAGCTCAGTGTGAGATTATTACAAGATCCAGCTCTTATTTCTATTTGCCTTTACCTTGTTTTCACTCTTTACTTTAGTGATTGCAGCATCCCAGCTGCATGTTGGGACACTGCCTGGACTCCCAGCTGGCAGCAGCAGCAGCTATCCAGAGCCGGGGCAGGCTGCAGACAGCTGCACTGGGCCCCACAACTCCAGCATCAGCTCTGTGCTGGCGGTGACGGTGCACGCACCTCGAGGCAGATGGCATGGAGCTGGTGTTGGAGTTGTGGAGCCTGGTGCATCTGCTTACAGCCTGCTTGCTGCAGCTTCCCAGAGCCCAGGCTGACTGTAAATCACTGTACTGGGCTCTGGAGCCCAGTCACAAGTTCTGTGCCGGGAGCTGGGGAGAGATTGGGGCTGTGCTGCCTGGGGCCCCTCCCCCACTGCCTCCTCTGACCCATGGGTGCATGCACCAGTTCAGAGCTGATGTCTGGGCTGCAGAGCCCAGCACGGCTGTTTGGAGCCTCCTGGCTGCAGCCGGCCCCAGCTTTGGGGAGCTGCTGCTAGCTTTGAGCCCAGGCTGGGGGCAAGGGGCAGCAAGGATGGGGGCAGGGGCTTGTGTGGGGGGGGGG
>NW_017729032.1:124811719-124820782 GCF_001723915.1 Gavialis gangeticus | reverse complement strand
CACGCAGGGCATCCTGCGTGTGCCCCTTGCCCTGTGTACCCCCTGCCCTCATTTTGTGTTTCTGGCATGCTGGCACTTCAGCATCTTGCAAGGTAGGCATTGTGGGGGTTTTCAGCACTCCAACCAAAAAACATTGCCTACCACTGTAAGACTGAAAATAAGTGTAACTTACTGATTTATGGTTGTCCTGCTGTAGATGCACAATACAAAACCAGTTCAGTTTGGAATTATTCTTACAGACTATGAAAAGGCACAACTTGATGTCCAAAAACTTGTTTTTTTTCTATTCTGTTTTGGTTTTTTAAAAAGGGTTTTCTGGGTGGTATCTTTCATTGAATCAACTGTGTGGTCAGTAGGGATGTAAACAAGATTTGGTGTACCAAGTACCCTTTCTGGTGATATTGGAAAAAGGTTTCTGGACCCCAAAATCTGGCCTGTATCTCTACCAACTATATAGTTGGTTCTATAAAACCTATTACCCACAAAAATCCTAGCTGCTTGCGTTTTTCCTCCACCATCACACCTACATCACTGCCACAACTTCTGTTCTTTACATACACTTTTTCCCTATAAAATATTTAAATTTGCTGAAAAATGCTGAGTTTATATTTAATGACTTGCAGTTTAAGATTATTTTTTTTTTACCTGTTTTCCATCATCTTATTAAGAAATATTACTTTTTGGTTTAGGTAAATTTGTTTCTCCTTTTTTTTCCCAACAGAGAAAATGAAGACGCCTAGATCATCAGCGGTTAGTATTCCCCCCCCCCCCCCCCCCCCCCCAAAAGTGTTCAGTTGCTGGAAATGAGTAATCTTCCCTCAGACTGTGCACAGAGACATACGAACAAATGGGTAGAACATGGATTGAAATCTACTTGGTTGTCTCCCATTATACCACCAGCAGATCACAATCTTTATTACTGTTTTAGGGCTTGGTTTGATGCATACAGAAGTGAATTGGGAGTGCTTTGACTTCAGATGATTGCCTTAAATCCTGACTCTGCTCCTCTGGAATCAGAGCCTGGTTCACAATAGAATTTAGCTGCAATATGCTCTAAACTTCAGTGTCCAGTTGCAGTTATAGACTTTTTTGTTCTTGTTTTTTTTTTTATCTGGACTAAGATAAAAATCAAGGGTAAATCCCAAAATAAAAACTAAGCAGGAAATGGCACAGCAAGTATCATCACTAGAAGTGTAGGCTCCAGGTTCTAGGCACAGTTATGTAATGCAGTTATACAAGCCTCTCATTTTTGCTTGTTAGGAAACCATTGTTCAGAGGGTTGTTCTTGCCTAATTCTTCTGAAATAGAAATCTTACTAAGCAGTCATTCGTTTCTCTGTGTCCTTTATCTCTTCTTTTGTTTTGTTGCAGTGATTACAGGGAAAATTTACTTATGTAGCATAGCCTAAGGTTTTCCTACATCCAACCCATGGATTTGCATTAGCTTGTCTCCCATTGGTGTGTGTTAGAATACTTCTTTACCATTGAGATGCAACTAGCTCTGTTCTCCAGGACAGTTGGTACAAAAACATTGCCAAAACTACATATACCTAGTACAGCAACTGCATTGTATAACACTGCAAAATATTGACCCTCACACAGTTGGGCTTTTGTGACTGTCCTGGACAGTCAAACATAGTGTCAGCTTAATGTGATGGCTAGATGCGGAGTCTTCTGACAGAGCTATCTACTTTCAGGGTAGTGGTCTCAGGAAGTATTTCTTGCTTCTTCAACAACTGTTTCCCTTAAGCACTACTAGTGATAACAGATCCTTGGGCAGGATGTCCTATGTACAGCCTCATTTAGCCTTGTTGGGTGTGTCTACGCATTGCTGTACGGTGATGTTGCTAAAGTGCCATACTTTAGTACTTCCTTTTGAAAGTAGTAAAGCATGACACAGTATGGGTGATTACTGTGTCATGCGGGTGGCACATGCTTAGATTTGCCCACTATATTGCTGTAGCTGTGCACTATGTCTGGGGAGCACACTGCTATGGTGACAGCTGGCGATCACGTGTAGACCCAGATGATTGCTACCTTGCTGTTGCACACTGTACAGCAACGTAGCATGTCACTACATCGCCATAGGGCAATGTGTAGATGCGCCTGTTGAGTGGTATCCCCTTGCTTTGCCTTGTATCTGAATTACTAATGATCTTGTAAAAGTCTAAATATCAGTACTAATGAAATATTTTTATAACATGAAAGTAAGTAATACCACGGGCTGCTTTTTTTTCAGTAGTTGTTGGGGTTTTTTTGTGTTAGTTTTTTTTGTTTGTTTGTTTTTTTTTACTTCCATAAATAGATTTAGCCTCTGAAGCAATGAATTCTGTAAACATCAAACCAGGTTCTCTCTTAGCTTGTGTATGGATATTGATTGCTTTGACACAGCTAGTTTTTTATTATCTTTCTTACTGTAACTTACTAAAGCTGACACACGCAATTGCATTTTTAACTTGTGTTCAAAGATGTTTTTATACATGGCCTCTTGTTGTCAGGGATGTAGAGCCCTGGATCATGATTTCCTGTGAAATCTTTGCTTGATAGCCTCATGGTGCTGTACCATACCCAGTAGTAATTTGTCTTCTGGATAATGTCCAGAATGAGCAGTAGTTTATAAAATCCTTTTCATTTAGAACTAAATTAAAACTTCCTGGTTTCTAAGCAAGTTCTCTTTGCATTCAGTAAAACATGTCATGCATTATTGTTTTAAAAAAGACGTATTAATCACAGAACTGACTAAGCTCCACAGACCAGATTCTTGCTGGATCTGACTTGATGTAGCTTAACTAATATCAGCCTAGCAGTGCTTTGAAATTTTGATTCTGAAAGTGGTACAGTCAACAGCCTGCTGCAGTTTTTTAGATTTGGCCTATAAACTGTAAGCTGTGAAGTGTAAGTAGCAAAATGTGGAAGATGATTCTTTTGTCCCCTTTCACAGAGAATTCTATTTAAAGGACAATTTGTGTTGCTGTTTTGTAGCCTTTTCTATTTTCAAAATCCTGTAGGTGTCTGTTGGCTCATTAGTAGCAGTTCTGTACATGATGATTTGGAGCAGAGATGCCCACATCTTGAGAGACTAAAAACTGTAATGAAATTACTTATAGTCTAAAAACTGCAATTGATTTTTACATATGTGACTAAATTTACTGGTTCTGGCCAGAAAAATGAAAGAGTATTAAATAGCTTTGTTGGAATTCTACGTTTCTATTTTTGCCTTTCAGCCAAGCTGCTTTGGTTTTCCAATCAGCATCTTCTTCATTGTCATTAATGAGTTCTGTGAAAGATTCTCCTACTATGGAATGCGAGGTAACTTTCCTTCGCTCTTCTTTAGCTTTTGGTTTCAGTGGAAAATTTCACATTTCTAACTCCTTGTTCTGTCTTTCTGCAGCTGTGCTCGTTTTGTACTTCAAATTTTTTCTCCATTGGGATGACAACCTGTCTACAGTCATCTACCACACATTTGTTGCTCTGTGCTATTTGACACCAATCCTTGGAGCAATTGTTGCCGACTCCTGGCTGGGGAAGTTCAAGTGAGTGTTTGGGGGGGCGGGGTGTAATCTAAAGCAACTGAACAGAGCAATTAAGTTGTGGATTTCTGTTTCAGGAAAGGGTTTCAAACAGCCAACTGAGTACATTTAATACCAAGTCTTCACAAAATCAAAATCTGTGTTTAGAAAGAGAAGTTTTGAGTTTCAGTGGATGTGGCTCAGAAGTGGAACTGAGGAACAATTGCTTTCACTGACTTGATCTGTCAACTCAGTCAGAAGCACTTACAGGTTCATGGGAGTTGGGCGTAGTCAGAAACTCTGCAAATCGGGCCGTAAAATTTCTGCTTCTCCTTTTGTGCCTATTAAGTGTTTGGAGGATTAAGTCCTAAATGGCTGAAAGTCTTATCTCATCAACTTGTACTTCTGTACAGTTTTTCCCTTAAAGTAGCCTCATTGGGAGATGGGTGTTTGCAGAATCAGGGCCCTAGAAAGCAGTGCTAATCTTGATTTAAAATTTGAAGAATGGCTTTAAGATTTTGTTTCATCTCCCAAGATGCGATTTGGTTCCTTACGCAATCGCATCAAATTTCTAGAGCTGTTTACATCTCTTCCTGCAAATAACAACTGAGTTCAATGGTGATTTTTTTTATACTCCTGCTTAAAGTGGGAACCTGGGACTTGGGTCAGTTGTGAGAGACCCTTTTTTAATTCTGAACACCAGTTACCCCCCCCCCCCCCCCAAGATTCCATAGCAAAAACAATGGAACAGGGAACTTCATGACAAAGGAAGATGGGCAACTTGGTAATCATTATTATGACTGAAGCGGGGGTAGTCAGTGCACTAGTAATTGTAACTTTATAGGTGAGGCTGGATCCTATAGCTACCCATCCACTGTATGTATACAGAATATCTGTGTGGGAGTACCCTCAGGGACACTCCATACTTTGTTGAACAGGAAGTTCTTGTTTGTGGAAGAAGGCAGATACCATTTTTGTAGTGTGCAAGATGTCCAAATAAACTGTAGCAAGCTGATTATGTAAGCTGTCTCGATTATGTAAAAAGCCCTCACCATTTCTAATATTTGTGCCGCCCAAACTGACGACAATAACAAGGCTCTTTTACAGTTGGATCATACAGATGGCCCTCATCTGAATGTCTTGCTGCCCATTGTTAAAGCTAACAATTAAAATGACTAAGTGACAGAGTAGTTTTTAGCCCTGGGTATTTCAAAGATGTCTGTTTGTGTGTGTGTGTGGGGGGGAAGTAGGATCAATTCTAGTGCTATTTCAGTTGGCTCTTTGTACTGTGTTCTTTTACAACATGAACATCTTCTGCTTCCTGATGCATACGGCAGCCTCTCACTACTCATCAGATTTTAGTCCTTTATTTCTGAAACAGAATGTGTGGGGTGTTTGGAGGTGCCACAAATTCCCATTCGCTGAAGCATTTAAGCAGTTCCTTAATGTTAGTCACCTGTTCAAGTCCCAGAAAAGTTAAAAATGTAAGCAAGTCTTTGATCAACAAGTATGAAAACTTCAGCTTAAAGTTATGAGCTTCTTGGTGATAGCAACACACACATGCAACTGAGAAAATCAGGTTTACTGTTTGCAGCCTGCACCATCTGGGAGCTAGGCTTGAATTTTCCTCTCTTTGTAGATGTGGAACATACTTTAAGGCGAGGGAACAAGCTAATGTGCTAGTCATTATTTATGAAAATAGCTTGTTCTGGTTTCCATACTTGGGATGGATGATTTCCTTCCCCATCCCACCTTCTGTTTTGGTTTGGAAATAATACCAAGAAAATACAAACAGTAGTGTATTTGGAGTATAAATTGCATGTTAATGATTAATGTAACACCCAATTTAATTTTCACAACATGATAAATATAACAAAAGAGCTTTTTAATCTTAGTTTTATTATTTAAAAGGCAAGCACTTAGATGCAATGCTCCTACAGTGTTTTGTTAATATGCACAATATTTTTTCTGGTATTTTTGTTGTGTTTGCTTTAATCAGGTAACTAAAATTCCATGACTTAAATCTCTTTCCTTAAAAGAGATAATAAAAAAAATCCAAACTGTACCTGACCTGGAGTATTGTATATTATTCACTAAATATTTTGGCAAATTTGCAATATCATAGTTAACTCATGTTTGTTCTAACCAATAATCTTTCTGTGCTCAACCCTTTTGTAAACTAGAAAGAAATCTGAATTAGTTGTGCAGATAAAGACAGATCTATTCTCTCCTCTTCTCACAACAGGACCATTGTCTCCCTGTCCATTGTTTATACCATTGGGCAGGTAGTTATGGCTATAGGCTCCATAAATGATTTGACAGATCATAACCGGGATGGAACTCCTGATGTCCTCTCAGTGCACATGTAAGTAGCATTACACACTAATGCAAGATGGAGCAATTTAGGTCTTGTCTTGTAATCAGCTTCTTACTGACGTTTTTAATTAGGAAGTCATTAAGTACATGTTATAGAAATCTTGCAAAAACATAGTCAAGACTGCTGAGCTTAATTGAAATGGGGGGCAGGGAAAAAAGTGACTTAATTGTGTTTACTAAAGCTGTTTTTTTGTTTTTTTTTTCCTGAGTTCCCATAGTTTTAGAGCAAAAAAAAGAATCTAACTTGTTGCCTTCTAATAGGGTTGGATAGTTGTAGCTGTAAATGGTTCAGACCTAGGCAAGAACAAAGGGGTTTTCATTAGTAATATATTTTATTGGGCTACCTTTTTTTTTACAGTCAAAAGGTAGCAGAAGGCGGGACAGAGTGGGACCTTTATAGACTAATTCAGAGGGATACGTTTTCATTACTTATGAAGGCTTATGCCTCTCCAAAATAGTTTTATAAGGTGCCAGTCTGCCCTGCCTTCTGCCTGACTGCTGAGACTAATATACCTAACACCCCCTCTGGTTGGAGAGATGTTGGATAAGCTTTTGGGCACCAAGTTTCTTTACTCGGGTCAGGGACAGAAAGCAGTATACTCCAAGTTAAATGTGTGAGAGAAACTAAATGACTACTAGACTTCAGAATGAACTCTCCTAGAAAAAAAGATAGGAACACCTGTGGGAGAATACTTTACTTTTCAAAGAAAAATTGCTTCATTTCTGACTGCACAGCCCTTCTGTATAAAGCCTTAGAATATGGGGCCTGGGAACAAAAGAAATCATAACTTTATTGGACACTAAACATAGAAAATCATATCACAACTCCTTTAACTGGTGTCTCCTGTAATCTGGTAATTATGCCCCTCTTCCCTTCTGAATAGTTCTTTTTTTATGTAACTAGACTGTCTATTCAACTGGACTCTTTCTCTAGCTTTGGAGCCACTGCTGATAACTTTTCTCTGCTCCTAGTTGATTGCTGTCCCCTATTTCTTTAAATCTGTTTTCTTTTGTGCATGGGGGTTAAACACAGCTATTGTAGTATCTGATGTTTAACTTAAACTGTACCTGCTGCTTTTCCAGACTTGAGGAAGGCAGGGCAGGGTGTTTCATACAAATAGTATGATGAAACATTACAGCTAATGAAGTAGGCTGTAGCCTACAAAAGCTTATACCTCTCTAGAGTTGGTCTCTAAGGTGCCGCCCAGCCCAGCCTTCTGCCTGACTTCAGACTAATATAGCTCATGTACTTGCATACTCCTTGCTACTTTTTAAATTGTTTCTTCCTTTTATCCGCTTTCAGACTCTTACAGGATGTGTCCAAAACTGAAGTCCTACTGGTTTCACTTGTGGCAGCCACCTGTCAATAGCAGTTCTCTTAATTAAAAATAGATATATGAAAATCTGAGTTCTGTCAGGGGACACTTAGCCAAACAACTCCCTGGATTGAGATTAAAACTAAAAAGTGTGTAGTTTTACTCGCCCTACTGATTTTCCTCACTGCACAGGGCCTCTGCAAGAATGGATCTCTGCTGATGCTTTACTGCACATGCTTCTGATTTTAAAGGTAGAATTTCAGTAACTCAGAAAGCATTATTCTAGCAACAATACCACATTCAAATTACTTCATGAAAAATATATTCAAGGAAGATCATCTTAACCATAAAATATGGTTCAGTACTTCCGTGTACCATAAGTTACCTGTTAATCAGGTTAATGAAGTGCTAGATCCTACGTTGCACCTCCCCTGAGATGCAGCACAGAAAGCATAAACCAGTATGAGCTGGAGAAAAAATAGTCTTATACTAACTTCCCACTCTCTGGATTCCAAGATACGTCAGTGTCTTCAGTAGTTTCTAGTACAGGACAGATCAGTACCAGGGCTACTGTGGTCTGCTCTGAAGTAGAGCTCTCCTGTAATATGAGCTTTTACAATCGCTTCCCTTCCTGTTCCCTTAGCATTTCCTTGTATCTCTTGAAGCATGCCAGTGCCTGCAGTTGGGGCAATGTAGGCCCCATGCTGCTACTGTTTTTGAGGGTAACTGTTCTTTTACTCCATACCAGAGCCTGGTTCTATGACACTGCTGAATGGCAGGACATCCATTAGTTAAACATGCTTTTCTGTAACTCTGTAGCAAGCTTGGACATTCCTCCTCACCCAATATTCCTTTACATGATCTTAAGAAAATGGAATGATATTTCCCTTTATTGCAGTGCTCTCTCTGTGGTCGGCCTGATCCTGATTGCTTTTGGTACTGGTGGAATCAAGCCCTGTGTAGCAGCATTTGGTGGAGATCAGTTTGAAGATGATCAGGTAACAATATGTATCAAGCTAAGTGCAACATGTGTATATCATAACTAAAGATTTAAATTTTGTTTAAATAATGAAATAAACAATCATATATTTATCTGTGTTTTAAACAATAGATATATGCCTGAAAAGAATTTGCATATTTAGATGTGACCCTTCCTGTAGGAACTAGATATATCTGAATAAGAGCTATATTCTTCTCTTGATGTTGTATGTTAGGAGAACTCAAAGAGGAGGTGTAACTACCTGGGTTGGGGGTGGTGGGAGGTGTTGCTGAGTACTTGAGGTGAGGGGGGTGCCAAGAGCTGGGGGATGAGCAGGCCAGGAGTCTTACCTGTTCCACAGACTACCTCTAGAGCAGAGGTTCCCCAAGTTCCTATGCCACAGCTCGGCAAAGGCCGGGGGATGGGTGGGCTAAACCCTCCGCTGCTGAAGGCCCTGCAGAAGGAGCCGTGGTCTCTTTGCCTGGCTCTGGGCGGGGGCTGTGGTTTGCTGGTCCACAGCCACTTCAGGCTGCAGCAGGTCAGCTGCTGGACCAGAGGACTGAGAGCCCCTGCTCTAGAGTCTTACCTGCTGCCATGCCATGGTCTACTTTACCCCAGGTATTGCTACAACAGCAGCTGCGGGAGGCAGCTGAAAGGAGCTGAGGAGGGTCAGCCCAGCCCAGCCCCACAGGAATCTGCACAAACAGGCATGCTCTGGGCCCTGGAGTGTGAGTTTAGTATGGGAGTTCACGTGGGAGGGGCATGAGGCTCAAGGCAGCGAGCATGAGGAGAAGGATCAGTGGCACAGCAGTATCCCGGACTACTACCTGTGCAATGGTGGTAATGCACTGCATCTTAAAGACCCCCCCCCCCCCCCCCCCCCG
>NW_017729032.1:124808996-124811523 GCF_001723915.1 Gavialis gangeticus | reverse complement strand
CTGAGGCCTCTACCCAGGTGGAGCCAATGGTTCCAGCCTCCACCCAAATGGAGCCTCTGGCTCTCGTCTGTGGGAGGCTGCCTGGCATAAATGCAGGCATCTGGGATCAGGAGCAATGACACTGCCCCTGCCCCTTGTGGGGTGTGCTCCACAGTACTATCCCTGGAGCGCTGGATAAGGGAACTCCAGACTGCAGTGCAGAAGCGTGTGCTATCGGGGATGGTGAAGAGGAGATTGATGGCTGCCACCATGCTCTTCACCTGAAGGAAGAGCAAGGAAGGCTAGCAGGATGAGGGTGTACAAGAGGAACAAGCCCAGGAAGAGACGAGCACATAATCAGTAGGCTGGGAAATGCAATCAAACTGACTCCTACCCCAGCTCATGGATGAGACTCTCCTAAGCATACAAAGAAGCCTAGGGCTTCTAATGGCAGGCTTAGCTGCCTGTATGCTAATGCCAGGAGCATGGGGAACAAACAGGAGGAATTGACCCTCCTGCTAAGCAATAACAAATATGATCTCATGGGGATAGCAGAGACCTGGTGGGACTCCCCCTATGATGGGACCACAGGTATAAATGGTGATACCTTGTACAGGAGAGATTGTGGTGGGAGGAAGGGCATGGGTGTAGCTCTTTTGGAGCAGTATACTTCCATACTAGGTGACGGGCACCCAAGGATGGTGACTTGAAACCCTCTTTGTTAGATTACAGGGAGAATGTGCTGAAGGAGATATTACTGTAGGAGTCTCTTGCAGACCTCTGAACCAGGAGTAAGAGCCTGACTGAATTCTCTAGGGAACTAACAGGCTGAATGCTCTTGGTGCACAGTTGTCATAGGTGGCTTCAAATCACCCTGACATCTCATGGGAGGAATATTCAGCCAAATCTGATCAGTTGCATAGCTTCCTTAACTGCATAGAGCTTGTTAGTTTGACTCAAGATGTCCATAGGGTGACACAAGGTGAGGCACTGCTAGATCTGGTTCTGGCCAAAGGGGATCTAGTGAGTAACTTGAGGATTGAAGGGAAGCTCAGCAACAGTGATCATTAATTGATCACCTTCCTTATCCATTGCAAAGCTGGAAAATCGGTCGGCGATGCGGAAGTCCTCAACTTTAGGAAAGCTGACTTTCACAAGCTCAGGAGGCTTTGTTGAGGCCCTGAAAGATCATAATCTGACAGGGGAGGGAGTCCAAGATGAGTGGTTGTTCCTTAAGGATGCGATCCTAAAAGCAGGAAGGAAGTCTGTTCTGGCTCTCAGGAAAAGTAGCAAAAGGGCTGGGGAAACCCCCTTGGCTAATTAGGGAACTCAGTCTTAAAAGAAAAGCATATAAAGGTTAGAAGATGGGGAAATACCTCTAAGGAGGATTATGCATCACTGACTCCCACCTGTAGGGAAGAGACCAGAAAAGCCAAGGCTGATACCGAACACAAGCTGACAATGGGAATTGAGGACAATAAAGTCTTTCTTCAGATGGATAGGGGGAACATTGGACCCCTGCTGAATCAAATGGGGTAGCTGACAACCCAGGAAAAAGCTAATATCTGCAACTATTACTTTGCATCAGTTTTCCACTAAGGGGATCACCCCGACTGACAGGACGCAGGACTACAAGGGTATGGGTGACCATATGCACATTTGGTGAAGATGTTGTGAGAACATGAGGCTGGACATTCATAAGTTGGCGGGCCCTGATGGAATTCACCCAAAAGTGCTAAAAGGGTTGGCCAACATGATAGCTTGACCATTGGTGTGGATATTTGAGAACTCATGGCGCTCAGGAGAAGTTCCTAAGAATGGAAGAGGGCCAATGTGGTGCCTATCTTCAAGAAGGAAAGAAGAAAAGTCCAGGGAACTACAGGCTAATCACTTTTTGACCTCAGTCCCTGGGAAGATCTTGGAAAAAATTATCAAAGAAACCATCAAGAACAGGCTGCAGTAAGGTGCCATTCTGAGAGATGGCCAACATGGTTTCATTACAAGTAGATCATGTCTTACCAACCTTATCTCCTTCTATGACCAGGTGACACATCACCTGAATGGGAGGGAAGAGGTTTATGTCAGTTACTTGGATTTCAAAAAGTGCTTTTGACTCTGCCATAAGGACATCATGGGAGGCCAAACCAGGGAACTGTGGCCTCGACAACTTCACAGTCCGATGACTGGGGAACTAGCTCAATGGTAGGACCCAGAGTGATAGCTAATGGAACCAAGTCAGCACTGTGTACGGTGACCAGTGGCATCCCTCAGGGTTCAGTACTTGGACCAGTACACTTTTAATGTATTCATTAATGATCTGGATGTCAGAAGTGGACTGGCGAAGTTTGTGGATGACGCCAAACTATGGGCAAGCACGGTTACACTGGAGGATAGGCTGGGGATTCAGGCTGACCAGGATAGGCTGACGAGGTGGGCACACATAAACCTGACGACTTTCAACATAGAAAAATGCAAGGTGCTCTACCTTGCCGGGGGGGGGGGGGGGGAGAGGGGGCGGGAGAACCCATATAATCCCTTAGGGCCAGGA
>NW_017729032.1:124802232-124803996 GCF_001723915.1 Gavialis gangeticus | reverse complement strand
GGGGGGGTGGAGAGGTGGCAGGAGAACCCATATCATGCCTATAGGCTCAGCAGTGCTAGTGCTATGTCCAAAAGAGACTTGGGGGTCATGATTGACCACAAAATAAATATGAGCCACCAATGTGCAGCTGGTAAAGTGAATAAAACCCTAGATTGTATCTATTGATGCATCTCAAACAAGACCCAAGATGTCATTCTCCCACTTTATTTGGCCTTGGTGAGGCCACAGCTAGAGTACCACATCCAATTCTGGGCTTCACAATTTTAAAAAAGGATGTGGAGGAACATGCACATGATCAGAGGTCAAGAGAGCAGGCCTTTATGAGGAGAGGCTGAGGCACAGGACTCTTCAGCTTGGAAAAGCATAGGCTCAGGGGGAACTTGGTGGCAGCCTATAAGTATAGTAGGGGTGTACATGGGGATCTGGAAGAACACCTGTTCACCAGGCCTCCCCTAGGGAAAATAAGGTCTAATGGTCACAAACTGCTGGAAGACTGTTTTTTAGACTGGGCATAAGGAAGAACTTCTTTACCATCCGAGTCTTCACTTCTGGGAGGAGTCTATTCCAGAATCTGGTGCAAACACAACTTGAACACATCCAGAGTAGGTGTTTGGATGACTTTTTTATATTGCTGGGGTCATCTGATCCCAGCTGACTCCCCGCCCTTTGGGCAGGGGGCTGGACCAGATGATCTTGCAAGGTCCCTTCCATTCCTAATATCTACAAAATCTATAAGCAGCAGCCCAGGGTCCAGCTGTTTACTGCTGTGGTGTGGATTTGCCAGGGGCTAATATTCTCATGCCCCTCTAAGCTGGCTCCTGGGCCTAGTGCCCACTTGCACACCTCGCACTATGCTACTGGTTCAAAAATTCAGCTGACTCGGATCTTATAACTAGGCCAGTAGAGTCTGGTCGGTATTACCATGTTCTAAACAGCTCCTTGTTTTCATTGCAGGAAAAGCAAAGAAGCATGTTCTTCTCTATATTTTATTTGTCCATTAATGCTGGAAGTCTCATATCTACTATAGTCACCCCAATTCTCAGAGGTAAATCTGCACCATTTTTTGCCTACAAAATTTTCTGTCTGTCTGGTTCTTTGATTTAGGAGCCGTGTTGGTAGTTTGAAGTTTTGTTTCTAGCATGGACTTGTTCAAAGTTTTGCACTATTGACACAACTGATGCTAGTTGGCCTCTTGGCAGTCTGAGAGGTTAAAGTTTGAATAGCTGTGGAGACTTTTTCCCCTCTCGATGGGGAAGAAATTTAGGTCGGAGTTGAGAAGGAACTTTTTGACTTTATCAGACACTTGGCTGGTTTAGTTAGGGATGACTGGTGCCTTGAGCAGGTAGCTGGACCCCTTCCAGCCATACTTTCCATCTACTTAAGATCATAGGAAATGAACTATACTATGCTGTAGTATGGGGTACCCTGCCTTTTGGGATGGCTGATTCTCAGACAGGCCAAATATTAAAATTAGAAGTGGCCTGGTAGGGGTAAGAGGCACATGGTCACATCCCCTTCAGCTGTGAGGTGTACTGTATAGTGAACTCTGAGCTCACCAACAGGTCTGTCTGGGCTCTTACCAGAGCCATTGCTTTTGTGCAGCTTTAGAGCCTAGGGGTGAGTGCTACTGCCACTTGCCTCCCCTTCTCCCTGTCAAATTCAGCAGCAGAGGAAAAGGGGGGACAAGTGGTGGTGGTGGCACCCCCCCCCCCCCCCCCCCCCCGGGAGTACAAAAAAAGGGGAAAAAGCCCACCCACCCCATTG
>NW_017729032.1:124788254-124802095 GCF_001723915.1 Gavialis gangeticus | reverse complement strand
CCCCCCCCCCCCCCCCGACTCTGGAGCTATACAAACAGGGTCAAAGTCCACACACCCACTATGGTGAGCTTGGAGAGCTGCCTACACATGTGCTGGTTTACATTCTAATTGGAACACGTCAGAGTAGTCTTGGTTTTTTGTTGTGTGGTTTGTTTGGGGTTTTTTAATGGTTTCTTCTATGTTTTTTAATTTAACTTTCTAGCATGGCCTGACTTGTCATGTGTATAAGCTCCCATGGGTTTAAAAATGGCTGCAAGTGTGCTTTATCTAAAACTTCTGTCTGTCACACTGATCAAGAGCAAGTTCAGTACAGCATAAAGTGAATGTAAATCCGACTAAGTAAACTAGTGCAATAACCATAGGGGAAGTTCATTACTAAATGATCAACAGTTTTTTCTGTTACCTACCCCCAAAAACTTGCAATTCTAAAGAATAGATCTTCTGAGGCCTTTTTTAAAGTCCTGAATTGGCACTAAAAGTGATGCAAATTGGCACATTAATTTTAAAAGGGGGTCATGCAATTCAATTTCTCCTTTGTTCTCTTTTTGCTGCATCCCCTCCCTGTTCTATCAGCATTACAGTGCACTATACTGCGTCTCCTTCACCTACAGTTGGCAATGCCAGATTGGTGCAATTCCCACTGCCTCATCACTTTATGAAGCATCCATTTTTAATAACCATCTACATCTTTTAGATGCTTGTATGTCTGCATCCTGCCAGTCCAAACTTATTTTAGGGGGGCCTATGAGCTTGGTCCTCTCTTCAGGATTCATTTGGTTGAATTTTGCCTGTTTAATGAAAGCCTCTCTCTCAAAAACAAAAAAAACCCTATTCAGTGCTGATTGCATGTCGACTGAGATATTTACCAGTAATATCTACAGAAACGTTTTCTGTAACAACCTTTTCAAAACTCCTTACAAAAGCAAGCAATGCTCTTGCTTAACATCTGTGTGTTTTGGTTCAGGTGAAGAATGTGGAATTCATACCAAGCAACGGTGTTACCCACTAGCCTTTGGAGTTCCTGCAGCACTCATGGCTGTTGCACTGGGTAAGCTTACTGTGAAAATTATTTCATCTATATTTTCTTAGGGAAAGAGAACTAGGAATCTCTACTTAAGTGGCATTCAAGGTCAGCGCTATCTGTTTTGAGTCCATGATTCCTGGGGTAGAATTTGCATATCTGAAGACTAACAACAGGTATGCAAATATATACATATACCCTGGGATTACCCATTGTCAACTATGTAATCTGTCAGCAATAATCAGGAGGGTCCCATATATTATTCTGGCAAAAGTTAAAATAGAAAAGAAATTATAGACTCAAATGTAGGTCTGGAAGGCAGGCCCCCTGGACTGTATGTTACTAGGTCATCCATAATAGATATTTGCATGACCTGTTCTTAAACTTCTGATGGCATGAAGTCAATGGAGTCTGTGGGTACCCTGTTCCAGTGCTTTGTGAACCTGAGCAGTAGGAAGTTTTCCATATCTAACCCGGGGCACTCAACTTCTGGCCTGCGGACCAAATACATTCCACAGCCTTGGAATCTGGCCTGTGGGGCCCTCCATGGGTTGGGAAACATGGTGGCCAAAATCCCTGCTACCAAAATTCCAAGCCCCACAGGATTGGTCGGAGCTGGGCCACAACCCACACCTCACATGACCAGATTGGAGCCAGGCTACACCCCCTTTCCTCTGGGTGCCCAGGTTACAGCTGGGCTGTGCCCCCTCTTCCCCACAGGGCCAAGCCACTCCCCCTTCCATAGAGAAGTGGGAGGTCTTGCAAAGCTTCACTCTTGTATCCAGGATGAGAATGAGCATAGACTAGAACTATATTCAGGAAGCAATGCGTTTGCCCTACTAAAATATTCTATTGTATGTCATTTAGGTTACATATTCATTGACTCTTTTTCATATGCAAAACCACTACACCTTTAACTGCATATTGCTGAAAGAGCATTTCATCCTTCAGTACCAAGACCCAAAAATTTATTAGACCCATTTAGCTCTTTGGAGTTACATAAATTATAAGAATTGCAGTGTCTACTGCACTTACCTCCTAAAATGAAATGTTTAATTAAAAAGTTGTCAGTTAAACACTGCTGGCCCAAACATGTATTCTCTATTCTTTTGGGTCTTTACTTGGGAAAACTTCATTCTTACTGAAGATGATCACTATTTGCCTGAGAAAATCTTATAAATGAATAATATCTTTTTACCAAAAACCCCAGTCAAAATTATGAAGAATATTAGTTTTAATAAAAATATTGGAAGGCATTAAAAAAGCATATCAATTGCTGTATAGAATGGTGTTCTTTATAGAAGTTTACTTTCTTATCCCTTCATAATTTACTTTGTATACCAAAGTGTCTTCCACTAATTTCCATCAACCCTGACTTGATACTTTTGTTCATTTCAGTTGTATTCATAATTGGAAGCAGAATGTACAAGAAAGTTCTACCTCAAGGCAATATAATGGTCCGAGTTTCCAAATGCATTGCTGTAAGTAATGCCAGGTCACTTGGAAAAGCAGAGCTGAGATTTTTCAAATGAAGTTGGTCTTTATGAAGTACAAAAAGTTAAAATATTTGTTAAATCCTTAAAGCGTATGATTTGTAAACTAGTTGTTACAATTCTTCCAGAAGTAAAACTTCACATGAACAACATGGTTGGAAGAATTAATGTCAAAACAGTGTAACTTTTTTTTCCCCTACTGGATGAATTTCCAAAGTGTGCTTCCACTTTTGTGTGTATACTTATGTAGGGTTGGGGCAAGTGTGTAACCTAAGGGCACAAGTTTATTGACATACCCATATTGGGCTTTTGACTGTCAGTTGGAACTAAGATTAACTTTACCTATAAAATAGGGGGGGCAGAACCATTCCTGAGGGTTGTTTTTGGTGCATCTCTGATCTGTATTGGTCTCTTGATTTCAGCCTAGTGACTTGTAAAATGAAGGCAAGGATCTTAAATAACCCTGCATTGACTTAAAAGCCAAGCTGGACTAAAATTAAGAATCCAGCCACTAGGTTTTTTGTTTTGTGTATGGTTGTTGGGTTTTATTTTTCTTTTAGCTAAGAAGTTGTTATTAATTTAACTGTATTGCAGAAATTTGTGGGAGACCTAGGCAAGATTTAGGGCTCGAAGTTTAAGGACTGTTATGGGGATCTCTGTGGGCACAAGGTACAGCTAGCGCACATCCTCTTGCACTGTGGGAGACCAGTTCTACAATGGCAAAGTCTTATCCCAAACTTTGCTAATGTCTCTCAGCTCATGGGACTAGAATGCCGAAGGGCTCATTTTGTTTCCCATATGGCTCTACCAAGGTAGTACAAATTGGTCCTTCTTTCATTCTGTAAATATCATCCAAAGCATGAGAGAGATATTGTTTGTAACTTACATGATTTGGCTTTCTATGGATATACTTCCGCCATGAACTTGTATGTTCCTATTTTGGAGAGAGAATGGGTCAAAATGTATGTTTTATAACTTGGGTGTGTTGCATTTTTTTTTTCCAGGTGTTTTTTTTTTTTTTAAATTGTAGATAAGCCTGTTCACTGAAATTACTTTCCAATTCCAGATCTTGATACAGTAATTACCATTGACAGCAACCTTTTTGTTATCTGTTATTAAAGACTGAGACACTGCAGAACCCCCTTGCTATTCAGCTGCATCTGTCAATTGCTTGTTTTCAACAGGCTGATAATCACCATCTCTTCTCCAGCCTTACTTGTGCTGTTGACAATAATTTAGAATGTTGTTGGTCATCCCTTCTCCAATCTGACTGTACAGGACTTAAGGGATATTTCATGTGGGAGGTCCAGTATTTTCCATAAGAAATATTAGCAAAGCTACTTTTAAATTCTTCACTGAACAAAAATATTAGGAAAATACAACAAAAAATGAAACTTGTTTTTAAAGATTCCCTTGGGACAATAAGTCTTTGGTTTTTTTTGTTTTTTTTTTTTTACATCTATAAATATTTGTCATGTCATTTTTGAATGGCAGTTGGCACATTTAATCAGAATGTACAAATGGTCTCTTCACAGTTTGCTGTTAGAAACAGGTTTCGACATCGGAGCAAGCAATTCCCCAAAAGAGAACACTGGTTGGACTGGGCTAGTGAAAAGTATGACGTAAGTAATTTTTGTGCGCATGTGAATTCATGGAGAGACTTATTTCTTTCCTATTCTGTTCCATTTGCTTTGGTCACTGGGTACATAATCTCTAAACAGCATACCAGTGCCGCTAATCTATATGCTTGTCTCCACCAATCTTGAGGTAGGTCTCTGACTAAACTTAACTGCTCAGGTGAGATGTCATGATGGTAGCATGCTTTAATGTAGTGTCTGTCCCTCTCGGAGGAATCCCAGCTTTCGTGCGTGATCATGTGCTGCACTGAGGAAATAACAATGGGCTGAACAAAAACTGTTTCTCTTGCAAAAATGCCTAAGATTTAACTGGTGCCTATCTTAGCAAGTAATCAGCATCATCAGTGTAAATATTATGGTCTTAATATCAGTGTCCCAGCTTCAAAACAAATGTCAGATGAAGTCCCACATATGTATGTATATGTATTATGTGCACATGCTATAGTGTGTAGCTATAAACAGATGTCACGCTTTGCTCCAGGATAAGGCATTTCTTGCAGGACGAAAGTGCAGTCATTCGGGTGCCCATGTCTGGTCCTGGGATAAATCCTAAAAAGGGATAAGAAGTACTAACAGTTTATCCCAAGGCAACACAAAGTGCATTTGAATAGTTCTCTCAGGACTGCACTGAATCAGTAGCAGAAAAACAGCCATGCATTCAGTTGCTCACTCAACCCTGATTTAGAAGGGGTAGTGTGTGTGTCTGTGCCAATTCCAGGATATTTTCTGTTCTGGGAGAAATATAGACACAACTTTGTCCGGGGACAAATGCAATGTCTGTTCTTAGCCTCTGTGTATTATAATATAAGTTTTATATATAATAGGTAAATATGTATTAAACCTATACTTACACAGGCCACCTGTGTAAATGAGCCACATGACTAATGAGGATTGAAGTAAATGTTGTAATTGTCACAATCTACTCCTTTCTGTGGCATAGTGTTCTAGAATCTAAGCTTACAGTAAAAATGAGTCTGGTTTCAGTTGGCATAAACTGCAACAAGCCCATTAAATCCAGTGACCTTGTGACAGCTTACACCAGTGATCTGCCTTACCATTTCTAGCTCTTGTGCTTAAAGATGATCTTGAAAACTTATGAACTAAAATGTTACCAAGGTAGTAATTGGGGCCATCACTACATCTCTCCACTACCTACACATAGTACTCCATGTTGATTTTCAAGATCCTTTTAATGACTTCCAAAGGTCTATACCATTCGGGACCAATCTACGTTTCCTTTTGTCTGTCTTGTCTTCAGTGACACAAACCGTTTGCCCCTATATCCTGTCTCTTGCTCCTGCCTGAACATCTTTCTTTCATGCAGCTCCCCATATATGTAATACACTTATCAAATCTACCTTGTCATTCAAACCCCTTAAAACTGAACTTCTGCTATGTCACATATGGGAGATGAGAAAATAATACTAACAAGAAAAGTAGTCCATTGGAATCCTCAAAATATATATGGACCTTACTGAGTAATTGGGGATTTTGTTTCTGTATTTCCCTGTTCATCCTTCCTCCCATCTCTTGTCCATGCATACCAGTGCCTCTCTTGGTTACTGTCCTCAGTTGTCATGTTAGCTTAGGCCCCAAGAGAATTTTAGATCCTAGACATGCAAAGATTTATGCATGTGTTGCACTTTAAGCACTGTGCGTATCCCCATTTGCCATGAGCATATGCCCAACCAGTGAAGTTCACTATGTGTACTTGTGTGATCAGGGCCTATGTTTTAAGATGTTGGTATGAATGTACCATGCATGTAATAAGACAAATGTGTATTGAACTTGTGGGCTAACTTATCAACTTCTATTCTTCTTCCATTATAGAACCGACTTATTACTCAGACTAAGATGGTCTTGAGGGTGCTTTTCCTGTACATTCCTCTCCCCATGTTCTGGGCACTCTTTGATCAGCAGGTAATGTAGAACAAATATTTAATGTTTTTGTAACTTATACCTGCAATTACTTTCAGCTGTGAAATCAATGGCTGTAGCAGGCCCATAGCTGAGAGCAGAATTTTGGACCGTGGTTGAGCAGTGTGACTTATTGACAATCCAAACTAATACTTATTGTGAGTTGAGAGAGCTATGTGGGGCCAGGAGGATGAGACCAAGCTGGAGAGTATGTGGCTTAGTGAGATGGTTGCTGCTCTGGAACAGCAGAGGCCTCTGCATGTTTGTTCTCAATGGGACAGAAACATCCCTGCAGCTGTCCATCCATTTTATCCAATGAATATCAAATCCAAGATCCAAGGATACAATGGGAAAAGGAAGACTGGAGAGAGCACTGGGTAAGGCAGGCTCAAGCCCCTTCCTGGGTGAGGGTGGGGCCTAGAACCTGGGCTTCCTGCTTCTGGTATGAGTTCTCTAATCACTAGATTATTGGGCTGAAACATGGGAGGGCCTTCCTCCTCACTTTTTTTGCCAAATCAGACTTTTAGGATTTGTCTGTGGAGCAACATCCCTGCCCAGCCAGAGTGCAGCCTACCCTGCAACCTGCCAAGTAGCCATGTGGATAGTTATGTATCTACTTGCTTGTGGAATACCGTTTCATTGTGCATAAAGTGTGGTTACGCAGCTGTATAATTGCCCAAGCTGGGTGCCTGAGGGTGGGTACTGCCTGGGGGGGACCGCTGCTGTGAGAAGCCTCGGCTGCCTGCTTGCCCTCTCCTCCCCTCGGGAGAGGCAGGTAAGGCAGTGGGGTGTGAGTGTAACACAGGGGTTTAATCAGCCCAAAATTGAAGCGGTGTTTTTTAAAACCCCACCACTTCAATTTAGGCCCCCTGTTTCATCTATACACACCCAAAGACTCTACAACTGTATTGCCAGCTTGATGTGGATTCCCCCAGACACTCTAGAAAACAGCCAGGGAGCTGCTGTTTGGGGACCTAGATGCCAGATGTTGGGGCCTGGCACATTACTTCAGAAATTCCAGGCACTTTTGCAGCCAACAAAGCCAGATGAAGCTCCTATAACAAGGGGTGGGGGTAGAACAGCTGTTTTAGTTATCGGCCAGGACTGGGGGGGATAAAAACTGGGTTAGCTCCTACTGCTTATGCACAGTCAAATAAGAGGTACAGCATAGACTTGTACTCTAAATGCTTTGGTATCTCACTATTCTTAAACATGATCATCCAAATAAGAAATCATTGAACTATTCAGTTGGTGCAGATATAACAATATTTCAAACCTATGTGTTTATGAATTAGTTTCCTAATCCCTTGATTTCAGTGGGATGAGTTGATGCTTAGCCCTCTTAAGAATAGACTTTTCATATTTTGTGCCTACATACAGATTTAGAAATCTTGCTGTAAATTCCCAGGTTTGAAAGTTTTTGGTCAAACTCTGTTTATATATTGAACTTTGTTTTCATATAATATAGCTTTCCTGGGTCCAGCTGTAATTTGGCAGCAATGAGCAATAAAGATTAATAGATGACCCCTTCTACAAATTTATTTCAGGACTAAATACCTATTATGGAATTGAGTATCTCTTGATAATGATGCATATTCTGTTATGATGTGCATATCCCAAATATATAATAAAGAATTAATATCCTGTTAATTACTCTGCAAATTTTAAATGGCATATTCCCGTGTTTTAAGGGATGTGCAGGGGCAGATCCGGAGGGGTTACAGTGATGTGGATGCAGCCTGCTCTCAGTCAATGCCACTGAAGTAGAAGTTGGGGATAACTCTTTATTTAAGTTCTGAAAGGAAGTAAGAATTCTGCCTGTTCCCTTCCCATCTGGCATGTCCCATCCCCTCCCATTTCCCTACTTCCCCTACCTGCTGCTGCTGGTCCCACTGTCCCTATGGCTTGGGGAGGAGGGGGACAGGAAACGCTCCAAATACTCCTATTTGGAGTGAGTTGGACTCAGCCAAGGATAGAAGCAGCACTAGGTGGGTTCCATTTTTTTTTTTTGCTCAGTCCCTGATGGTGTTTCCTGCCTGCCTGGGAGCAGGGGTGGAAGAAGGGAACCTAACCACCACTTCTGCTTGTGTTCCCAGCTGATCCCATTCCCCACAGCTTGGCTGGAGTGAGGCTGGCACAGCTGTGGAGCCTCCCCGCCTTCCCTAAGGTGGCTGTGGCTGTGGATGAGGATGGTGACAGTGGCTGACATGAGGGGGGTGGGAAATTGAGGGGAGGGGCCATGTTGCTGAGCATGAAGAGGAAGCAAAGGGAATTGACTGGAGGTCTTCAAGTCCCCTGCTGCTTCTGCTGCAGGGTATGCCCACCTATAGGTGGGGGGGAAGCTGTGGCAGGAGTTGCAGCAACCTCTGCAGTGCTGGTGGCTGCTCCTGCCACCTCCCCCTCTTCTTATAAAATCCTAGATCTGTCCATGGGGATGTGTATGTGTGAGTATAACAATTTATACTCTGATTCTAATGTAGCATTTCAACTCTTGCTATATATTTTGTTTGTTTGTAAATTCAATGAGTGGATGGTGAAATGAATTGTAAGAAACCTTTCCTTTAAACTGGATGTCAGAGAGAGGGCCTGCAGGACAAATATGGCCTGTGGAACCCTCTCATCCAGCCTGTGGGTCTTAGTGCATACAGCATGCTGGTCTGTTCGTGTGCTGGACTGGCCCTGTGTGCTGCATGTGGCAGGTGCAGTCAATCTGGTGTGTACTGAGACATGTAGGAATGGGGGTTGGGATATGGTGGATCTGGTGCATGGGGCTGTTCTGCAGGCCAGCCCCACAGTGCTCACCCATCTTGCAGGGCCTGATGAGTTTGACACCCCCTGCTTCAAATCATTCAGGAGCAGACCCTTTTCTAATATTGATGCAGAAGAAGAAAATCCTAAAACAAAATAGCTCTTCTTCTCTTCCCTTGCCATGGATTCCTCCCTCCCCATCTTTCCTTGCTATAAAAGTGTAAGGAAAATTTTAGTGTATTGCTTTACTGTAGCATTTCATTATTACTTTGTGTTTTAAGGGATCGAGATGGACATTGCAAGCCACTACAATGAACGGCGACTTTGTAAGTTACTTGAACATAAATGTAGTATTTTAAAAAAAAGTTTTATTTGTTTCATTTGAGTTCTAATATTAAGCCATATCTACCCTCTTCTTTTTTTTCCAGGGAGCTATTCAGATTCAGCCAGACCAAATGCAGGTACGTTCATCTCTTATGTTTGAGGGGGTGGGTTTTGGGGTTTTTAAAGGTCCCCTAAGATTATTTTATATCACTCTTATATTTTTATTTAAAGAGACATTGGTAAGGTCTTAACTTTTTTTTTCTCTCTCATAATTTTTATATTAGACTGTGAACCCAATCCTGATCATTGTTATGGTCCCAGTTGTAGATACCGTGGTTTATCCTTTAATTAAAAAATGCGGGATCAATTTCACGTAAGTTGATGCATATTTTGGCTGACCAGCTTAGGTTTGTAAATGACTTGCCTTTAAATTGTTATGCTTATAATAATGCAACCAAGAAGACTTCCACCAAAATAGAAAATCAAGGTCCACGCCTATGAATAACAGATGAATGTAAAAGGCATTTTGATTTCTGTAGATGCCCTTGGCTGGAATCCATATATAACCCCCCAGTGAGAAAGATAGAGGGTGCTTGTAGGTGTGGCACGGGGTTAGTTCTCAGGGTTTTATTCTGTACCCCCTAAAAATTGAAATGGTGGGTTTCAATTAAAAACCCACCATTTCAATAGTTTTGTCACATTACTGTTTGGGGTTTTTTGTCCAAGCCAGACCCTGCCCACAGGTGGGGGGTGGGGGGTTGAGCTGCCAGCAGGGCAAGTGGCCCCCAAGCTGCAGGGGGCCCTGATTCTTCCCTCGGTGGTGGTGGCGGCGGCACCCTTGGGGCTGCCTGGGTGGCCTGCTATCAGGGTGGGTGCTTGCTCCAGCTTGGAAGAAGCACCTGGCCCCATCCAGCTCTTCCCTGAGCCCATCCAGGAAGCAGTGCCCAGCAGGCTGGCTCAGGGAAAAGTGGGATTGGGTTGGGTGTTGCATCTGAGCCGGGGCAGCACCTGGCCGACTAGCAGCCTGCCTGGAGGTGCACCCCTGCTGCAGAAGGAAGAACCAGGGCTCCCTGCAGTTCAGGGGCTGCTTAGCCTGCTGGCAGCTTGTGGGGGAGAGGCAGGCAGGCATGCTCTGCCAGAAGGAGGGAGAGTGGGGGCAGGGGAAGGATCGGGCTCTTTGCTGCTTCTGCCTTCAGAATGCACTTGCTGAAAGTAGAAGTGGAAAGGGGCTCAATCCTTTTTTCTTCCTGTGAAGCCTGCCCACCCCTCCTGCGCCCAGGTGGTGAGCTGACAGGTGCAATGCATCTTTTTAGTTAAGTTTGCATCATTGCAAACTAATCTAAAACACCAAAACTGGTGTGCATGTAATGCAACTCCATTAAGCCCCACACAACATTTTCATCACGTGTACATTGGGATGACTGTCATACGTACAAGTGCCCAGAGACTTCAGTGAAGTGAAGGTGAAATCCTGGCCGCTGTGGAGTTAATAGTAAAAATTCACTTGACTTAAAGGGAGGCAGTATGTTGTTGTTAGTTTCATCCTTAATTTCTGTTTTGCAGTATGAAAATTAAATGTATGTGGCTCTTCTGTGAAAGTATCTTTGCCTTTTAACTGAATAGAGCCAATGGTGGGTCACTAGAGGTTGTAGGTAAAAACTAATTAGCTATTCACATAGCTCCCTCTGTCAGCAGTGCAGCACTGTTTGGAATGCAATTTAGAAAATATGAAGGAGGTGCACTATTTGTAACAAGGGAGGAGGAACCACAAGCTTTTTTTTTTTTTTTTAAGGAAAAGAGAGAGAGACCTTTTTCAATTGCATTGACTCAGTTAAGCTGGTGTTGGAGGGTTTTCAACTGACCTAAATTGGTTTGGCTTAACTCAAATGCAGCCATTTTCCTAGTCTAGATAATACTAAAAAAAAGACAAACCTTTTTTAGGAGCCGGCTGAAATTCAGCCTTAGTGGCATGAAAAATGTCTATCCAGCCAGTGCTTTCTCACACTGTAAAGTGGGGTCTTAGCAAGGAGCTTGAAATCTTGTAACTGAACTCTTTAAGGCTTTTTTTTTTTTTAACGGGATTTATAATTAAACTCTCTATTCTTGGCATCTACAAGGTATTCCTCAGTTTATTCCTCAGTGACCTTATTTCCTTTTCTGAATTTGAGTTTACCAGCTCTGTGTATAACACTACAAACAAAAATACACAGGAGCTGTCTGGGAATTGCTTCTAAATAGAATCAAACAAATGGTAAGAGGAATTAATCAATTTTTAAATTTAATGAAACTGTATTGTTCCATTTTATGAAAATTGTCCCACTTTTTTTTTAGAAAAGTGCGGGTATAGGAGAATTTAACTTGGAAACTTACTAGCTTATCTCTTTTCCCCCACTAAGCTTTGGTTTAAATTGAAAAGGTAGAGTTTTTTTTGTTCCTTCCTGGGAATACAAATGTTTAGCATCACATGGCATAAATGTACTTTTAATGCCAGAGTATTGAATTCAGTCACTTCTTAAATGACAGTAAGCCAAAAAATCCTGTCATTTTTACTTAATTGGAGAAAAAAATAGTTATGTTCAGGTTTTATCATTGTTTACCACTGCAATGTATGCACAAAAAGAAATCCTCCTTACGGAGCATAACTATCAAGTTTAAACTCTTCAAAACAACTATGCAAACTTGGCCATTATCTAAACAAATTATATTAACATTAGAAATGAGCCACACACCTTTGTAACCTGTCACTTAAGATCCAACTGACCTTATACAAGAAGTTTAGATGTCCCCATAGGGTAGCTACAACTAACATCTATGCATGAGGTTTAATGAGATGTGTAACTGTATTAGTTATCCAAAAGAGAACACTATACTGTCTTCTGTAATGAAAAGGAAAAATCACAGTTGAAGCTTTGGGATAGTACTGCCACTAAGGTGTGTGTTTTTTGTTTCTTTTGTTGCCATTTTAGGCCCCTGAGGAGAATGACGGTTGGTATGTTCCTAGCAGCTATGGCATTTGTTGCTGCTGCGTTGGTACAAGTGCAAATAGATGTAAGTTATCATTTAGTCCATCTAAGCAATGATATTTTAGTACAGATTTGGGTGAGTGAAGATGATTCCCACTGTGTCAATGAATAACTCCATTTCTAAACCTGTTAACTAAACATGAATATGAAAAATGGAGGCATGGGGAAGCATAAGTGAGAAGTATGACAGTGTGGCTGGGTACCCTGGGCAGCTGCTGCGCACACATGGGCAGCAGCAACTTGCTGCTGCTGCTGCTGCTGCTGCACCACAAGCACAACTGTGTGGCTGCAGGGGTAGCTGTTGCTGCCCCACCCCCCCCCAGCTGGCTTTCAGCACAGCTGCCCCTGTTGGCCTGTCCTAGTTACACCACTGATTTTTTTGCAGGGGGGAGGGTGATGGAATACAGAGTGATCTAGATCAGATGATTTTTATCTTCATAAGTCTCTCAAACACATTTTTTTGAGGTATTTGTTTGAGGGTCAAAGTTGGAAAAACAGGCTTAATTGTTTGGTTTATAGGGGAATTCTTTTGTATTTGTTTCTCATGCTTTGAGTGGAGGCCAAGCCTGATATCCAGAACAATTAGTGTCACAAAGCAAGAATTGAAATACCAGCTATATATTTACTTGTCAATGATAAAGTTTGAAAAGCAAGGTCTTCAGGTAGTGCAAATGGGTGCAGTTCTAACATGTCTTAAGCCCTTTTAGGGTGTAAGTAGCGCATAAACCGTCTTGCCTCTGTGTACTAGAGTGTGCGCGCGCTCTCTCTCTCTCGCTCGCTCTGCCCCCCCCCCCCGCAAAAAAAAAAAATTTTACATCCTAGTGGTAGATATAGATTACCTGCCAAAAAGAGGCAAGAGAGCTTTTTTCTTTTTTTTGGATGGTGAGATATGAAAGGAGAGCATGGAAAAGATTGCAGCATTAAAATGTATAGGCAAGGTAACACTTGTGGGGAAGAGATGAAAATATATATAGTGGTGCCAATTTTTTATGCTTGCAGGTACTAAGGTGACTTTTGTTCTCCTACTAATCCAAAGGCGTTTGTTTGTTTGATTGGGTAGAAAGTGAGAACTCCAAATAGTCTTTTTTTTCTTTCCCCTTCTATCTTTGGATGTGGAGTGAGATTAGCTGTGCCTTTTGGAGAGTCCCGCTTGTAGCTGTGCCTTTTGGAGAGTCCCGCTTGTAGCTGTGCCTTTTTTTTTTTTTTTATTGCTTGCCGTGAGTAAAAGAGGCACAGAACCTATTGGCCTATATCCTTGTGACGATGGTCAGAACACAGAAGGAATCTGGATAGGAGTTATATGCTTGTGGAGTGCTCTTTGTTAAGAAGTGTCCTTTCTTGTTAAGGTGGTAAGGGATTACACAGCAGCAGTAGCTAAAACTATTTGCAATGTTGTAACATGGTACATGTTAATTGTGAAGGACTGTCATGGAATTGTCAATTTTCTTCAGAATAATTAGTCACTGTAATTATTACGGTATGTTTCATATGACTTGCTAGTTCATTTATTTCACTCTTTTTTCCTTTCTCTCCTCCCCCCAGAAAACTCTTCCAGTCTTCCCTGTAGCAGGGCAAACCCAAATCAAAGTAATAAATTTAGATACTGCTGAGGCGGAAGTAAACTTTGGACCTGGACTCCATAATGTGCATTTACCATCTCAAGGAGAAGTAAGTAAAA
>NW_017729032.1:124783724-124787977 GCF_001723915.1 Gavialis gangeticus | reverse complement strand
GATCCTAGAGGGTACGCATGGGTGGGTGGGGATGGTGTCGCCACCTCCAAGGAGCACGGCCAGGGCAGGGTAAGGGTAGTGGCACTCTGGGGCAGGATAGCTTTCACACAGTGGCTGCTGCTGCCACACACCAGCCCAGTGAGCTACCCTACCCTGCACCAGCCCTGCTCCTGGGAGGCAGTGGCACTCTGTCCCCACCCACTTGTTTCATACCTTCTAGGGTCGGAAGGGACCTGAGCAGATCATCAGGTCCGACCCCCTGCCATGGCAGGAAAGAGTACTGGGGTCAAACGACCCCAGCAAGGTGTTCATCCAGCCTCCTCTTAAAAACCCCCAGGGTAGGAGCCTGCACCACCTCTCTTGGAAGTTGGTTCCAAGGGGTGGCACTTGTGTGCCACCCCTCCCCCCCTCCCAACTCGGTGTCTGGCTGCTGGGGGTACTTTGACTAAAAAAGGTTGAAAAACTCCTGTCCTAAGGAGTAGGGCAATTCGGGTCGGTCCTCTGGTTGAGGAGGGCATAGAACTCAGGTGTCCCTTTTCCTAGGTGAGTACTATCTACTAGATTTGCACAAAAGTGGGCACAGCCACTATCAGCACTGGCACTTGGTGCTGTCAGTGGATCAGACATTTGGCATGCTCTGTGGATGCCTAATGGGTTGGGGATTTCTTTTCCAACTTGGATCATAACTGAGCTTAAGGTGGAAGTTAGGTGTATGATTTTAAATCACCTCTGAGCATATGCAAGCAGCCCAAATATAGCTACTTAAGAAACTTTCAGGTGGAGGCACCTCCATGATTCTGGGCATCTTAAGTGGTTTTGTAGTTACTTGATTAGGGCTGGTTTCTCTCACTTGTGGGTATATAGGCTTCTATAGTCTGCCTGAGCCATTTTAAATGCCTGTGAGATTTTGAATCTGGAACTAAAAATCTTCTGATGTTCCTTATGCTGACCTCCATGTTCTGCTGCTGAAACTTTACAGATAAGTATGTAACATAACATGGTATCTTGGTACCCTATACATAAGTGCATTTCCCCACATCCCTGTCAGCAAACAGGCTGGAGTCTCCATGGCTAGTATTCCAGTCCATGGGTCGATTAGTTGGCTGGCCTCCATGGCTGCTGGTGAAACAAATCTGTAGCTTACATCCAAAAATGATATGGCTGTTGAGGTCAACGTATAATTACTCTCCAGGTCTTGCATTATAAAGCACTATATTGTCCCCTTAAACCCCACTAAGTCAGGTGAGAAAGTACAGACTATCATTTTACTACTTGCTGCTGAAGGCAGAGTTCTAGTTTGAAGCAGTGAGCAAATTGCTGCCAGCAAGTTCCACAAACTGAGACTGTCCCTCTATATCCATAAAATACACCGTGGTAGACCAAACGTTGTCCTATTGTGCTTCCCAGGATGGTAAATCTGGAATAGTACTTGCCTCATGTCCAAAGAGGTACAGATACTGGCACCCAACCTTCAGAGCAAACACATCCACATCAAGGAACTGAATGTATAAGGCTGTCTTTTTATATGTGAAAGTTAGACAGCCTTGCGGAGTTCAGTGTTTCACTTCTGCAGAGCTGACACTTGCCAAGTATTGTTTCTGGAGGGACTAGATGACTCCAGAATTTTTCAGTGGAATGTAGAGCCTTTAACCTGTAGAGGGTCAGTTCAACTCCAGTGTACGACATGTATTTAATGAGTGAAAGTTGTTGCCATATGATGGGTGGTCTGCATGAAATAGACAAATGACTGTATTAATTATTAATGTGTATTCTAGGAGCTCTTTGTTCCACCCAAGGTCAGAGCCCATTGTCCTGTCTGTAAGCATAGTTAGTAAGAGGCAGACTGGCCTGGTGATCTTAAAATCTAAATGGAGAAAAATGGGTGGTTGGGGGAATCTCCTTACAGGTGACACAAATGAATGTCCTGTTGACATTCCTGGTGGTATACAGGCTGCACTGTCTTTGAAACTTTTCCAGAAGAATTGACACGTTAGTGCTGCCGTGTGGGGAATCCAGCATGGCCTCTGCCAGTGCTGTACCTGTATTCTTGCTGAAGAGAGAACTTGGCTTGGAAACTATCAGTTTAATACCTTTCAGGGAAAAACAAGCGTCCTTACTGAAAAGTGCTGCTACTTCATGTGTGAATGACATTTATAGTCCTGGGAGTCTGCATGAAAGAAAAAATTAAACAAAAACCATGATAGACCAATAGTTACAGTCTTTAGATGCATAAAAGTTGGTAAGAGCCTTAACCCAGACTTACAAGGCATATATGAAATGCTGGAGATCAAGTGCGACATAACTAATACATCTTGGAAATCTTGCATCTAAGGCAGTGGTGGGCAAAATGTGGCTTGGGGGCTGGATGTGGCCTGCAAGGCGGTTCTATCTGGCCTGTGGGGGCCCCTAAAAATAAATAAATAAATAAATAAATAAATAAATTAGAAAATCAGTCTTTATCTGCCCTGGGCTGCCTGTCATGCAGCCCTCAATGGCTTGCCAAAACTCCAGTAAGTGGCCCTCTGCCCTAAATAATTGCCTGCCCCTGATCTAAAGGATCCTGATTTAAATACATAGATAGTCATGGTGATATAGAAATATATAGCAATGTTTTTGTCTTTTTCAATAGACTGATTACTTCACGCTTGACACTGCCAGCTTAAATGCATTAACTGTTTCCTATGGAAGTCGAAACAAAAGTAAGACTTTGACTGCTTTGGGACAAAAACGTTATACTCTTGAAATAAAAAATAACACCAGGAATATCCTAGATACATTGGTAAGTTGTTTAAATCCTATCTAGGATCCCAACTTTTAGCTTCATACTTGTGTAAATGGAGAACACCTAAGCATGGTGCTGATAATTCCAAGGTCGCAGATTTGATCCTTGGGTTGGACTAGGTTGCAGGGGCGGTGGGGTGGGGTGGGGGGGGTAAAATGTTGGATATGGCTGGTGGCTGGACTCCACTTCCCCCTGCTTGTGTCACTGTAGCTGGCTTCCATGAAGAACCCAGCAGCAATGGTACCATAACAGCATGGGGTCAGAGTTAGTATGGAGACCAGTCCCAGCCATGCTGGCAAGGTGTGCAGCTGGATGGGGAGCTGCTGTGCAGCTGGAGCCAAAACCTTGCAGCAGTGACAGCATGGTCTGGAGCTGAGGCAGAGCAGTGATCCGCTGCCTGAATGCCCCTGCCCGGGGTGTGCAGGCAACAGATTGCAGCTGTGCCCTGGCTCTGGACCATGCTGTCCCTGTCACAAGATCCCAGTGCCAGAGCAGCTCCCTGCCCAGTTGCAGACCCTGCCAGTGTGTCTGGGGATCATCTCCATGGGAACTGGCCCCCTGCTGTCACAGCATGGTTGCTGCTAGGTTCTCTATGGAAACTGGCTGCAGTGATGCGGGCAGGGGCTGCTGCAAAATGGAATTTTCTGCAGGCCTGACTCAGCCTGTAGGCCAGACTCTTTTTTTTTTTTTGCCTGCCCCTGGACTAGATAATCTCTTGAGGTCCCTCCTAGCCCTACTCTCAGAGCATGAAGTGAGTTTAAGATGCCAATCCTTGGATGCCAGAAGAATATCTTGAGATATCTATACTTAGGGTGACCATATATTCTAGATTTGGCTGGGACAGACCCAGATTTTGGAGGTTGGTCCCAGCCAGCTCATGAAAACAACTAAAATAGAGTATCCTGGGTGCAGAGCACAAGGGCCGAGTGGCAGTAGCTGTGAAATGCATTGATTGCTACTTCACAAGTGATTGTTAATATTTGTGAAGTATAAAACAATGGGTCATTAATAGGCCATTGAAACTCTGCGGCCTGCAAGGGGGACAGGGCATGGTAGGCAGGCAATACCCCAGATTGCACACTGTCTCATATAGGCACCCTATGTATACTGTATATTTATATATGCATTGTGACAGAATATTTGAGTCTTAAGAAAGTTTTAAATATTTCTGGATAAACAAGTGGATGCTTTACAGCTATCACTGGTATTAACAAAATACAAAATGTAAGTCTTTTCTCTTTTTAAGGTAAGACCTACTGTGTATATTCACAAAATAGTGAACACCATAGCTTGTTAAAGATACTGACGCACATCTTATTAATGATGATTTGTCTTTTTCCACCAGGTCCTTGATGACATTTCATCAAAGCCAGAAGAAGGAAAAAATCTAATCAGGTATATGTTCTTATGTAAAAATAATAATTGCTTTGTTTTTTAAAGTGCAAGTGACTGACCACTTAAAGAACATCTT
>NW_017729032.1:124781667-124783713 GCF_001723915.1 Gavialis gangeticus | reverse complement strand
TTTTTTGCCTGCCCCTGGACTAGATAATCTCTTGAGGTCCCTCCTAGCCCTACTCTCAGAGCATGAAGTGAGTTTAAGATGCCAATCCTTGGATGCCAGAAGAATATCTTGAGATATCTATACTTAGGGTGACCATATATTCTAGATTTGGCTGGGACAGACCCAGATTTTGGAGGTTGGTCCCAGCCAGCTCATGAAAACAACTAAAATAGAGTATCCTGGGTGCAGAGCACAAGGGCCGAGTGGCAGTAGCTGTGAAATGCATTGATTGCTACTTCACAAGTGATTGTTAATATTTGTGAAGTATAAAACAATGGGTCATTAATAGGCCATTGAAACTCTGCGGCCTGCAAGGGGGACAGGGCATGGTAGGCAGGCAATACCCCAGATTGCACACTGTCTCATATAGGCACCCTATGTATACTGTATATTTATATATGCATTGTGACAGAATATTTGAGTCTTAAGAAAGTTTTAAATATTTCTGGATAAACAAGTGGATGCTTTACAGCTATCACTGGTATTAACAAAATACAAAATGTAAGTCTTTTCTCTTTTTAAGGTAAGACCTACTGTGTATATTCACAAAATAGTGAACACCATAGCTTGTTAAAGATACTGACGCACATCTTATTAATGATGATTTGTCTTTTTCCACCAGGTCCTTGATGACATTTCATCAAAGCCAGAAGAAGGAAAAAATCTAATCAGGTATATGTTCTTATGTAAAAATAATAATTGCTTTGTTTTTTAAAGTGCAAGTGACTGACCACTTAAAGAACATCTTTTTAATTGATTATCTTCTGTCTGCTTCTTGGTATCTTCTACTTGGATTTTTACTGAGAAAACAAGCTTTTTATCTTACTGACTTGGTGCAAAATGCACGGATTCTTTTTGAGTTTTTTGCATTGTTTAAACATTTTTAAAGAGATGAGTGTTTTGTTTAAAAAATATCAAAATCTAGTTAAATGAAGGTGGAGGAAAAGAATAAATATGATGTGAAGTACCTGTTCTGTTGGTGGTAGTATACAATATAAAGAATATCTTTGTCTAGGCTTTATTTTATTACAGCCCACTATTCTATAGAATCTGAAACCAGAATCTGTTTCTTTTGTCTTTTTAAAGATTTATAAATAACTTGCCTTCAACTGCCAACATTACAATGAATAATTTTAATTTTGGAGAAGTTCAGGCTTGGTCTGCAAGCAATTATACAGCATTCCAAAAAGGGACGTAAGTATCTTCCTTTACCTTAATCCAAAAGCTTTTAGTAGACACATCCTTGTCACTGGGAAAGCTACATGGAATATATTCTACTTCTATGTGACTTCAGTTAATTGTGTATTTTTTTTAATTTTTTTCCTCAGAAAAGAAGTTGTTGTTGTTACTAATGGTTCATCAAAATGCCAACAACAATCAATGCCATTTGGATTTGGCAGTGCATACACCATTATAATTAATGAAGTAAGTTGAGGTTGCAGAAAATGCAACCTTTCTGCTGGGCACTGGTCAGCAGCAACAAGGACTGGGTTCAAATGGGGTACCTGATAAGTTTTACTGTGGCTTGAGTCCCCACCCAGAAATCTGGGATCACTGAATCTGGCTGGGGTGTCCTGCATAAACAAAACCCCCTCCTTGCAAGCAGTATAAACACAAAAAGGATAGACTTATTACGAAAAATAATACTGTTCTTGAGCAAGGGACTGGAGAAGGGGGCCCACATTGGAGAATCCTATGAGCTGCTGGTTGGGTTTGCTGCATTGCAGGCTGCTGCTGGAGAACCACCTCTTGTATTGACTTAAAGTGGGGGAGAAGAGTAGGGCATTGATGTCCTTCTTGCTTATTAATGCTATCTGCAATATCCTCTACTATAGGAAATCTTGTTTATACCATTTATAAAAACCTTTATATAGTTCTAATAGGCTGTAAAAAAAATAAAAAAAAAATAAAAAAAAAATAAAAAAATAAAAAAAAATGTCCGTAATGAATTGGTTTATAAGATGGGTATTACTTTTTTTAATTACTATATTTAAAAACCTGGAGCCC
>NW_017729032.1:124776779-124781656 GCF_001723915.1 Gavialis gangeticus | reverse complement strand
AAAAACCTGGAGCCCAGTCAGGTACAAAAGTCCTAAAGATCTCAGGCAGACAAGGTTCTTTAGGGGAATCTATCTTTTATTAGACCAATTAAACATTTGTGACCAACTTAAATAGTTGGAAAAAAATTAAGTTGGTCTAATAAGAGATCAGATTCCCCCAAAGAACCTTGTCTGCATATGTCCTCAGACCAACACGAACAGCTACAACCTACACCCCTAAAGATCTCATGAGTTCAGCCATTAACCTGTCTCGTTTAAAATTCTATATGCAGTGTTGACTTTTCTTTTGTAGCATTGAGAAGATTATTTTATTGAAAATCTTTTATTGCATTTCTAACTTTAGAAAATTGTATGCTTATGTGCATACCACGTAAGTGAATAATTTGCTTAATTGCATAACACGGTGCCAACCCCAATTTAATCTGTTGCTTACCTTTTTTATATAAATATAATTCACCTGCCTGTCAGTTGCATAACAAGTGTTTTTAAGTGTATAACATCATTCAGTCCTACCATCTATTTAATTGTATTCCCTTTAACTGCATGCTAATTGTAAGTTAACTAACTATACTCCCATTAATAGCAACAGTGAAGGGGAAGGAGCTGTCAAAAGACTTCTATTAGAAGCTTTGAAAATGAGGAAGGGATGTTGGCTTCTGGGCTGTTAATACCACATCACTGACAATGTTGTAAGGAATGCTTGTTAAGTGACTAGCACTGATGGTGCTGTGTACTTTAAACATGGGGTGACCATACGTCCTGGCTGGCTGTGTGTGTGCATGTGTGTGTGGTGGCCTGGGTGAACTTGTATTTTGGTGCCTTTTTAGCACTCTCCTGAGCAGAGGCAGGGGACACACTTGGGTTGGGCATTGCTCCTCCAGCCTGGGGCAGGGATTGGCAGTGTTCCAATTACCTTAAAAATGTAGTCGCCCTACTTTAAACAGCCCTGAAACTGATGGTCTCCATATATTCTAGGCTTTTAATAGCAGCTGCAAAACTAACTACTAGAAGCATTAAAAATGAGAGAACTTAGTGTAATGTTGGGATTGCTAATGCCATAGCACTATGGGCTTAATGAGCGCTGTTTACCTAAACCTTATATTTTGGGCAAGAATATAGCCTTGGGACTGGAAAAAACTATGCTCTTCAATGGAATATGTTTATGTACAGCTTTTTTTCATCCTAACTTCTAATGTGGTGTTTTACTTATCAATACTTCAGTGTGGCGGCAGTGGTTTAAAGATGAGATACATAAAGGATATCCCTCCCAATACAGTTCACATGGCTTGGCAGATCCCTCAGTACTTCCTTATGACCTGTGGTGAAGTGGTCTTCTCCGTCACTGGACTGGAGTTTTCATATTCCCAGGTAGGTGCTTTTGCTCCTCCGAACCCTTGGTTACATTAGTATTCTTAGTCTCAGTCTACAATGATGAATTCATCCTTAATAATGAATTAAATGCAGTTCCTGTTAATCTGATGCAACCACTAACTCTACTATTTAAGGAAAAATAGTCACCACCACAGCATGTAGCCATCTGTCGTATCCAGAGCTGCTCTGATAAATCCATGGCAGTACTTCTGGCTGTGTGAGATGCGTAGTCCTATGTTGGGGCGGGCAAAATGCAGCCCACGGGCTGGATGTGGCCACCAGGCCATTCTGTCCGGCCTGCGGGGCCCCTAAAATTAATTAATTAATATTTATCTGCCCCTGGCTGCCTGTCACGTGGCCCTTGATGGCTTTCCAAAACTTAGTAAGTGACCCTCTTCCCAAAATAACTGCCCGCCCCTGTCCGATGTCGACTTCCACTGAGCTACACTAAGTTGCACCACTTGAACTGGTCACCAGCCTCCAGGTCACCCTGTCATTGGCAATGCTGCTGTGTTGCTTGTTTCTATAGAATCAGAACTGGATTGAGAAGAGCTTGTGGTGGTGGTGATATAAAAAGAACAGTTCTAAATTGCACTTGAAACCCAGTTTAATTATGCCCCCTTAAATTCATCTTCTTCTGTTCCTTTTTTTATTTATCCTATAACTTTTTTTTTTATTTATTAATGAATATACCTTAGCAAAAAAACAAGTTTTTAATGTTTTAAAGATGCATCCAGTCTCCTAAACCAGGGTTGGCTAACTTCTTAGTGGCAGGGGGGCTGCATGCCTTGTAGGTAGCATCAGCATGGGCTGCGGGCCTGCCTACCTTCTTCCTTCCTCCCACCCCGTGCTGTAGCAGGCACATGGCCACATGTCCCAGCTCTACCTTTTTAGCTCCCAAGGTACAGGCTTCTTTCCTGCACTGTCATGGTGGCACCCCATGCCATGGGCCTTTCCTGGCTCCATGAGCTGTGCTATGCTGCTCTGGGATGGGGCAGCAAATAGAAGCCAGAGGGGAGGATCCTAAACCCTTCAGATGCTGCTGCCGCTGCAGCCAGAGTGAAGCAGGGAATAGTGGCCAAGTAAGACCCTAGGGGTTGCCAACTAACCCCTCACAGGCAGCCCACGGGCTGCCAGTTGAACAGCCCAGCCCTAAAATATACATGAAGACAGACATTTTATCTTCAATCAACAATGCTCCTTTAACCCAAGTCCAATGTCTGCAGGAGTCTTGTGTTCTTTGCTTTTCCTTTCAGTCTCTTGCAGTTCTTTGTGTTCTTCTTACAGTTCTATGTATTCATTGATGTTAAGCTTTTGTATTCCTTCATTTCTATATAATAATTTACTCTTGTGTATAATGCCAAGTTCAGAGGAAAATCTTACTAACTTCTACTAATCTCTGCTCTCTAAATTTTAAATTTTTGAATAAATGTTTTTTCTAAGTGTTGGCTTTATAGAACTTGCACTTTCCTTCAATATGCAAAAAAAAAAAAAAAAAAAAAAAAAAAAAAAAAATTCTCAGACCTTCTGGTCTGAAGGCAGGAGCAGATTCTTTTTATTGGCCAATTCCAAGGATATCCACCAAATTTCTAAGTAAGCATATTGCTTGTTTTTTTCCCCCCAGTGGAACACTGACTTGACAGGAACTTTTTTCCATTACTAAAAAGTCCCAAACTTTTTTTTTTTTTAAAGCTGGGCTTTTTGTGGGGGTGCGGAAGACGGGACAGGAATTGCTTCTCTTCCAGGCTTTAACAATTTTCATTCTTGCAGTCACTAGAAGGTGAATGATCAGTTCCTTGTTGCAGAGTTCTAAGGAAGGTTCAATGCTATCTAGTAGATGGCACCCTGTTTCCCTTGCTATGTCTCCCAACCTTCAAGAACACTTTGATTCTACTATCTCCCTCCAACATTTGCCTGTTCCAGTACCTTTTTTTAATTAAGTGGGTTGAGATAATTGATATAGGATTTTTAAATAATTTGGTTGTACAGGTAGATGTATAAAGACCACTGTTACTGATCTTCCTATCTTTTTTTTAAATCTCCATCTTATTTAACATATAAGGTATGTGTATGGCTAATTTTATCTTTTCATTGTTCTGATGAATGGCATATACCTTGTAATATGATACACTGGCACACACACATACCACAATGATTTAAAACATAGTTTTCCAGCCCCTAACAACTAGGAAGGGACCTTGTAGATCATCAGGTCCAGCCCACCTGCATGTTCCCAGGAAAGACTACTGGGATCAAATGATCTCAGCCATAAACAACTGGTGTCTCCTGAGTGGTGGAGCACCATGGTGCCAAGCAGGGAGTGCCTGCAGATGCAGGCGGCAGTGCCAATGATGGAGGGGTGGCAAACAGCAAGTGGGGACTGCTTGCAGATGCCAGCGGCAATGTCAGCAGCAGTGGGGGAGTGGGGAGTGGTGACCACATGCCGAAGCTGGTGGGGGGCTTCAGTGGTGGCCAGCCTTGTGGAGGGAGGGGTATATGCCCCTATACACATCACCTATGCTCCCAGCAAGGTGGGCCTCAAGACCTTTTTTAAGATCACCAGGGTGGATGACTGTACCACTTCTAGGGGGAGCCTGTTCCAAACCCTTGGCACTTGGCTTATAAAGAAGTTTTTCCTTGTGGCCGGCCTGAAGCAACCTTCAATCAGCATGTTCCCATTATTTCTTATCCACCCCGGGGAGCCTTGGTGAATAGATGATTCCCCAAACCCTGATTGTATGCCAGTATTTAGTTAGCTCTGCCAGCTACAGCTTCACATTGGTGGCTCATGTTCAGTTGTGGTGCTGGCAAGCAGAGCACTGCTGAGCCTATTTAGTGTGGTGTGGGTTACTTCTCCCCAGGTGGAGCACTTTGCATTTCTCTGTGTATTAAATGAAATTGGGTTGAGGTCTGCCCACTTGATGAGCCTGTCCAAGTCAGCCTGTACTGCCAGCCTATCTTTGAGCATGATGGCGCTCCCCCATAGCTTGGTGTCATGAGCAAACTTTGCCAGATTGCCTGTAATACCTGAATCCAAATAATTCATGAACATGTTGAAGAGCATTGGTCCAATTACTGAGCCCTGAGGAATGCCACTGGTCCCCCTCCACCATGATGACTTGGTTCTGTCAGTCGGTACTCTTTGGGTCCTACCATGGAGCCAGATACCTAGCCACTGGACCATGTAGTAGTCGAGGCTGCCTTTTCCCAATTTGACCATGAGGACATTGGGACACCAGGTCAAAGGCCTTTTTGATGTTATACTTGGACTTCATCCTCATTTTCTCTATCCAGGTGGTGAGTAACTTCTTCATAGAAGGAAATGAGGTTGGTCTGGTACAGCCTGCCCATGATGCAGTGTTGGCTATCCTTCAAAATATTGCCTTCAGTTAGCCTGTGTGATGGTTTCTTCTGTGATTTTTTTTTTTTTTTTTTTTTTTTTTCCCCCAAAATTTTTCCTGGGTTTGGGGGAAAACTTATTTGGCCTTTAGCTTCCTAGGTCATCC
>NW_017729032.1:124775285-124776650 GCF_001723915.1 Gavialis gangeticus | reverse complement strand
TTTTTTTTTTTTTTTTTTTTTTTTCCTCCAGAATTTTACCTGGGATTGAGGTCAAACTGATTTGGCCTGTAGCTTCCTAGGTCATCCTTTCTCCCTTTCCTAAAGATGGGTATCACATTGGCTTTTTCCAGTCTTCTGGGACCTCTCTAAAATGCCACAAGTCTTCAAATAACTTGGCCATCGGTTGCGCAATGACGTTGGCCAGTTCTTTTTAGCACTCCAGATGTAGCTTATCCGGTCCAACTAACTTATAGATATTTAGCCTTTTGTAGGTGCTCCCCCACAAAATCTAAGTCAACTATGGGAGGGTGGTCACCCCCACCATAGTCATCCCCTATCCTGTCAAGATGGCTAGCACCCTTGGACTGGTGGAATACCAACATGAAGAATTCATTTAGGAGTTTGGTTTTGTCCTCAGTGTTGGTTAACAGCCATCCCACTTCATTTATCAGGGGCCCTATGCTTCCCTTGTTCCACTTGTGATTTTCCTACATATCTAAAGAAGGACCTTTTGTTGTCTTTCTGATTTTCTGGTTGCCAATTTTATATTTTGTTAGTGCTTTTGCTGTCCTGATCTACTCCCTAAAAGTGAGGGCAGCTGTGGAGTATTCCTCTTTTGGTAGTTGTTTTTAACTTCCATTCCTTGTAGGCTTCTTGCTTTTAATTTCAAGAAGTCCATGACTTCCTGTTAATCCAAGGGGGTCTCCCAGCTCTTTTGCTGCCTTTCTTGCAAAAGGGGATAAACTTTCTTTGAGCTTTTAGGACTGCTTCCTTGAGGAAGGACCACTCTTCTTGTATTCAATTCCTCACTAGACCATGGTCCCAGAGGGCCTTGCCAATCAATCTCCTGAGGTTTTTCATGGAAATCAGCTTGCCTAAAATCAGGGATTTCTACCCTACTGGCTGACCTTTCTTTTTTCCCCTGGCTTGTGGTGGATTGAAAAAGTGATCATCTCATGGTTACTGTCACCTAGTTTCCCTTCAATCTGCAGGTTACTCTCTAGATGGACTTGGTTCTGGCCAAAGGAGTCTAGGAGTGCCTGCTCCTAGTTGGCTTATACTCTTCCTGAGTTACAGATCCTCGACGCAGGTGAAGAAGCTTTGTGAGCGATCAGATGTAGTGGAGTGCTCATCCCACGAGATCCCTGGGTAGTTGAAGTCACCCGTGATGATCATGCTTTTCAAGTATGCAGCCTCTACCAGTTGCAGGCCCCTGGAAGGTAGTAGACCTCACGAGTTCATAGTTTCATAGTTTCTAGGGTCGGAAGGGACCTGAGCAGATCATCTAATCCGACCCCCTGCCATGGCAGGAAAGAGTACTCGGGTCAAACGACCCCAGTAAGGTGGTCGTCAAGCCTTGTCTTA
>NW_017729032.1:124769664-124774226 GCF_001723915.1 Gavialis gangeticus | reverse complement strand
CCGGCACCTCCTCCAGAGCACGTGTTCATAAAGCCGCGCCAGGGGACTTGCAATGACCCCAGCCAGTTCCTTCAGGACTCTAGGGTGAAGATCATCCGGGCCGGCTGACTTAAAAACGTCCAGCCCCTCCAGAAGCTCCCTAACTAAATCCTCGCTCACCCTAGGCCGAGGTGAGCCTCCCCCAGGGCCCAAAGGGGGCCCAGCAGTTAGGGTAGCACATCACTCCCTCGGTCCCCCTCAGGAGGGAGTTGCCCACCATGACCACCTTGTGCCTCTTCTTTGGAGGGACTGGCTATCTTGCTTCTTCTAGAGTCTGTGCTTCTGCTGATGACTCTGCTGGTGCTGTGAAGGGCACATTTTACCTGTTTTGTAGTTCCAGGGGAGGGGTAACCCTGGTGTGTACCTTGGGGCTGGAGACGACTATCTTCCAGGCAACTCCAGGATGGGACTCTAGGTTGTTTTCATTGTTGTCCTTCATCCTGTTGATGGGCTTGTGTGCTCTTCCTTCTCCATTCTTCAAGTGTAGGGCCTAGTAGTAATCATCAATCTCCTGTTTGTAGGCCCTGATGGTGCATTTTGAGAGCTTAAATAGATAATTTCATAGAATCATTTAAAAAAAAAAAAAAAAAAACCCCAAAAAAACAACACCCAAAAACAAAACAACCCCCCCCCCCGAGGTTACTATAGTGAAATGTGTTTAAAAATAGATTGTGACAGTTCTGCATTGCATGAACACATGCTCAAAATGTATTTGAGCAAATGCAATACTTCATACAAGATGAAGTCCCCCCCCAATCAGCGTGGGGGAAAGCCTCATCTTATTTGCATACAAGGAAACCTCATGGAATCATAGAAGTAGGGTTGGAAGGGACCTTGTAGATCTTCAAGTCCGACCCCCCACCTGGGCGGGAGAAAAGACTGGACTCAAATGAGTCCAGCCGGGTAGGCATCAAGCTTCTTCTTAAAGATCCCCAGGGTAGGAGCCAGCACCACTTCCCTAGGAAGTTGGTTCCAGCTCCTAGCTGCCCTAACTGTGAAGTAGTTCTTGCGGATGTCTAATCTAAATCTGCTCTCTAATGATTTGTGTCCATTGTTTCTTGTCATGCCAGGGGATGCTCGGGGAAACAGTGTCTCCCCTAAACCCTTCTGGTCCCCCCCCCTAGTGAGTTTATAGACAGTCACCAGGTCCCCGCCTCAGCCTTCTCTTGTGGAGGCTGAACAGGTTTAGGTCCTGCAGTCTTTCAATGTAGGGTCTGCCCTGTAGTCCCCAGATCATGTGGGTGGCCCTCCTCTGGACCCTTTCAATGTTGTCCACATCCCTCCTGAAATAGGGTGCACAGAACTGGATGCAGTACTCTAGCTGTGGCCTGACTAGTGTCACATAGAGGGGGAGGATCACCTCTCTGGCTCTACTTGAGATGCACCTGTGGATGCACGACAAGGTCCGGTTAACCCTGCCAACCATGACCTCATTAAATGCTCTCTGTCATTTTTTAGAAGTAGTATGTGCTTAGTAATGGAAACTTGCTATGAAGATGATTTTTAAGTATAGCCACTGAGCATGATGATAAAACACATGGACCATATTCGGCAAGTATGCTGATTTGAGAAACTACCACAATTCTTTGTTTTTAATTTTATGTATCCCAGGCCAAATTAGCCAAAGCTAATTACAGGTCCAAGAGTCCAGAACTATAAGTGGCCCTACTACTGACCAACATCCTCCACCCACACCTGGGTCTTCAGATGTTTCCAAATCCTTTGATGGGCATCCTACTTGCAGGCCTAATCCCAGAGACTTGGGGTTTGGATGCCCCTGAGTTTAGCTTGCCCTCAGCCATAAGGCCTTCAGAGCAAGCTAAGAAGGAGACTCCTATAAAGTAGGCTTAAAGCCACTATACTTTAGCAGGTACTGAACTATGCCAGAAGAACAGTTTTCCCTGGGCATCTGTTAGGAAAATTGGCTTCATGCACACAGATGCATGATACTTTTCCTACCAGGTTACCAAAAAAGCAATGACAGACTACTACAAGGATAGATTTAGCGTAGACCATATGAGTAAGATGCATGATAACCCATTGTGTGCAGTCCCTCTCAGCACCAACTTTCTTACAAGGGATGGTGAGCCACTACACTGATTTACACTTCAACTACCTCTTCACTTCCACAGCTAAGTTGCACTCTTTCTTTCCCACTTCCAACTATTCATGTTCTTCACTAGGCTTAAATGTCTGGCAAACATCACCAAACAGGGCCCCAAACAGTTCACCCAGAATCCTTTTGTCACCCCCTCTCTCAGCCTGTTGCATATGATTAATGTGGCCCTGTCCTCCATAAGGTGAAGCTAGACCATGTTGCCTTGCGCCTTAACGTCGCGCATATTTTTGGAGGATCCCAGGACTCCCAACAAGAACACTCGGTTCCAGTCATGACTCGGGGCTAATTTAAAACCTGGATCCTTGTGGGGGCAGGGGGTGTATTTTGATTACACACACATGCTGAACTATGGGGTCACCATGAGTTGAAACGCTGACCCTCTGCTGGGGCCCAGCCCACTGAACTGTAAATCGTGAGCTTTAGCTTTGGCCTAATCATGCATAGCTTGTACTATAAAAGTAGGTACAAAAGTGCTTTAAACTTCTAGCAGCTTCAGAGAAGGTAAAATGCATCAATTCTAGATAAACTAACTCTATAGGTACCCTTAAAGCAAATTACTAGAGGTATATTTCAAATTGGCCCTACTTTTTCTTGTGCTTAGGGAGAGCAATAAGGAGGGGCCTGGGGAAGTTGTAGAGGGCAAGAGGGTTCCCCCCCTGATTTATTGTGTGGTGTTTTTTGTTGGTTTGTTCTAATTTTCCCTATTTTTATTGGGGGGGGGGGAGCAAATTCAAGGCAAATGTTTTAATAATTAGATCCTATACCTGGAAAACTAACAAATGTATACATCTTCCATACATAACATCTAATTATTGGGGGTATTGTTTTATATTTAGGTTCATCTTTTATAGTTGAGTAAAATGGTATTTTAAATAGGGGTACATTGATATTTTTTTGGTATCTGTTTTTGCTATCAGATTGGCTACAACAACCAAAAAAGAAGAAAATAGCTGATAACATAATTTCCCCTGTTATTGGTGCCAATCTAATTACAGCCATGTGCCCAGAGCACCCTGATGGGTGCAGTAGAGTCTTGTGGCAGACTACAGGTCCTGGCAAGCAGCAGGAGGGGCAAGGTGCTGGGGAGTGGTCACAGGGTACTGCACTCGGCAACAAAGGGACTGCTCCTGCTGTGAAGACATTGGGCTGTGTGTGGGCAGGGTTAGGTGCTGTGCAAGTGACATGTTGCTTCACTGGGTGCCTTTGCAAAAGTGGCTTCTCCCCAGGGACCATGGGAACTCAGCTGCACAGGGTCTGCCATTACTGAGGTGGCAGCAGCATGCTCTGGGGCTCCAAATGTACTTGGCTCTGCTGGCCACGCAAGGGTCCACCCCTCCCACTCGGGACAGCAGCACAGGCTGTGCAGAGAACTAGACTTGGGTAGGAGCCATGGGTGAGGAGGTAACATGCATGGGAATAAGACGGTCGCTGCCTTCCTTATCAAGGCCTGGAGCTGGCAGGAGATGTTTTAAATGCAAAACAAGCAAACAAACAACAACAAAAAAGTTTAAAATGCCTTGCACCATTACTAAATATCTGTTCTCACATCAGCAGTTATGGCTTGTTAATCATCAGCTATCCATATTGGCCATGAAAATCTTTCAATGCACCCCTAATTTTAAGTAATTCTGGAAATTTTTTTTTACTGCTCTTCCCAATTCATCCCACTGTCCAGTATTGAATAGGAAAGGCACTTCTTGTCAAAAGCCAGAATCATCTGAATTTTGGAATACTAAATAAGATTTTTATGTAAATCTGCTTTTTGTTGTTTAAAAAAAAATTTTTCCATGTAAAGCAATTGGACTCTAAAATATCTTGTTTCTGCAGGCCCCTTCCAACATGAAGTCAGTGTTGCAGGCAGGCTGGTTGCTGACTGTGGCTGTTGGTAACATAATTGTTCTTATTGTGGCTGGAGCATCAAAACTCGAACAGCAGGCAAGTAGACATTACCACCACAACTCTACTTGTGTATTGCGCTATCAGTACATCTCATACAATTCTAGATCAGTGAGAACAATTTATTTTGCATTGCCGCTTACATTAGTGGAATTGTAGTCATTTAACAGAGCATGTGATCTTAAAAAAAATCAAACACCCAGACATGAATAATCTAAGTCCCTGGTCGTGCAGAATTTACCTCCTCTTGTAACTAGGGACCTACCTAAAATCACAGCAGAAATGTGCTACACTGGCTTCTTTTAATCTTGATGTTTTTCCTGCATAGTCCTCCCCACCCCCTCACTGCTAATTGGCAGAGGGGCCCCACTGGCTTCACCACTTGCTGTTAATCAGCCAGGTGGCATTTAAAACCATGCTTTTTGGCTCCAGTTTTGTCTCCTGGCCATTCAGCAGCAAGGGGTGGGGCCACCAGGGCCCTCTGCCAATCAGTGGGGGGGGGGGGGGG
>NW_017729032.1:124768445-124769487 GCF_001723915.1 Gavialis gangeticus | reverse complement strand
GGGGGGGGGGGGGTGAACAGTGCACTTCCACCATGATTTAGTTAGGTCCCTATTTATAACTAAGTGGTCTCACCTGGCCACATGAAGAACATTGCAATAAGCTGCTGGGTATCTTATTTAGATGAAGTCTACTGTATATACAACAGAAGACTGTCAGACAGTATCGTGGTAGTTTGGTGTTTGTAGCTTAAAGATTTTGCTGGGTCACTTCTCAGTTTCATTCAAGAACAATTTTAAAATAATTTTAAGAGTCTCTGTTCATAACAAATGTATTTCACTAGTTCCTTGTTGCCAAGCACTTTCTATTCCTAACCTTTACTCTACTCATGACCAGGGATCCTGGTTTTCTCTGACTTTAAAAATATCAGACAATTGGCAAATTTTTTTAAAACACAAAATCCACGATTAAAAAATTTAAAGCCTGCCCACCATGGTCTCAACAGCCCTCCTGATGCCCCTCGCATCAGGCCCACAGACATGCAGACACACAGACACTGACACCCACCCCAGCAGGTAAGTGTGTGTGGGGGGGGAGGAGGGGAAGGTGCTGGGGGGTAGATCAAGAAGGGGAGTCTGCCCCTGTGCCCACTCCCAAGAACAGGGCCAGTAGGCAAGGGCAGGGGTACCACTCTGGGCCACATGCTGGCCAGCCTGACAAGGGGTTTGCACACAGAGGCTGCCAACGCAACTCTGCCACTGTGCCCTGCACTACTATCCCGTGGCCACCTGCATGGCTTTGTGGGCAAGTGGCGCAGGGTGCTGCAGCGGCAGTGCGGTGGCAAGCACTGTGTGCGGGCCATGTGCTGCCCGGCCGAGGGGTGGAAGGTGGTGGGGGCTTTGCATGCAGTAGCATGCCCCGCAACCGGCTGCACAGTGGTGTGGGGTGGCAGTAGCTACATGTGGGGTGGGAGGGGAGGGCTTTGCAGGCAAGCGCTGCCACCGTGGAGCCATGCCCTTTGCCCCTGGATCCTAGAGGTAAGTGGGGCTTGGGGGCTGTGTGGCAGGGCTGGGGAAGGTGGCTGAGGGAGCGGGGGGTGCTGCC
>NW_017729032.1:124766757-124767356 GCF_001723915.1 Gavialis gangeticus | reverse complement strand
CAGGGCCAGAGGGTGAGGGCAGGGGTGCCCCTCTGTGGGGGGGCTTTACAGGCAAGCAATGCAGGGCACAGTGTGTGGTGGTGCCTGCCATGTGCAGGCTGCACACATGCTGCCCAGCTGCCTGCCCAGGGGAGAGGGAGGCTGGCATGCAGCTGGAGCATGGCTCCGTGGCAGACTCTGCAACCGGGGTGGGGGCTTGCATGCAGTGGCTGCTGACGCCTACCTGGAGGGCTGTGATGGCCACTACCTACAAAACCTCCTGCTGCTGCCGCAGAGCCATGCCCGGAGCCGTGCAGCTGGCCACCAGGTAACAGCAGCAGCGTGGTGATGGCCAGGCAGCACGCAGCCATCCTCACCAGCGCCCTGTGCTCTGCCACTGCCGCTGGCCACACAGCTCCAAGCATGATGGCCACTGCCTACAAAGCTTCCTGCTGCTGCCGCAGAGCCATGCTCAGAGCTGTGCAGCTGGCAGCAGCAGCACAGGATAGTGGTGGGGATGGCTGTGTGCCACCTGGCCATCACCACGCTGCCGCCCAGTGGTCAGCAGCACAGCCCTGTGGTGGTAATGGGAGGCTTTGTAGGCAGCGACCATCGCTGCC
>NW_017729032.1:124761350-124761757 GCF_001723915.1 Gavialis gangeticus | reverse complement strand
AGGGGAGTCTGCCCCTGTGCCCACTCCCAAGAACAGGGCCAGTAGGCAAGGGCAGGGGTACCACTCTGGGCCACATGCTGGCCAGCCTGACAAGGGGTTTGCACACAGAGGCTGCCAACGCAACTCTGCCACTGTGCCCTGCACTACTATCCCGTGGCCACCTGCATGGCTTTGTGGGCAAGTGGCGCAGGGTGCTGCAGCGGCAGTGCGGTGGCAAGCACTGTGTGCGGGCCATGTGCTGCCCGGCCGAGGGGTGGAAGGTGGTGGGGGCTTTGCATGCAGTAGCATGCCCCGCAACCGGCTGCACAGTGGTGTGGGGTGGCAGTAGCTACATGTGGGGTGGGAGGGGAGGGCTTTGCAGGCAAGCGCTGCCACCGTGGAGCCATGCCCTTTGCCCCTGGATCCTA
>NW_017729032.1:124746631-124756075 GCF_001723915.1 Gavialis gangeticus | reverse complement strand
CCCCCCCCCCCCCCAACATTCGCTGTGGTTGCAAAGTTGGCTGTGGAGCTGTGCTCCGGCCACATGCCAGCCTCCCTCTCCCCCTCCCCTGGGCAGGTGCAGACATGCTGCCCAGCTGGCCCACACGTGGTGGGTACCACCACACTGCACCCCGCACCTCTTGCCTGCAAAGCCCTGTGCAGAGAAGCACCCCTGCCCGCAGCTGGGAGTAGGGCCAGGGCATGAGATGTGCTGCCTGGGGCCGGCAGCACCCACCAGCCATCTTCCCCAGCCCTGCCCCACTTACCTCCATGCTCCATGTGAAGGGTGAGTCTGAGCCTGAGCTTGGCTGCCTCAGTGGCTCGGGCCCGACCCTCCCCCTTCTCCCTCCCCCTCTGGCCAGCCTGCAAGAGCTCTTTGCAAAAGTGGAAAATCCGCGGATTTCTCTAGTAAAAAAAGAAATTCACACTTTCTCTTCCCCCCCCCGCCTCCCCAATGGGAAATGGGGAAACCCCAATTCCTGCTCATGACTCAGGTTTAACCAAGTTCTCCTTTTTATAGTAGCAATCCTTTTAGGAACGCTACAACAGAAATGACTACTGATAGTGAGACTAGTACAAAGGTTAGAAGTATTGGGCTGACCTGTGTTTGTCCTATCAGGCCGGCCCATTAAATGCATTTTGAAATGCTTCCACCTCTTTGGATCTCAGCCTTATAGATTCACATTCTGGCTTCTGATTTATTTTATTTATTTATTTAAAGCTCAAGCCTTGTTTAAGAGCTCCTGTTCTGCTAGCCCAACAGATCTAGATGCCTTCAGAAACTAGCCACATTGATCGGAAGGGTTGCAGTTGAGGAGAAAGGAGGAGCCGTTGTGGCATTGAATTCAGGCCATTGTGGCATTCTTGACCCTGGCTAGGGCTAAGCAGCAAGACAAAACCATAGTTTTTTGTGGGTTTTTTTTGTTTTGTTTTTAAGGGCCTTCTGAAGAGGCTTGAGTAACTGAGGGTTTCAGTTTCACTCACTATTCAGTCCTGTTGTCACTGAAATTTAGCTGAATTTGCAGTTGGCCTCCATAGAAGTAGGATGATGCTCTAGGTAACTCCATCTAGGCTAAGTCCTTTCTAGATGGAGCTGGTCAGTTATTCCTCCAGCAATCAGTGTCACTCTGACATTTACCTGAAAGAGGTCACTTTAGAATCTTCTCCATGTTTCAGTCTCTTGAATCTAATTTTTCTTCACAGGTGTATGTTAAGGTAAAAATAGATATTGGGTTTATTCCAGGTGTGATTGTCTTGGGCTTTGACTTGCATCAAAGCAGGTGTGAGACAGTCAGTTGCTTATACACTCAATTACATTTAATTCAAATTAGCCCTGATTGCCCTGGGGAAAATTTTTTTTATCTTGGATACTTCACAGGTATTTAAAGTGGGACAATGGACTTGTATGTCTCTAGGACCCTAGGAAAAAAAGGCTTTGTCCCAGGAGTAATCCAAATCTGTTCTTAGCCTTAGGTAGTTAGTTTGGACTTCTAAGATGGATAGACCTTAACTTGGGCAGTGATCGGATAATGTCATTAGTCTGTGTGTGCGTGCATGCATGTATATTTCTAAAGGGAAATAATCTGTTTTACTGGTCATATTCAGAAATGCCTGAATTTAGTTTAAAAGGAGGCAAGTATATCTAATGCATATAAAACGTACATAAACATCTTCCATTGTTAGAACTGATTTATTAAGTCTGTTTGTGAAGAGTAAATAGTATAGTTCTCTATAGACGTTAACTTTTTTAACACTCTTGTTTCTCTACAGTGGGCAGAATATGTGCTGTTTGCCGCTTTGCTATTGGCAGTTTGCATCATTTTTGCCATCATGGGATATTTTTATACCTATGTGGATCCTGCTGAGGTTGAAGCCCAACTTGATGAGGAAGAGGCGAAGAAAAAGAAAGAGATGGAGATAGGAAAAGAAGGAACTGCGTATGAAAATGGAGCTATTGCAAAAGTCTCTCAGACAGAAATGTAAACGTGTATTCACAGCTGAATGATGGAAGCTCTGGCATTCTATGAACTGCAGCTATAGTAAGAGGAATGGGATATTGCCAACCATCATTAGATAGCTTTTTTTCATGGTTTAGGGAGGGTGGGGTCAAGAATGAGGTTCTCACAAAATACAGGCCTTCCTTAGGAGTGAGATCAGAAGCTCAGTCTTGTGCAGAGCACAGTACCCTGAGAAATCTCCAGAAACTTGTTCCCAGCAGAATTTGCACTTTTAAAAATGAACCAGCAGCTTTAAATCCCAAAGAACAAAATACAGAAACTTTATTCTTAGCAGTGTTGAAGAGGTACTATGAAAAGATGCATTATTTTTATACTGTATTTTTAATGTTGTGAGAGGCAAGTATTCTCAGGAAATATTCATAAAAACCAAAGTGCCTGCATGGGCCTTGTAGCCCCACTGTTACTCCAGAGCAGCAGGTCAGATGAGTTTAGAAATTTTTTTATGGTGCCATACAAATGACAGATGCAAAACATGTATATTCATTGTATTCATAGTCTTTCAAAATAAAATGCTGTACACGTTGTATGTTACCAGTTAGTATTAGTCCAACCTTTTTGTTCTCCACATGCATGTTAGCCATCCGCTGCTTTTAAACTGAGGTGACCACCAACAAGAAGACAAAGGAGAATGGCATCTGAAATAAAATTTCTTGCAACAAAATATTGCAGCTTGATGAGTTTCTTTTGAAAGCAGAAATGAGATTTGATTGACACTAAAGAACTTGAGACCCCATTTTGAGTGGGGATGACTTCTTTATCCTGGCAAAAAGTGAGCTTGTTCTCTTCTATAGCCATCTAATCCAGTGGTTTTTTTGGGGTTTTTTTTTTTTTTGGTACCAGGACCCACTTGTAAACATTGGCCAGTCCTGATCCAGGACTCCTGACCTGCTACCTGCCTCCCCCAGGCCACAACCCCCACAGTGTGTGGGGCAAGGGGAGGGGTATAGAACATTTGGGGGGCAAGCACCCCTTTCAGGCTGGAACTGACGGCTTGCAAAGGAAAAACAGTTTTTCATGACTTCCTCTTTTTTTAAAAAGGATCCATTTTTAAAGTTTAATCCAATTCTAAAGTTTGTTTTACAACCCTTTCATATATTCTTGCAACCCACTTGGGTTGCAAACCATGGGCTGAGACACTGCCCTAATCGTTTTTTTTTTAGATAAAGTGGTCCAGCATCACATGTGCACATTCATGTGCTACTGTGCATTTGTCAGGGAATTCTGGAATCCTCTTGCTAACTTTACTTTGTAATGGATTAGCCAATATGTCTTAACTGATTTTTCTCATTTACCAAATGTTAAGGCTGGCCTGTAACCTCCAATGACAACCTCTACCCACTCCCTGTCACCAGAATGGCTAGCCAGGGTCAGTTGACCCTCCTTCCTCCACAAACCTCTGAATCAGAACAGGAAGTATCCAGGCAGGCAACATTGCTTGATCTAACCCCAGCTTTGCTGTTGGAGCTTTATTTCCAAATTACTTTTTCTTGCTTCATTACCCAGTCATTGCTTCTAACTGTAATTTTTCTCTACTAGATTTACAGTACTTCTAAGACTTGGTATTTTCTCCAAGGGGTGGTACTTTTAGATTATCATCAAGTCACCTTTCAGTCTTGATATGCTGAATACAATGAGCTCTTTAAACATCTTACTTCTAAGGCATTTTCTCCAGCATTCAAATCGCTCTAACTTTCAAGCTTTTACAACACATGAATACCAGACCTATACATACATTATCCTGCTTCTTTTCAAATAGACTACAGAGACATCTATATTTATGTGTTTTTTCTATATCAAAACAGAATCTCCAATTAGGTATAGGCTTATAACTTTATTAGCATTATACTTTATTTATTTACTTTTATACACTGCACTTTCTAACAGACTAGGATAACAGAGTAACTTAAAACAGGAAAATTGCTTATAGAACAGAAGAAAATACAAAACAGAACCCTAAACAATATTGCAGCTGAACTTTGTTTGCTAAATGCCTGTCCAGTCCTGACTTCTTGGCCATCTGTTTTTTCTTCTTTAAAAATGTGATCTTGATTTTTATTTATTTATTTCTAATGTCTATTTTTTTCCCCCCTCCAGGCAGTTTCTCTTATCTTCCTTGGGTGCATGTGCACATACTGCACAAGTTGTGGCTTTCCCCTGTTTTGCCCCTAGTGAATATCCCTGCTTTAATAAGTAATTATGGAAGTGTATGGAGAATGCTTCAAGTAGGGTAAGATTATTAAATCTTCAGTGAATATGGAAGCAGTCAGCACTTCCAGAATATTGTAGAGAGGAACCACAGACTGGACAAATGACTGATAAATTGGTCCCTTGTTTGATTCTGGGCTAGAATATTTACTTTAAATTTGAGTTTAAAAGATTAGAATAATATTATACAGCCTTTTGGCAAAAGCTGTTACATTTTTTACTATCATTATGAAACATGCAAATTTGCTTTTTACCCACTCATTTCTGTTGAAAGTGTGTGGGTGTGCATGCGCGCACACATGCACACTTACTTCTCTGAAAAATGGTACAGATAATTATGGTGTCTCTATTTTAATTGGTGTACTAAAATTAAATTAACTTGTAACTATATTTTATTTTACATAGGCCATATTTGTAACTTTATATCAATATTATCAATGAAATGCATTGGATTAATATTACAGTGCTTCAGAATTACCAGTATAATAATCTGGAAGAACACTTTTTTTTTTTTTTCCAGGCCACATGGAAACAGAAGGATGAGATGTATGCAAACTTCCCCCATGAATAGTGATTACATGTGACTTTATGGCTTTCATCCCAGACTGGACTGAATTCATACATTTCATAGACAGTGGGGGCTGGAAGGGACCTCATGAGATCATCAGGTCCAGGAAGTCAGCTGGGATCAAGTGACCCCAGCAAGAAATATAGCCACCTGTTTTTTCTGAAGGAGTCCAGAGTAGGTGCTTGCACCATCTCTGGGGGGATTTTGTTGCAGACTCTGGCCACACACCATAAATAAGCTAAAAAAAAATGTCTAATCTAAATCAGCCTTCCTGGAGTTTATGGTCATTAGATCTTGTTATCCCTTGGGGAGCTCTGGTGAACAAGTATTCTCCCAGGTCCTGATGTTACCCCTCTTATGTAACTGTAGGCTGCCACCAAGTCCCTCTTAAGCCTTCCATTCTCCAGACTGAAGAGTCCCAGTTCCCTCAGCCTCTCCTTGTGTGATCCAAGGCCTGGAGTGAAGGCCATACAAATGGCTCTCTTCTGGATGTTCTCAAGCTTCTCCACATCCTGGTGCTCTCACCAGGGCTAAGTAAAATGAGAGAACGACTTCCCTAGTTTTGCTTGAGATGCATGCCAGAGTTTGGTTAGCTTTGCCAGTTACAGCATCACATTGGTGGCTCGCATCTATCTTGTGGTCAATCAAGACCCACAGGTCCCTTTCGATCATGGTGCTAGCAAGCATGGCACAGCCAAGCCAGTAAGTATGCTGGGAGTTCTTCCTACTGAGGTGCAGCACCTTTACACTTTGCTGCATTGAAGGCCATCAGGTTTTGGTTGGCCCACCTTGAGAATGTGTCCAAGCTGGCCTGTATCCCTAGCCTGTCCTGCAGTGTGACCACCCTCCCCCATAATTTTGGAACTTGCCCGGTTGACATCTAACTCCTGAATCCAGATCATTAGATATTAAAAGAGTACTGAGCCCTGAGGGACTCCATTGGTCACTGTGCACCACGATGAATTGCTCCCTTCAACTAGTACTCTTTGGGTCCAACCCCGTAGCCAGTTGCGTAGCTATCAGACGGTATGATGATCAAGGCCACAGTTCCCCAGCTTAACTATGAGGACATCATGGGGAACTAGGTCAAAGGCCTTCTTAGAGTCCAGATATATGATGTCCACATCATCTCCCCTGTCCAGGGCAAATGTTACCTGGTCACAGAAGGAAATGAGGTTGGTCAGGCAAGACCTGCCAGTCACAAAGCCATGTTGGCTGGCATTCAAAAAGCTTGCTTTCTGCTAGTCTGGTGTTGATGGATCCCTTGACAATTTTCTTCAGGATTTTTCCAGGGACGCACGTAAGATTGATTGGTTTATAGTTCCCTGGGTCATCCCTCCTCCTTTTCTTGTAGATAGGGGCCATGTTGGCTCTTTTCTAGTCATCCGGGAGCTTGCCCAAGCTCCACGATTTTTCAGATATCTCTGCGAAGGGGGATGCAACGATGTCTGCCATCTCCTTCAAGACTCTTGGGTGCATTCTATCTGGGCCTGCAGACTTGTGACTGGCCGGTTTCTCAAGGTGTTCGCTCACCTGATCCACATTAATTTTAGGCCCATCGCCCGCTCCCAGATTGGTTTGTGCCATTCGTGATGGTGTGATCCTCCTGGGAGGGTGAAAAACCAATACAAAAAAGTCATTTAAGAGATTGGCCCTTTCTTGGGCATTGGATGTCAGTTGCCCTGTTGGGTCTCTCAGGCCCAATGCTATCCTTGTTCTTTTTCCGACTTCCCACGTATCTGAAGAAGGGCTTTTTGTTGTCCTTGATTCCCGTAGCTAGCCTAAGTTTGGTTTGTGCCTTGGCTTTGCTCAACCACTCCCTACAGGTGTGGGCAAGTGCAGAGTAATCTTCTTTGGTAATGCTTCCTGTTTTTCAGCTGGTGTAGGCTGCTCTTGTGAGCTTAATGAGGTCCAAGAGTTTCTTGTTCCATAGGGGCTTCCTTGCCCATTGACTGCATTTCTTGCAAGATAGTATGGCTTTGCCCTGTGCTTCAAGGATTATGTTTTTGAGAGATGACCATTCCTTGCATACTCCCTTTTCTGGGGGCGGGGTATGGCTTCTAATTGCCTGACTGACCAATTCTCTCAGTTCGCAAAAGTCAGCCTTCCCAAAGTTAAGGACTTCTGTTTTACTGAGGACTTCTGTTTGCCTGCTCTTCAGTGAACTAAGATGCTGACCAATTCATGGTCACTGTCACCAAGCTTCCCCTCAAACCACAGATCACTCACCAGGTCCTCCCCTTTGGCCAGGACCAGATCAAGCAATGCTTCTCCCCTAGTTGGCCCATACACCTCCTGGGTTAGGTAGAGGTCATTGATGCACATGAAAAAGCTACACAACCTGTCATAATGTCTGTGTGCTCAGCCCAAGAGATGTCAGGGAATTTGAAGTCCCCCATGATGATCATGGATTGGGAGTGCGTGGCTTTGACCAGTTCCCTATTGAATTCCTGATCTGTCTTCCTCTTGGTGGGGATGTCTATAGTAGACTCCTACAAATAAGTCACCTCCCCATGTTCTCCTTGTATCTTGACCCAGAGGGTCTCAAGATGCCCTGCCTGGTTTGGAAACTCAATCTGCAGGGCGGTGAGCTGATCCTTGACGTAGAGAGCAACACCCCAGCCCTCTTCCCCACACGGTCTGTCCTATATAAGTTGTAACCCTCAGAATGTACTTGTCATGTATTGGTCAGCTGAAGTTTTGGGGTAGTTCAATAATAGCATGTGATCTAGAATCAGAGGCGGCGGCAAATGTTAGTGCTGCAAAATGATAAAATTTTGTTTAGCTCAACCACTGATTTTTAACCTGGGTGCCTTGAGATTCTTTTGCCACACAATACTGGCACTGTTAGTTGTGCAAACACCTACATGTGATTCACAAGATAAACCTAGAGATTTCAAATAAGAATCAGTGTCAAAAACATTCTGACCTGTTATAGACTTCCTGAATTCTTTGCAAAAAAAAAAAAAAAGCTTTAGTATTATTATTATTTTTTTTTTTTTTTTTAATTTTGTAGTCAAAAGATGAGTGAAAGGTAAAAGCTGGCCTTTTCAGAACAGTGCCTTGAGTCTTAGAAACTTGAGAACCCTCAACTGGCTGAATCAAAAAGCAAAAATTGCATTAAGAATCCCTATCCAATTAGAACCTGAATGGAGGTAGAGTCAGGTGCCCTCAGATTGGTTTGCTTTTTAAATAAGCAGATTATCCCCTCTAATTTTCCATCAAAGATTCATGTGTCCTAATATATTAAATAACATTCCCCTGCTTTCCACCCACCCTCCCCCAAACTCATGTCATAATGACTCTTCTTATGGTCAAAAAGAAATACTATGAAAATGCCTGGGTCTAATCAGTATTGTTGCTTAGCCCAAGTAATCCTTTGCCACATGCTGGGAGTTTGTCTCTATATCCACAGGGGCTGAGTATCCAGTATTTCTGCTTTATGTTTATACCACATCCATTCAAACATGGCTGTGGTGTAAATAATAATAAGCATGTCAAAGACTTCTAAATGTGAAAAGAATGGATTTCTTAGGATATCATCTTTTTATTGGACCAGCTTCATAGTTGGGATAAAGCTAGACAAGTTTTCAAATGCAAGACATTCCAGTTTCTGATCACAGGAAGACAGGCCCAAGAAGATCTCTAAATACATTTTAATTTAAGTTCTTATTATATATGTTACTTTGTGCAGGACAGCTTCTCTATCTGCCTTTCTCAGTCAAATTGGCAGGCCAATACATGTCACCATTGCAGGTTTCAGTTAAAACTCTTCCAGAGCAATTTTAGTTTTACCCATGTAGTCACCAAAAGGGGTTAAGTACCCTCTCCCATCACTAGGTGGCAGAGGAGCATGCAGATAAGAAAGTTAAAGAGGTAGTATCATGGAATTTGATTAAGCAAAGGGATAATGGCTCAGATCTTGTTTTCTGAGGATTATCATACATCATGAGGGCAAGAACTAGCTAATCATTAAGAATAGTTAATGGATAAATCACTAGTGGTATTAAAGAATACAGAACTTGTATATTTTGGGGAAAAAACCTACTATGGTTCAAAAGCTCCAGTAACATTGTGAGGAGGTATGGGTATATGATTCCTAAGAAAGCAAACCCCTCAAACAATGTTATAAAAAGAAGTCTTGTTATCTAGTAGAAAAAAATGTCAAAAAATAAAAGCTAACCCAGTGCTGAGTGTAACATAGGGGTAGGCAAAATACAGCCCGTAGGCTTAATCTGGACCACCAACTGATTGTTTCTGGTCCATGGGTAGATGGTAGCTCTGGCTTACCAACTGATAGGATCAAGCCCATATATAGGTGGCAGCTCCAACTCTGGTAGCCACGTGGTGGTGGACAGCCGGGTCTGCTTCCGGCAGGCTGGGTTCACTCTCGTTTTCTTGTTCTCTGGGCCAGGACTTCCACCAACATGGAAGTTGAAGCATGAACCCACCTGCAACTATAGCAAGCCCCTCCTCCTACCCCAAGTCCAGCCCTAGCAGCTCCTGGCCATGTCCACAGCTGCCCAAATGTGGCTGGCAGCTTCCAGTTTGGGGCTGTGTGTGTGTGTGTGTGTGTGTGTGTGTGTGGGGGGGACAGGGCATGCCACAGCTGTGGGGGGGTTCAGGCTTCTGT
>NW_017729032.1:124732981-124741631 GCF_001723915.1 Gavialis gangeticus | reverse complement strand
AGGGGACAGGGCATGCTACAGCTGTGGGTGGGTTCAGGCTTCTGTGCTCCTAGCAGCCCCAGAAGGGAGGTACAAGGAGAGATGGAGAGAGAGAGATGCAGTCCTTGACAGGTCACCAAAACTCATTAAGTGGCCCGCCAGCCAAATAACTACCCACCCCTCGTAACGTGTTGTATGTGGATTTCGCAATATAGAAGTGAGGCCATTTCTTTTACCTTTTAACCTCAATACATAGGAGCGGACACAGCGCGTACTAGACAGTTGAAAAGAGAAGTGCTGTGTAAGGGCTACTGATAAGATATGAAACTAGCTGAATCCGGTCAACAAGGAACCTTGAAAGAAGTACAAGGACTGTTTTTTAGAAGAGGCAGACTACTTGGCAAGAGTATATAGAGCATGCAGTCACGAGGGTTAAACCTCGGTATTCACGTGAACAATGTAACCAGATTGGATAGAGTAGAAGTTTAGTTAGTAAATGATTGGGTATTTTCGCAAGCACGAGCCAATGCTAATGTACTAACAAAGGTATAAAAGAAAATTGTATCTAATAGGCGGGGTCCCTCCCTGGAGGCACCTCGCTGCAGCAAATAAAGATTCTGTATCTGACTCTGGGTACCTGCTCTGCGTGATCATTGCCCCAGCCTAGAGTGAACTGCACGTGGCTTATGAGCGTAATTCGTAATAGTACTTGGTCGCCCAGTTGGGACTCTAGGCTCGCCAGCGATGGAGTGCCACACTTGTCCTCCTGGAACGACTCCATAGCCGGCACTGGGTGAGTTCACCCATGGACGACTCCAGGGAGGAGGAGCGAGGACCGTTGTTCTGGCGGTAAGGGGGCTTGGTAGATATGGGTTCTGGGCAGAGTGTTGTTAAGGAGACCCCTTTGGCAGAAATTCTGTAGAATTGGAGAAGGATAGATGGTACTCAGGGGTTATCCAAATGGCGGGCAGTTATTTTGTGTAAAGTGGATTGGCCAACTGATACCAGGGGGATGCCCTTGGAATGGCCCTCAGGTGGGAGCTTTGATCAGGATAAGTTAACATTTCTCAGACATGAATTGGAAGACAAATTTCCTAGCCAGATGGATTATTGGTATATATGGGATAATTGGGTTAATACACGGTGCCAGAAAAAGGAGAAGCAGGAGTTAAAATGGCAGGACTGTACTGGCAATCTTTGTGCACAGCTTGCGGGATTCGCTGTGCCCCATGCAGCACTTTTGCTTTCTTTAACCCCTTCAGTCCCTTCTTCTTCTGTACCTCCTTTATATCCCTCTTTGTCTCATCCCGTTCCCATTCCTGCTGCTCTCCACACTCCTTTGTATCTATGGCTCTTCCACCCCTGCAGGCGGGGCAGCCTGCTCTTGAAGCTCGCGTTTATCGCCCCTTTAGTCCACAGGATTTAATTTCCTGGCAGCAGCAAATGCCGTGGCTGCGAGACAATCCTGAGAAGGTTTTGCAGACTATCAGAGGGATCTTTCAAGCCTACGATTCCACGTGGGCAGATGTTCAGCGATTGTTAGAAACTCTTTTTACCCCAGATGAGAAATTTGCTATCCTGGACACTAACCGTCGTTGGGCGGCTGCTGACGTGGCGCGTTGCCCATGGCCTGCCCAAGACCCGGGGTGGAATTATGGAGATCAGCAGCAGATTGTCCTATGTCGTATGGTGAGAGGGGGGTTGGAAGAGGCTATTAGAATGGCTAGACAGAAGCCTGCAAATTGGTCTAAAGTTAGGGAATGTCAACAGGGTCTGGAGGAGCACCCATCAGCATTTGTGGCGTGTTTACTTAAACAGATCCACATGTATGGTGGGGGAATTGACCCTGAGGATGAGGTAAATCGTCCAGTGATAGTTTCCTCCTTTGTTGATCAATCCGCCCCAGACATAAAGTATTTTTCCAAACGTGTTCCAGACTGGCCCAGGAAGCCTCTAGATGAAGTAGTAAGATTGGACACTTTCATGTATAATGGTAGAGCTGAAGAGAAAGTTAAAGAGAAGAGAAAGCAGAGAAGGGAAGAGCTAGTATGTTAGCGGCTGCTTTGCAAGTGCCTTACGGAGGGCGCGGCCGTGGGGGATGAGGTCACGGCAGATGGTACCCGGATGTTAGAGGTGGTGACAGAGTTGAAGGTCAAAATGAACCCGGAGGAAGGGGTAACTGTAACTATTGCAAGCAACCAGGTCATTGGAAGCGTGAATGTCCCTTGAAACCTTGCGGGCCCCCGTGGGTGCACCAGGAGCTGATGCCACCTTTCCCTCCGAATGCTCCCCTAGAGCCTAAAGCTACCTAGTGACTGGAAACGGAGACCCTGGGAGCCCTTGGAGAATTAGAATGGGATTTAGGGCCCCAGTCACAGCTCTATATTAAGATTGGGAATCACTTTGAACCTTTTCTCATTGATACTGGTGCGAGCCTTTCTACTTTAACCTTTCTTCCTGACAGCTTATCCGAGGACCGGGTTTTGGTACAGGGTATTGAGGGTAATCCACATTTGGTCCCGATGTCAGCCCCAATTCCCATTGAATTGGGGGTTCTGAAACTCTCTCATAAATTTGTGGTAATGCCTGGAGGTCCTGTCAATTTACTGGGTCATGATGTTTTAGGGAAATTGGGGGCACGCATTCAGTGCGCACCTGAGGGATTTCGCCTGCTTGTTCCTGAAGAGGCAGTTGAATCTCTTCTTGTCTTGTCCACTTCGTTTCCTGATATTCTTAAGGAACTGCAAGAGGTCCCTCGAGAACTTTGGAGTACGGACCCTACGGACGTAGGTCTTTTTAAATCTGCTATTCCAGTTTGTATTGAGGTTAAAAATGGATCACCGCCATCGGTAAAGCAATACCCTCTGCCTAGAGAGGCAGAGGAGGGGATTTCTATACTGATTGATAGTTATCTATTGCAGGGTGTTTTTGTTCCATGCAGTTCTCCTTGTAACACCCCTATTCTTCCTGTTAAAAAGCCTAAACTGGGGCTTGACGGCAAGCCAATCTACCAATTTTGTACAGGATCTCCATGTAATTAATAACTATGTTATTGTTCCTCATCCTGTTGTTCCTGATCCTAGTACTATTCTAACCTTAATTCCTTGTATTGCTACTTGTTTTACAGTGACTGACCTTTGTGCAGCTTTCTTTAGCATTCTGCTTCATCCTGAGTCGCAATACTTATTTGCTTTTACTTGGAAAAGGAGGCAGCTCACCTGGACTAGATTACCCTAGGGGTTTACAGGGTCTCCCATGATTTTTTCACATATTTTGACTGATGATCTGAAAGATATTGTCTTGCCTGCAGGTTCTACCTTGATCCAATATGTAGATGATCTGTTACTAGCCAGCCCTGATTGTAATGCTTGTTTATTTGACTCTGTGGCTTTACTTAAAGCTTTGGCACTTAAAGGACATCGTGCATCTCCATCCAAGTTACAGCTCTGCAAGACTCAAGTAAACTATTTGGACTTTGTAATTCGGCCAGGAGAATGATTGATTGCTCTCCCCTGACAGGGTGCAGGCTATCCAAGATCATCCTCACCCTGTCACTAAAAAACAGCTGCAGGCTTACCTGGGGGCAACAGGGTTTTGCCGTCCTTGGATTGCAGCATTTGGAGAAGCCGCCAAACCCCTAGTGCAGGCAACTACCTCTGTAGCCGCAGACCTGCTAATCTGGACTCAGGAAATGGACGCTGCCTTTGTCATCCTGAAGAAATCTCTTATGTCAGCTCCTGCTTTAGGTCTGCCAGACTACTCTGAGCCTTTTTTTCTTTTCAGTCATGAGCGGCAAGGAGTTGCTAGTGGTGTTTTATTACAGTATCTTGGGGACCGCCCACAGCCTGCGGCTTACTACTCTGTACAACTGGATCTGGTTATTCGGGGCTCCGCATCCTGTGTTCATTCCATTGCAGCAGCGGCTGTGATGGTTGAGCGGTCCCGCCCTATTGTTCCTGGGCACCCATTGACGGTATGGGTTCCCCATGAAGTTGAGATTTTGCTGAAACAACATACTATGCAGGCTTTGTCTCCGCAGCGAGCTCATAAATACAAACTTATTTTACTGGTGGCAGATAATGTTTCTCTTCAGAGATGTAATGTTCTTAATCCAGCCACCCTTCTGCCACTGCCAGACGATGGAGAGCAGCACCGCGTGTGCATGGACATAGTTGCTGAAAGTGGTAAGCCACACCAGGATTTTCAGGAAAACCCCCTACCAAATTCTGATCTGATTTTATTCACAGATGGATCATCCTTTTATTCAGGCGGTCGCCGCGTTTCTGGATATGCCGTTGCTACTTTGTGGGAGGTTGTTGAGGCCACTTCCCTTCCTCCTTCAATGAGTGCTCAGGCGGCTGAATTACACGCCCTCACTCGTGCACGTTTACTTGGTTCTGGTAAGTGGGTCACCATCTTTACTGATTCCAAGTATGCATTTGGGGTTTGCCACGCTACTGGTCAGTTGTGGAAACAATGTGGGTTTCTCGCTTCTTCGGGCGGAAAAATTGCTAACGGTGACCTGATCTCTGCTTTATTGGATGCCGTCCTAGCACCCTTAGAACTGGGTGTTGTTCATTGCTACGCGCATCTTCAATCAGATTCCGATGTCTCACGTGGTAATAATTTAGTTGATGCCACCGCCAAGGCGGCCGCTTTACAACTAGTACAACTTTGTCTCTCTGGCGTGATGAGCACGACAGATGTCTCGTTTCCCCCTCTTGACCTGTATCACCTTTATGATGATGTGCCCAATGATGAACTTGCGGACTGGAAACACTGGGAAGGGGAACTTGATCCTGATGGTATTTGGTGAATTGGAGGTAAGCCTATCCTTCTGAAACGCTATCTCCTGCAGGCTGTCCATTATTTTCATTCTTTAGGACACGCTGGGATTGAAGGGACTGCAAGCGCGATCTTCCAGTGGTGGGCTGCGCCCCATGTTTATCCAGCTGTTTAAACGTATTTTGAGTGCCTGCAACACTTGTTTGGCCTTTTCAGCTTGGCAGAAGCTTGATCCTAAATCGAAGGGGGGGAGACCATGGGCAATTTTTCCTTTTCAACACCTTCAAATTGACTATGCAGACATGCCGAAGTGTGTGGGATATCAACACCTTTTAGTTATTGTCGACCAACTCTCTGGTTGGCCAGAAGCCACTACCACTAGAAAAGCAGATGCTCGTTCGGTTGTGAAATTTCTCACGAAGGGTATTATACCACGCTTCGGAGTGCCGGAAGTAATCGATTCTGATCGAGGATCACACTTTACTGTGAAGATATTGGAGGAAGTATATTGTTGCTTGGGAATTACCAAACAACTCCATACCCCGTATCATCCACAATCAGCTGGACAGGTAGAACGGATGAATCAAACTCTTAAGACCATAATAGCAAAATATTGCAGAGAAACTGGACTTAAGTGGCCAGAGGTATTACCAACAGTTCTGTGGCACATTAGGCGTAACCTAAGGATGCCCCTAGGTTTGTCCCCGTTCGAAATTCTTTTTGGTAGACCTGCTTTGGTCCCAGGAACTTATGTTCCTGCACATGCCAGCCTCTTGGATGGGGATAAGATGCTGTCTAGGTTTGTTCTTAGATTACAGAAAGAATTTAAGGAGAATAATACTCAGGCGCAACTTTTTGAAACTCCACCTTTGGGTTTGCAGATACATGAATATAGACCAGGTGAGTGGGTAATGGTTAAAAAGATACCACGAACCTCACCTTTGGAAGCTCGGTGGGAGGGGCCTTACCAAGTTTTATTATGTACTTATTCTGCTTTAAAGCTTGCAGGCAAAAGCAGCTGGATACACTATTGCCACGTGAAGAAGGCAACAAACCCGGACCCGGTATCTAAGCCTGAATGAGGATCAACTATCTACTGCATGCATAACTCTACAGACCCCTGTACTGTTGTGGGAAATTATTGGAATCTCGGATCTCCGCAAGGACTTGTTGTATTCATTATAATAGTAATTGTTCTAACTGTGGTAATTGTGTGTTGGCAACCAGGATGCCGGGGCAAATTAGGACAATCATGAGCAGTTCCGCATCCTTGGTGCTGTTAGTCTGTGCCTTACACTTGGGAATGTCTTCACCAATATACCCTCCCCCGTTAAACAGCTGTGTGGGATTGCAACCCAAGGAGAATTATTATCACCGATTCATTCAGAGTTTCACTCATGCTTATAATCTTTCACAGTGTTGGATTTGTTCTCAAATTCCATTGACACAAGCACATGGGTTTCCCCTTCTAGGATTAGGAATCAATATACAGCAGTTTGGAGACTACACCCTAGCTATTAGGTTGGAGAATTGAAAAGAGAAGGATAATTTAACAGCGTTAGGGTGGAATGAGACCATTTATAATAAGACCCAGCTTCAAATGAACTGGACTATACAATCTCAGGTGCCCCCTACTGTCCCCCAGCCCATTCTCTATAGACCTGTACATGAGTTTTGGTCCTTTTTCTGTTACTTTCAGAATGACACACGTGGACCAGACGTGGGATGGAAGAGGAATTGTAATTTTTCATTATCTTGTCAAGCAAATATAACTATTTATGCTGGTAAAGGAATGCTTAGTGCTGAATTCTCTGATGATTATTGTAAAACCAGTCTTCCTTTGGTCATTCTGACAGGAATGTACTTTTATGCTTTACCCCTGCATAACCTCTGGCTCCCATGCAACTGGACTGGGTGATGTGGTCGTGGTTTTTTAGTACCTGGAGTACAGGTTTTATCTCACCTACCTGCACGTGTTTGACCTAGGAGTATAGATCCTACTAGTCTGCCCTATATTAATGATGCATCAGGCATTTTTGGTTCAGCTTTTCCGTGGTACGGGGCAGCTAAAGCTTTACGTGCCATCAATAGTGTAACTCTTTTCTTACAAGCATTTGTTAATGAGTCTGTTGGGACCTTGAAGGATATCTCTCTAGAATTATACTCACTCCGCCAGGTTGCTTTACAGAACCATATGACACTTGACTACCTTTTGGCTGACCGCGGAGGTACCTGTGCGGTAATAGGGACTGAGTGCTGCACCTGGATCCCAGACAAGAGTGAGTCTCTCTATGCCCACATCGGCTCCATTCAGCGGGCCTGGACAACCTCTGAACAGACCAAGGATTCGGACTCTGGTTCTTTATGGAACTGGGTGACTTCCTGGTTTCCTGACTTCGGACTCATAGCAAAAAGAGTCTTGTATATTCTCATCCTTGTGATAATAATTTTTGTTGTACTGTTTGTTTTCTTGCAGTGTGGTTGAATGTGTTGTAAGACTGTTGTAAACACAGTCCGTGGCTACAGTTATTATTCTGTTCCCATATAATTCTCTGACGAGCAAAAGAAAAGGAGGGACTGTTGTATGTGGATTTTGCAATATAGAAGTGAGGCCATTTCTTTTACCTTTAACCTCAGTACATAGGAGCAGACACAGCACGTACTAGACGGCTGAAAAGAGAAGTGCTGTGTAAGGGCTACTGATAAGATACGAAACTAGCTGAATCCGGTCAACAAGGAACCTTGAAAGAAGTACAAGGACTGTTTTTTAGAAGAGGCAGACTACTTGGCAAGAGTATATAGAGCATGCAGTCACCAGGGTTAAATCTCAGTATTCACATGAACAATGTAACCAGATTGGATAGAGTAGAAGTTTAGTTAGTAAATGATTAGCATTGGCTCGTGCTTGCGAAAATACCTAATGTACTAACAAAGGTATAAAAGAAAATTGTATCTAATAGGCGGGGTCCCTCCCCAGAGGCACCTCGCTGCAGCAAATAAAGCTTCTGTATCTGATTCTGGGTACTTGCTCTGCGTGATCATTGCCCCAGCCTAGAGCGAACTGCATGTGGCTTACGAGCGTAATTTGTAACACATGTAACACTGTTACACTTAAAATAAGCCCCAAGAGATGTCTGGGGCTCATTAAAAATGATTCAAACAGACCTGACTTTATTTCTTATATTTGTTCAACAGTCAGATAGAATATCACACAGTGAATAAAACTGATTGCACTGGCTGGTTTAAGAGAAAGCATTGAACAGCTACACATATTCTCAGTGTAAAAGGGCACCTTTGACTGGTGTCAATAAACATATAATCTATTGACGGTAGAACCACTGGGAATGTCTACATGTTGCCCTATGGCAATGTGGTGATGTAGCAATCATGTATGTCTACATGTGATCACCAGCTATGTTGCCATAGTAAAGCGTTGTCTGGGTATAGTGAGCCACTATGGCGAAATTTAACTCTGTGCTGTGCATACAGCTGAGTAATCACTTACACTGCGGTCCCTGTAATTTAGTACTCCAAAAGGAAGTACTAAAGGACAGAGCTATAGCATTGGTTCTGTACGGCAATGTGTAGACATGCCCACTGAGAAGCAAGTGGTCTTTTTTCTTTTTTTTTCTGTGATGGAGTAAAACTCCAGCTAGTCAAGCAAAGTTTGCTCTCTCTGACATAGTTGCTATTTTTTCTATGGATTTGTTATTAATTCACATGCAGATGTTTACAGGCCATTTTATAAAAATGCGAATTATTCTTAAAAAGGACATAGGCATACTGTATCCAAAGTAGGCAAAAGGCTGAAATAAAGAAAACAAATATGCTTTACCCCATTCCAATATTATAGAATCAATGAGTTGGAAGGGACCTAGACAGATCA
>NW_017729032.1:124727122-124732970 GCF_001723915.1 Gavialis gangeticus | reverse complement strand
TAACCATAATGCTGGTTCCCTCTTCCCAGGTGCAGCACCCTGCATTTGTCCTTGTTGACAATAATTAGCCACAGTCTGCTCAAATCTAGCACAATTATAGCAGGCTGATTTCTGTAATCAGCATTCCACAAGGCAGTAATATGGCTCATATGGCATTCCCTGCCTTAGAATTTCTAGCCTGTACCACCAGGTACCTATTTATGACTGAATTGGGAGGCAGAGCTAACAGCCCAGGTGTACTGCTGAATGTATGTGATTATAGTACTTCTAGTTTGGGAGCTAGGGCACAAGGGGAAAACCGTATGTTTTGTTACAGTGTCACCTGTTATAGGTTAGGGATATGGGCATGTGCTTAGGGGTCCTTGGCGAAGGAGTGCCTAGCTTTCATAATCTGATGGCTTAGCATGACTTAGGCTTCTTACAGTGTGGCAGTGCACCTTTGGTGCCTGCACTTTAAGGGCTGGAAGCAGGCAGCCGGCAGGTGCCTGATTAGGGTGGCCATTTTCAGACCCGGTTCTTATAGGGTGAGGCAGCAATTTGCTGCCAGCCACCAAGCGTGAAACATCAGCCAGCTGAGCTATGGCTCAAGAACATCTTGGAGATGAGGGCAGATCTATGGGGATGGTTAGGAGGCTCTTGGTCCTGGGCATGACCTAAAACTGCACCCTGCTGGCTAGGCAGGGTCTTGTGGAGCTGTCTGTGGCGGGACAGCCCCCAAGAAATACCAGACCAGGCATAGGCAACTGGTAGGGGGTACACGTGCCCCCCCCCTGACAGGGCTGCCGCCAGCATTGTTGATGGCTTCTGCAGGTGCTCCCCATCCCTGCCACTGACACTGCTGGCCACTTCTGTGGGCGTCCCCCCAGATCCAGGAGGCACCAGTCACTCATGAAACCAGGTTCCCCTCCTGGTGAAAGGTGGATAGGTGCGCCTTAGTCCAGCCCCCCCCTCCCACCTGGTGGGTAATTGTTGAAAACTGTGGGAGCAGTGGGGCCAAGTGTGCCCATTAGTAGGCACCTAAACCCAGCAGGGACAAAGGGTCCCGGAGGCACCAGAGGGGGGCAGTGTTGTGGTGAAAGTTTATTGTGAGGGCCTGCACAGTAGGTTGCAAAAAGGACACTTGAAGGACTATGTGTGTGCGGTGCAGAGTAGGGCCAGCCAGGGGGGTACTGAGTAGGGCAGTGAGGGCAGGCTGAAGGACGGTACATGGGCCAACCCTCATGGTTGAGAGCAGATTCAAGGGGCCCAGTGAGAGGCTTGGGGCGGAGTCAGCTTGGTATTTGGCATAAAGTCAGGTCACATAGAGTAGTAGGGGACCTCGAGGGAACCGAAGGGCTGCATGTGTCCTACCAGAGTGAAAGTAACAAAGCCTAATGGCCCAAAAGGGGCTGCTCAAGGGGAGCAAGGGCAGTGGAGTGTAGCCTAATAATGGGCAGTGTTCCAGCCGCCTCCGGAGGGTTTAGATTGAGAGTGTGGTCAGGGGTAGAAAGGTAAGAAAGACTGATTGACTTAAAAAAACCCCACAATTACGTGTAGTAACAAGATAAACGATGACAGACCAAAGCAATTTGCATTGGCAACTTATCGGCAGTCCCTCTGATGCCTGATACACAGCAAGCTTCTCTTTCCACAAAGTTCAGCAAGGTCAGGCGTTCCCGGGATGCCGGGAAGGACCCTAGAATGCAGTTTTTGGGCTCCTCGAGGTCCACGGGCCCACTGATCCAGGCAACAGCTAACCAATCTTTTTTACAGAGCTGCATCTTCCTTCTGAATGGTTTTCAGATATTTCAGCTAATTTATAGCTTCTGAAAGACACCGATAACGTACAACCACTTAGATTCCTTTTTTTTTAACTGTCCTTAGACTGACCAATAGCAGTACAAGCCTTGCATTCCTTTGATAAGGTAATTTTAACTGCGCCACAGGGACTTACTACTATCCATCTGGATGCCATCTGTGAGGCATGGGCCACAGTGTAGGAAAGGTTCAGAGCTGTGGATAGTACCCCCTGGCATCGGGTTAGCGAGAGGGCAGCTTCCTGCTTATTATATTTGTAAACATTCAAAGTTGTATTAGGCGAGTTAGGGCAGACTGCCCTAGGCAGGTGGGTGGGCCCACTTGTGATCTGGCCTTGAGTTTGCCCCCTGTCACATACAGTCATTCAAGTCACCATTCTCCCAGGAGAAACCATGAATATACAGATATTCAGGCTTTTTCTCCCAGAATAAAAATGGCTGCTCCAGGAGAAAAACAACTTGGGAACAACTGGGGTTAAATCACTTCCAGGAGAGTTTCTCCTAGGAGAGTGAATGTCTGTACATGCTGACAAAGCAGGCTAACCAGAGACAGTATGGGTTAGTCAATCAGTGCTGACCTATGTACTGCTGCCCTCTGCTGCCAGGCAGACTAAGGGAGCCTGCAGAGCATACTGAGATATGTGCATAGGCTCCCACGTCCTCCCCTCACACAGTATCAATACTGCAAGCTCTCCACTCTTCAGGGCCTCAGAATTTGGGTGGCATATGACTTCGGGTAATTTTTTCCTACCACAAAAACAAACCTGGGAGGATTTTCCCAGATAATTTGAAAGTGTTCATGCACCCCTACATGCAGACCTATTTAGGTTGGGTCAGTTCTGAGTATGCACAGAAGCTGAATTTCAGGTGGTTACCGAACTTGAAGGTCAAACAGAAAGGTACCTCTAGAATTAGGTGGCTGCTGAATAGAATCATTTTGGACCACAGGTTCAGACAATTGTGTCTAAGCTCTGCTTCAAGTGTCTATCCACTTTATGGGATCTAGCCCTATCTCTTCCTATATTGGCAGCAGAGCAAATAAAGTATTTTGACTTCTTCCACTACAGGCAACAACTGGTTGTATATTCAGAAATGGCAAAGGGTTTTTCCAGATTACTGTTTCCTTCAGGCGTTGATCAGTCAGCGTCACCTCTTCATTTCTGTAACAATGGAAATTGGTACAGACTTTTTTCCAGAGGGTTAGGAAATCATCCCACCTCCATCTGCCTGGTATCATGAGATACTTAGCACCTGTAGTCATTTTCCTTCATATTCAAGAAGATTTTTATAAATGCCACAGTGGGAGCTGTAATAGCTGGCACAGTGTTAAGACTACTTGGAGCCAAGACATTGGCCCCAGGACCAACCTCTGGGGCACTTCACTTGATACCGGCTGCCAAATAGACATCCAGCCATTGATTACTACTCTGTGAGCCCAATGAGCTCCATCTAGTTTTCTATCCACCCTACAGTCCGTTCATCAAGCCCATACTTCCTTAGCCTGCTTGGGACAATGTTGTGGGAGACTGTATCAAAAGCCTTGCTAAAAACTAGGTACACCACATCCACTGGTCTCCCCACATCCACTGGGGAGTCTTGTGTAAGCTTCCTCAGCCATTAATAGGTGACATCAAATATGGTTACAGCAAGTGACAGTATCTGCTTGGAGTGTGATAAACGAAAGAAAGGCAATCATACACAAGCTTAATAGAGGTAAATAACTTCTCACTAAAAAAATAGCTATGTTTCAGAAACAGGACAGGAGAAAATAGTTTTAACTCTGTGGATACCATCACAACAATACTCAGGGAAAGACAGTAAATGCTGACCTGACTGGAAAAACACAACTTTTAGGTAGGACAAAGGTTGTTATTGAATTACACTAGCTTGGATCTGTTCAGCTTTCCTTCAGTATAGTAACACAAATGTCACAAGGACAGAAATGTTAAATAGCATAATAAGGATATACAAACTTGCTTTATTAAAAATAAAGTTGATGGATAAAAATAAAGTGCACATAATTAAAGTCCACTCCTGTAGAATTTAGGAGTCCTATAGGACAGCTCCCATGTCAGTGAAATGCCTCATCCCTTTTTGTCTCTCACAAATCAGAATAGAGAGGCAAACATCCTTGCTGCCATCCTAAATCATAAAAAAATAATGCTCATGGATGTAGAGTCAGTGAGAAGTAAGGCTGGAAGGGACCTCAAGAAATCATCTAGTCCAATGAAGGATTGAATCTGAGACCTTGGTGTTAGTACCATGCATCCTGCACCTCTTATTCTGGCCTTCTAAAGATAGTACGGGACCACAGGCCATTTTGGGGGGAAATACAGAAATGGAGAGGATAGCAAAATTGTGGGCAGACAACTCAAGGAAGTAGATGATGTCTATGCTAAGAGACTGATTTAGCACCCTGACAAAAAGCAAATTTATGCAACCATTAGCTCTGAGCAGACTTCAGCACTATATAAACAATGCTACAGGTACTCCTCATTTAATGTTGTCCTGGTTAATGAAGTTTCGTTATTATGTCACTGATCTATTAGAGAACATACTGATTTAAAGTTGCACAATATTCGCTTATAACGTTGTTTGGTCACCACCTGTTAGTAAGTAACTACTGTGAGGTAATTGGATTTGCTTAACATTGTTTTGCTTAAAAGACACGTTTTTAAAGAACATAATTACGACTTTAAGCCAAAGAGTAGCTGTATTTGGACTGAATGCCCAGCATTGTTAATCAGGATAGGATGGTCACGATTTCAGTTCTTGTTACACAGATAAGGAATGTAACAAATTAAAAGTTCCTTAAAGCTACTAGTATATAGGTTGATGCCTGTACTACTATTACAACTAGTTAGTTTATTTCAGCTACTTGGAGCTACACATTTCTGTCTCCCACAGACAGTTTTGGATTATTTCCAAGATTTAAGAACATATTTTGAGTCACAGGCTGTTAGAATGATCATTGTGGGCACATCTACACATGCCCCTACAGTGCTGTTGTTATTGTGCCATCATTTAGTGCTTCTTTTTAGTACTAAATGACGGTGCAGTAACAGCCCATACTGCGCAGTCCATGCAGTGCACAGTTACTTTTAGCCACTGTTGTGCCATAGCAACATGCTATACTGAGGGAGTATGTTGCTACAGTGACATAGCTGCGGCACAGTTTTTGCCTGCCAATGCTATGTTGCCGTAATGTATTGCTATGGCAATGTAGCGTCTCATGTAGATGTGCCCTGTATGTCTTAATGATTGTCAAGTTCTTGTTGCTTGCTATAAGGGGATTACATGGGGAAAGGTGGGTACTTTATTATGTACATAAAATATATTTATATAAGAAATATAAACATAGGATACCACAAGCTAGATCTTGGAGACCAGCTCTTCTATTCTGTGTCCGCTGCAGTCTGTGGAGAAGAAAAAGTAGCTTCCTCATGAAGGGATCAACATAGCTAGTTTGGCTCCAAGTAGTCTTAACACTGTGCCAGCTATTACAGCTCCCAGTGTGCCAGCTGACGAGTGCATTGTGCATGACTGAAGCACTGCTTCCTTTCTCTTGCTATGTTTTAGTTTTAGGGTGGAGAATATTCAGAGTGGAGCATATACCACAATCTATTACTCACAGCCAAAGGAATCCCAGACAAGCTTGCTGAGCTGGCTTTCCATCTCATTTATGTTGCTGTAGCAACAAAAAGCAAATGGAATGGCAGCCAATATCTCTCGCTAGCTTGCAAGAGTGAGAATCTACTGAAGGAGAGGCTATACTCAGGTGGGTAGATAATACATGTTAGTATGGAGGATATGGTGCAAGCTCACTGAGGTATGTCATCATCAGCAGGGATCTTGGTTTTCTCTGATTTAAAAAAATCCCCAATTTTCAGTTAAAAAAAGTAACCCCAAATCCACATTTTCCCATGATTAAAATGAAACAATGCTATACTTATATCTATCTATATATTAGTGGTGTTTCATTTAAATCACAGAAAATTTTGGATTTGGGGTTACATTTTTAACTGAAAATTGAGGATTTTCTTTAAATCAGA
>NW_017729032.1:124721828-124722122 GCF_001723915.1 Gavialis gangeticus | reverse complement strand
AACAATGCTATACTTATATCTATCTATATATTAGTGGTGTTTCATTTAAATCACAGAAAATTTTGGATTTGGGGTTACATTTTTAACTGAAAATTGAGGATTTTCTTTAAATCAGAGACAACCGGGATCCCTGATCATCAGCACTAAAGCTGGCTGATGCAAAGGGGGTATAGGATAAAGTTGACGTTGTTTGGTTTCTGCTTTTTCATGCTGTTAGTGAAGAAAAAGGTAATGATGCTCCTAATTTATAATTTAACTCAGCCTCATATATATATATATATATATATATATATA
>NW_017729032.1:124720689-124721817 GCF_001723915.1 Gavialis gangeticus | reverse complement strand
TATATATATATTTCAAGGCTCTCCAGATTTTAGTAGTGGCAAGCATGTGTACCCTCAACATCTAATTTTAACTTTTTTGTCCGATCTTTGACTACAAATTAACTTAGAGTAGAAATTGCATTAAGCAATGTTCTTAATTTGGTAGGGTATACACTTTTGTGTGGAACTCTGCCCATTTTGTTTATGATTATCAGTCATTTTTTCAAGCTAAGAAAAAATAGTATGGGACAATAATCAACCTAAAATATGAACTGTTGAAACTTTCCAATTTTCCATAGTTAACTGGTAAACCATTTAATCAGCCTTGCAACTCATAAATTCAAGTGACCTATTTCTGACTTACCATTACATACTTGAACAAAAACCATTCAGTCTTGTTCCATTTAACCAACTACAAATAAGATTACGAATAATTTTCTTAATGTTTGAAACACACCATTTCACCTCATACTTCAATAACTCAGAAACAGCTCAACTGATTTTCCTTTAAGATCCAGATAAATTATACTTTAGCCAGTGAGTAAAAGCAGGAATTTTCAGCTAGTAGTTTACTTTTTGAAAAGCTGTAAATTCATTAAACTGCCTAGTCAACTAGCTATTGGACCATGGCTATAATATACTATTTGCTATAATGTGTAGGTCTGATTCTTGCCCCTACAAAAGCCAAAATAGCATATTCTAGTAACACATTGTTGTTCATCAGGAGGGAGTCTACTGACATTAATAGAATAAAACCAACATAAAACAGATACAAGAGGAAAAGGGGGCCCATATGGAGCACAGTCAGACCTACAGAATAATTTATGTTGTGCCATTTTCAATGGATTTTCCAGAAACTACATATGAAGTTGAGACACTTTTAGGCCCATCCTTTTTAGCCTTATTTCATGTTACTGCTTACTGTTCTCTCAAGGACTTTTCTGTTATTTTCTTTTTCCACAAGCTATTTTTATCAAAAGTTAATACTTGCACTTGCCCTAGTTTTTTACCATGGTGATTAGATGTAAACTAATTTTGGGAAAACAGGAACACATTGTGGCTGCTGTAATCTTTCTATGTTCTAGAATATTAATTTTAAATTATGTAAATTGCTGTGTATCATTTCACATCAAAATGAAATAATGACAT
>NW_017729032.1:124711025-124715689 GCF_001723915.1 Gavialis gangeticus | reverse complement strand
GATGTAAACTAATTTTGGGAAAACAGGAACACATTGTGGCTGCTGTAATCTTTCTATGTTCTAGAATATTAATTTTAAATTATGTAAATTGCTGTGTATCATTTCACATCAAAATGAAATAATGACATTAGAGTTCATAGACATTAGGGCTGGAAGGGACCTCGGAAGATCATTGAGTCCAGCCCCCCGCCCAAAGGGCAAGAAGTCAGCTGGGGTCATAGGATCCCAGCAAGATATAAGCATCCAATTTGCTCTTGATTGTGTTCAATGTAGGTACTTGAACCACCTCCGATGGCAGGCTGTTCCAGAACTTGGGGGCTCAGACTGTAAAGAAATTCTTCCTTATGTCCAGCCTGAAACGGTCTTGTAGTAGTTTATGACCGTTTGACCTCGTCAATTAAAAAAGTTACTTCTGGGTACAGTGTAAGGCATAAAGTATGATGGCTTTGGTTTGCTTCCATGATCTTTCACTTTATTAATACAACTACTAAGTTTATTAATAGTTATAGTTCTTATGCATTACGCTCCTTAAATATTCTCTGTTTCCTCATTCAAAAAAGATAGTGAATTGTATCGTATAGGGTATCTATGCTTTTAATTTGCTGGGTATGTACAGCACAAGAATTGTGTTTATTTAGATGCTAAAAATGATACATGTCACACATTTTTAACAGATATCTACATTGACTATTGCTGCTTCTTTCTGAAAAATACTGGAAACTAGTGAGCAATGCAAGATTTTAGAAACATTTTTGACCTGGACCAGGTCAATAACAAAAATCTCCTGTGTTTTTAAAAGCTAGCTTTAGAATTTTCTAGTTAACATTCTTCTTGTGTAACTTTTTCACACAAAACCGGCAACACTGCAGAGATTTTGGCTTTAAAGTATTGGCGGGAGTCAAAAGGAAATAAGATCTAGAAGTCAACACAAAAGATGAGCTGGGTTTTTGCATCCTGGGCATACATCGAGGGAGTGATCTTGGTCTCAAATAATGGTTGTTTGGTTTTAAAAAAATTTAAATAATCTCAAACATCACTTGGGGAGAAATACTAGAATAGTTTATTGCCACAGAATTATCTCATTGTATTTAACAGAAACTTCTTCAAAACTTCCTTGAAATACAATATACAATATAGGTCAAGGTATGTTGTCCCTGGAATGGATTTAGAAATGGACAGAAAAAAATAGCAGCAATGTACATAAACTTATGCCAGTGGCTAAAGGGGTTTTACACATAATGTTTAGATTTGAGAGAGGTTTTATTCAAGTTAATGGAGGTGTGGGTGTTTTTAATTGTATTTTTTTTAAAATTATAACTAAAACTAGTGGTGTTTAGCTTTTATTTTCCTATGATAGTTCCAGTCAGATTACAGCATTGTACTAGTGCAGAGGTTCCCAAACTTTTTCTTATTGCGTACTCCCTTCCAGGTTTACCAGCTGCCCATGTACCCCTACCAGCATACATTTTATATTTGAATCCCTTAAACGCCAATTATTATTATAATGAACTGTCATTACACTGTCATTATACGATGTCATTACACTGTCATTATGCATTAAATCTGTCATCACACAATTTTTCCCATGTACCCCCCAGAGCTGTCTTGCATACCCCAGAGCTACGCATACCACAGTTTGGGAACTATTGCATATGATAATGGGAATCGGCTATCAATAGCAGTGAGACTAAGTTACTTTTTTATTGCACAAACTAAATGGAGTGCAAAAGCATTAAGAGTAGAAAAGATGATAAAAAATGAGCTTTTTTCAAGTTATTTTAGTTTTGATAAATTTTAGTGGATACACAGCTTTGTTAGCCCTTTGTCAATTCTGTCTCCTTAGATGTGTACTCTATCCACTGAATGCAGAAGGGTTCTTGTGGAAAAATCACTGTGAAATCATTAGAACTATACTGGAACACACACTCAGAAAACACAATAATTAAGGCTGAAAAAGCAAATTCCAATCTGGCATTTCCTAAAGTTTGAGCATTTGACTTTTCAACCTATATAAGTTTCTATTAACAGAAGTGTTTTGTACTTGAATTCATATTTTCTATGGAAAAAGTAAAATGATCCACAAATATTACTAATATATCACTGTAATAGCCACCTTTCCCTTCCCTTCTAAAATGTATTCTAAAAGTTTTCTATCCTAAATTTTAATACCAGGGCACAGACTGTTACCACAAACAAACTTTAGTAGAGAGAAGTCTGTTTTCTGCTAGCTCTGATGTTATGGATTTCTGGTGGTGTATATGTGTGCGTGTGGGGGGGGAACTTTGTGTGTGCAAACATATATGTGAAAAGAAGCCTGGCCTGGCTTGTGTGCACACTACTCTCCCCCTTACACCACCTTAGGGGATCTAATGGATGGATTCTAGAAGAAGGGATGAGATGCTGTGAACATGAGCTGGACTCAAGAGACCATGTGTGAGAAGATAATCTGATCTGCTTGTTCCTGCCCTCTCCTTCCCCAACCACTCTTCTACACTTGCTTTGACAGGTTCCGGTTGCCAGTATTCATTTGGTAGCAGCACACACCCAGGTCTCTACAATGTTTGCAATAAGCAAATAGTCTGGCATGTTGCCAAAAGCTTCCTGAGAGAAACAGGTGAGGGGAGGGAAATGGTGATTATTAATGTTTTATAACTACACTCACTCCAAATGGACTTTTCATGGGACAAGAAAAAGACAAATTTAAATTATCAGCATTCACTCTATCAAAATTCAAAGGACCAGTGCAAACAGTTGAAGTATTAGAGCTTTAAGAAAAAAGAAACCATCCCCCCAAGAGTACCAATCCTGCCCAGAATGCCATGCAATAGAGACCTGTTGTGCATAGGCAGAATGTGAGTGCAATTAATACTTCTGATGTTCGTTACTAGCTAATTCATACTAGATTAAGTTAAAGATAGGAAAAGTGGGGTTTCTCTTTAGAAAAAGTTAATACATGAGAAAAACTATACATGCCTTTTAAGTTTCTAAATATTTTTTCAAACTCCTGTGACCAGAACAAGACAGGCACAGGATAGTGAAAAAAAGTTGAGGCATGTTTACTATGCTGTGCCCGGTTTGTTCTGAAAGCAGGTTAGACATGCACTGTATAGACTAAGATAGATGTAGATGCAGATGTAGCATGAGATCTTGTGGGCGGAAGCTTACTTCACCAGATGCTTGTTCTGATTACACCTGATGAAGAATGTTTTGCACTCAAAAGCTTGTCTATCTCTATCCCACTATACAGTTGGCCCAATAAAAGAGATCACTCTAAGAAATCCTCGCCTCACATAATTTCTGGACCATCCCGGCTACACCATTACTCTTACACAACCAAATTAATGCCTTGCATTTGAAAGCTTGTCTAAGTCTATCCCCTACAGTGCAATTCAGTCAATAAAAGATACTGCCCACAACAACCCTTGCTTTTTGCACAATCGAGGTCTGTCATGGCTACAACATCCTCTCAATGCTACCAAGTAGTCTTTGCCATTGTGCTTGTTTGTAATGGAGGGCAGATTTTGCCTGCAGCGCACCCTCAGGCTGCCCTTGGCTTCGTGCTTGGTTGGATCAGTGACTGAAGGGGGCAGTTTACCAGGGGTTTGGGGATTCTCCCTGTTACCTCTCAAAAGCCCCTTTGCGGGTGGCTTCTGTCTGATCTTTACAAGAAGGTTGTGTGTCCAGGCCTGCCGGTCGGTCCATAGGGGCTGTTGTAGCCGTGCACCGTGGTCTCGCTCTCACGGCTGCCGTGTCCATGCTCCGTGGGCTCCCTCAGCCAGTGGGCTCCATCTCCACCTGCTCAGCAAGTGCTGCCTTCTCCCCGCCTCAGGAAGGGCCTCTCCGTCCCCCTGTTAGGCAGGAGCAGGGCGCCCAGGTCACTCTGTCCTGCAGGCCTCCTTCCATTCATGCCAAGGGCCTTCCCTGGACTGGCTTCCCGACCCTGCCAGGGCACAGGGGCAGTCGTAAGTGCCCCCAGGGGGCTGGTCATCCTCCTCTGGACCCACCCTCCATTCATCTTTAGTGGTCTTTGCCCCCAGCTCCACCCCCCCAGCCCTTTGTGTGCATAAAAGGGGGTTGTGAAGGGTACACATGCTCCTTGCAGGGTGATGGGGGCACTATGAGGTCCCACAAAAGGGCTGCGTGGGGAGTATGTGTGTCCTGCTAAAAATATCTATCTAGAAGGACACTTGTGCTCCCCACAGGACCCCAGAGGCCCACCCAAGCAGCCCCTTCATGGACCCTTGTAGTGCTCCCATCATGCATAGGTATTTCATTTTAATCACGGAACAATGTGGATTTTAGGTTACTTTTTGCAATCCAAACATTGGGGATATTGTTTTTAATCAGAAAAAACCCAGGAGCCTTGTTTATTAGACAGGTACTGGTGGGGGGGCATCGCTTCTAACCCTTGGCCCAAGACGGCGTCTTCCCGTGGGAGGGGGGCAGGGCTTCGGGTGTCCCCAACCGCCGCCAAGGATAGGGGTCGCGTCACTACGCATCCGCTGCCCCGCTGCGGGTAGGAGAGGCGCGGAGACGACCGGTGGGAAAGGTCGCCCTCCCGTCCTTCACTGCTGGATGAGCTGGGGGCGGGGCCGCGCAGGGTTCGGGGGGCGGGGCCTGGTGCTGCCGGCAGGTAGCAGGGGGCGGGGCGCGCGGCTGAAGCC
>NW_017729032.1:124708298-124710885 GCF_001723915.1 Gavialis gangeticus | reverse complement strand
GCGGGCGCCGCGGCGGCTACAGCGTCCGTGACCGCCCGACTTGACCCGACCGCCCGGCGGGGCGCGGGGCTGGGCGATGAGCTGAGCGGAGAGGGACACCCGGAGCCGCCGCCACCGCCATGGCGCACTCGCCGGTGCAGCCGGGCCTGCCGGGGATGCAGGTGAGTCCCGCGGCGCCTCGGCCCGGCCTGGGCCGCTGAGTGGGCAGGGTTTTTCCGCAGGCCGACCGAAGGAGAAGGAGGGGAACCGTGACCTTCAGGGCCTTTGTGTGGGGGGTGGGTGCGTCCGCCCAACGGCCCGCAGGGCTCGAGCCCCGGCTTGGGCGAGCCCGCGTGACGTCACCACCCCCGCTCCTCCGGCGGGGGGGCGCTGCGGGGGATGCCTGCGCCTCAAGTTGCTCCTCCTTGGCCCGGGGTTCAGGTTGCCCAGATATTTGTGTGCCTGTGTCTGTGTATCAAAACTAGAAAGCCTATATGTCTGTACACACAGATATATAGATATATATATACACACACATTTCTCTACATCTCTAAAAACATGGACAATTGGAAAGCCTACACACACCCCCTCCCCCCATATATACATGCACGTATACATGTGTATCTGTCTACCTAAAAACATGGATATCTGGAAAGCCAGTAAGGTGTGTGCGTATGTTGGAAAGCCTATAAGCCTATGCAGATGCACATTAACACACTCAAAGCATGGATAACTAGAAAGCCCTCCCCCACACATGAACATATGTGTGCATGTGTCGTTCTCGCCCCCAGTATTCATAGATTGTAAGACTGGAAGGGACCTTGGAAGATTATTGGGTCCAGTCGCTTGCACCAGGCAGAAAAAATAACTGGGGGCAAGGCGATTGTCTAGTATCCTCTTGAAGAATTCTAGGGTAGGTGATTGCATCACTTATGGAGGGAGCTTATTTCACGGTCTAGACACCATGACTGGACACCCAGATATATATGTATGTATACATACATATATACACATGCATACATACGTATCTGTGGATCTAAGAACATGGATAGCTGGAAAGACAATGAAGTGTGCATATGTTTGTGGCTTTCCAGCTATCTGTGTTTTTAGGTATATACATATCTATGCATGTATAGTTATATATTGTTGTGTGTGTGTGTGTGTGTTTACAGGCTACAGCTACTCCTCAATGTCGTAGTTACGCCCAAATGTGACTTTAAGTGAAATGATGTTAATCGAATCCAGTTATGTCACAGCAGTTACCTACTAGCAGGTGGCGGCCAAGCAGCGTTATAACCAAACATTGCACAACTTCAAACAAGTATGTTCTCTAACAGATCAGCAACATGAAAATGAAACAGCATTAACCGGGATGATGGTAAATCAGGAGTACCTGTATATGTCTGCGTGCATGCATATACACATGAACATGTATAGCTATATCCAAAAACATGGATAGCTGGAAGGCATATGTATTTCTCTTCTTTCCCCGCTGCAATACGTTTAAAAACATGGATAGCTGGAAAGCCTATAAAAACGTGTACATATACATATATAGATATATCTATATCTGTGTGTGACTGTAGCTCTTTATAGGTTTTCTAGCTATCCAGTATGTGTTTTTTCAGACACCAGAGATTTGAAATTAAAACTTCACATTCATGTGTCCTTCACTGGTGACTATCTGGTCAATGCGGCAATGTGAAAATAGATAAGAACTAATAAAGAGCACATTAAAATAGTTTGTAAAACATATTCATGGCGGGGTTTGTTTATTTTTCTCTCTTTTTTTTTTTTTTTTTAACCTTTCAGATTCTGTGTCCCCTCACTCCAGTCCTCCTTATAAACTGGAGAGCTCTTTGAGGCCAGTTTCCAGGCCAGAGTGTCCATCCATCTCCTGCACATACCTTTGAAATCACTAATTTTTTTTAAAGGAACAGTTTTGTGGTTCAGTGTGTTTGATTTTTCCCTTTTTTGCAGCAATGGAAGACATAAGGTGTAATATAGACTATTTGAATATGATGGATGAAATGGAAATTCACAAAAGGCATAAGATAAATTTATTGTTTCTTAAACTGCAAATTAGAGACTGAATGTTTCAGATTAGTCTCATAGGATAAACATTTACATGAGCAAAATTATACATGTATATATTATGCTTGATGTCAATGGTAAAATAAAGCTTTTGCTTTGTAGGTAAAGAGCTCTGGATAGTATAAAGGTGGTACTATGTGAAATAATAGAGACCCATAAACTTGTACGGTCTCTACCCACATGCTGTAAGTGTGAGGTCCTAAATTGTAAAGCCTCAATTATAACATTTAATTTGTCGTAGTAGTGGTTATCAAAATTATAGGCCATCAGCAAATACCATATTTACTTAAATATAAGATGATCTCTCAATAATTAGATTCTATAGATGCTAAACTTATAAATTTGTTATAATTTTCCAGGTGTAGAATCTAATTATTGGAGGTTTGGCTTGAATTTGTTCCCCTCCCTGTGCTGCAACAGGGAGAATAAATCTTGGGGGTCAGATAGCTAGCTGCCTCACTCTGCTTCCTGTGAGTTTCTTCCTCTTACATCTCTTTCCCCCCCCCCCCCCCCC
>NW_017729032.1:124703926-124707948 GCF_001723915.1 Gavialis gangeticus | reverse complement strand
CCCCCCCCCCCCCCACGCACACAGAAAGGATCTGTGTGCGCTAATTAACCCTGACTCATGACTAGAACTAGGTGTTCTTGTCGGGAGTCCTGGGATCCTCCAAAAATTTATGTGAAGTTGAGGCAGAAGGCAACATGGTTCGATTTCACCTTATGGAGGACAGGGCCACGCTAATATGCAGCAAGCTGAGAGAGGGGGTGACAGGGAATCGGGGTGAACTGTTTGGGCCCTGTTTGGTGATATTTGCCAGACATTTAAGGCTGGTGAAGAAACAAATCATTGGAAATGGGAAAGAAAGGGGCAACTCTGTTGTGGGAGTGAAGAGGAAATAAAAAGCATGCAGTGCAGTGGCTCACCATGACTTGGAAAAACAGTTGGCACTGATGGGGACTGTGCTCAGTGGTGCGCTACTAAATGTTAATTAGATGGGTTGTGGTAACTCATCCTCAGCCTTTCTGGCTAAGTTCAAATATAGCATTTTTGGCACCAAAGGTCACGGCTGGCTCTGGCCCTCTTGGTGCCAGCCTGGTATTGCAGTACCTTTAAGCCCGGTGCCAGTTTCTTGTGGAGGGAACACACACACCTACACGGTTCCCATGAGCATGTTTGTCCAATGTGGGCCATGTGTTTTATAGTCATGCTCAGTGTTGGCTGCATTTAATCAACTTCATAGCTAGATTGCATTACTGAGCCCATACTGCTTTTGGCAGCAGTTTAATGGTAGGCAATATATTTAATGAAGTTTCCTTGTATGTGAATGTAAGATGAGGGGCTTTTTTAAACCTTGTCTTTAAATATGGTAATTTGAGGTTGAAAAAAGGCATCTACTCTGTTTTGAATGATTGATTATTTTTAAAGAAGGTAGGCTTATCTTTGGTTCAAAAATGTTGCTGATTTTTCCAAGGAGAAAAATTATGTGTTTTCCCTTTTAAACAAATAATAAATTCATATACCTCATCTTCATATCATCATAATGCAAAGTTTTCCTTTCAAATAGGAAAGAGGTAGCAATCAGTCTATCTTAGTACAAATTCTCTTTCTTTTAGAGGCAAAATTTTCTGGGTAGGGAATAATGTGTTGAGTTTTTTTATTAAATGCTGTTTAGACATGATTTTGTAAGAGCAGTACAAATATTTATATATATTATTTTTTATTATTCTTCACTTCAGTTCTTTAACCAACTACTTGAAAGTTAAGAAAAGCACAAACTGAAGTGGTATCTGCAAATGTCCCACTGTTTGTTCCTGGGAACAGACCAAGGTTTGTTTTGGGATAACTACTTGCAAGCCTCAGCTCCACTGCCCTTGTACCAGACCTCACAAACACAGCAGGGGAATCTTTGCCAGCTCTAGGTGGCCTCCCTTTGGATTGTGCAAACACTTTTAGGTCCCCCTTTCCATGGAATGAGCTAGCCTGGAATACCTGCCTGGTGATCATGCTGTGCCACAGGCAGTCAGTAAGGAGCAAATCAACAAAATAACTTATTATATAAAGAGTTCATCCATCCTGGTAATTCTGCCAGCCCTGATTGCTGGGGACCTAGACTCTTCCAAGGCCTGAGAAAATTCAAAGACCATAGCCATCTTACTGCCCTATAATATCTCCAGGCCAGCCCTGCTGCCCCCCCACCCCCAGCGTTGTCACGGTTTCTCATCCAATATCCTCTGGAAACTTGGAAACTTCTCTCCCTGGGACATCTGGCATTTTTCTGGCTGATAGGCCATTTTTCTCAAGTGCATTTGCTATAAAGGAGTTGATTTCTCCATTGTAGGCAGACAGTGCCTTGGGTGCCAAACCCAATAACATCCCATTCTGCTTATGTCTGGGAGTGGCAGTTGTTTTTGCTTTAGTGTATGTGCTTGCCATAGCATGAGAAATTTAGCAGTCACATCTACTTGTTTCTCCTTAATTAGGCATTCCTAAGTTCCTCTTATTAAACCACATTCAAAATCAGAAAAGTACCTAAATACATTCATCATGACACCCCATAAACCTCCAAACCAAAATGGTGTTTGTGACAGCAAGTCTGAGGGGAAAAAGGAGTCCAGGAGAGCTGGATGTATTTTAAAGAGACTGTATTAAGGCTGCAGAAAGAAGCTTCCTGATGCAGTGGAAGAATGAGCAGTGTAAGTGGAGACCATCCCGGCTAGACAGCAGTCTTTTTAATGAGTTGAAACTCAAAAAGGAATCCTATAAAAAGTGGAAACTTGGGCATGTTAGTAGGGAAGAGCATGTAGGGAGAAAATCAGGAAGGCCAAAGCATCATTAGAGATGCAGCTAATGAGGGCAATAAAAAGGGATTTTACAAGAATGTCAATAGTAAGAGGAACACCAAAGAAAGTATAGGCCCCTTACTGAAGGCAGTCCAGGTACAGATAATGCAGAGAAGGCTGAAGTGTATGCGTTTCCTCCCTGCTCCCCCATAGTGCAGCTGCTACCATCTCTCCTTGCCACACAGGCAAAGCCCCTGTCTCCCCAAAACACCACAGAAGCCCCGTGATTCTGTGGGTTTGTTTACTTATGTCTTCACAAGGTAGGACAGCTACCAGATGACAAACACAGCTGGCAGCAGAGATAGGAAAGGAGACAGCCTAGGGTAGTGGAAGACCAAGTTAAAGGTTACTTAGAGAAACTAGATCTCGGGTTAGGTTTTTAGAACAGGACTAGGAGCAATGGTTTCAAACAGCAGCACAGGAAAATTAGGTTGAAGATTAGGAAGAATTTTGGATTGTGGATGATCAGTTGTTCAAATGGGGTTCCTATTGAAACTGTGGGCTCTTCATCCCTGAAAATTTTCTAGAAGTTAGATGGACTTTGGGCTGAGATGGTTTAGTTAGAGATAATCCTGCTTGAGCAGGGGGCTGGATTAGATGACCTCATGAGATAGCTTCCAGCCCTACTTTTCTATGATCCTGTGTTCAGTGTGTGGGGTTTTGAATTGGGTGCTGTTAGAACTGAGCACCCAAACTTGTCTAATGTTTTGGTTTAAGTGATTTTTCTAGTACCATTGCAGAGTGGGAGTCTGGGAATTAAATTTTTCCATGTGTCAATAAACTGCTTAAAGAATGATATCATCCTTTTTCTCCTTTTGACCCCATGTTGCATTAACTACGTAGGTACTGACTTTTGCAGCAAATAGAGGTGCATAGATATATTGGTCCCTGTCTGATCAGCACTGATAAAGGGAAAATTGACATTATCGGCAGTCGGCTTTTTTTGGCTGGTGTAGCCAGTAATGCCACTGATAAATGCTGCCTGCTTACGCACAGCCACAGCATGCACATGGTCAGGAATGTAGCCTGGCAGCTTGGAGAGCAACATCCAGCTGGTAAGTCTGTGGGAGGGAAGGGGCCCCTGGACAAACTGCCCACAGCCTTATCCCATCCCAGCTGAGCAGCACCTGCCCCTCCTTCCCTCACTCTGGGGGTCTTGTTCTGGGGGTTCCTTTCTCTTCCCTTCCCTACAACAGACTTACCAGCCAGACGCTGCTCTCCACACTGCTGGGTAGGGGCAAACTAGTAAAGATTTTTTGGGCCAATACCGCTGGCCAATTATTAACAAGCCATATTGGCCGATACCAATTTGATTGCTGATATACAGCCCGGCAGCTTGCAGAGCAGCATCTGTCTGGTAAGTCTGTTGGGAGAAAGTGGGGGGAGGGAAGGGGCATGAGGCGGGGAGCAGATCCAGGTCCCTGTAGTGAGGGAGGGAGTGGGGCTGGGTCAGAGGCAGGGGGAGGTGTGGGATGGAGCTGTGGGCTCATCCAGGGTGTGCAGGGAGGGAGTGGCTTCCACCCCTGTGTACCCTGACATGCCCCCTGGATCTACACAGAGCAAGGGTGGGCTGCTACTATGTGCTTGGAGCTGGAGGTTGCGCCAGGCTCTTCCTGACGGAGTAGGGTGGGGGCTGGGCTCAGGCTGCGTTCAGGGTAGGGAAGGCAGCAGCCACCCCAAAATTCTCCATAGTCCCCCTGCCCCATCCCAGTGCTGCTGTTGCCCAGCGCCCCCCCCCCCACTGGGAAG
>NW_017729032.1:124700813-124703767 GCF_001723915.1 Gavialis gangeticus | reverse complement strand
CCCCCCCCCCCACTGGGAAGAACCTGGCACCCCAAGTGCTCAGCAGCAGCCTGCCTATACCCCATGTGCCCAATGGATCTGTGCATGCCTCCCCCAGGGATGCGTGCAGGGTTGGAAGTTGCCCCCACCCCCATGCCCCCCAGATGAGCTTTGGCTTCATCCCGTGCCCCGTAAAGCTTGTATGTATGGATGGTAGGGGGGTATGAGCTAGAACTGGAGTAGGAGTGGAGGTTTGGCTTGTACTGAATATGTATCTAATATACAGCAGATTCAGATTGACTGTCCTTTAAAATTAATCAGCAGTATGCTTCTTTCTAGTTTCTTCCTTTCTGTTTGTGGTTTTTTGCACCTAGAGGGCTGAGAGAGCTTCTCTCTTACTTGCCTTCGGAAGTTTTAGGAGGCTTGTTCAGTAAAAAGTCCACAGTAATCTACTGAGTGAAGCCCTAGCAATTTTATCTTTGGAGCTGTAGTCTATTCTAACTCAAGACCTTACATCAGGGGTCAGTAGTTTGAGAGTGGGGGTGCTGCTTGAACAGATCTTAGTGTTGAGTTTGGGCTGCCTCCACCCTAGTTCACATTGCTGCTGTCACTGCTCTCCCTCCACCCCCACAGTGCTGCTGTTACCATCTCTTCTTGCCACACAGATGAAAGCCCTGTTCTCCACCAAAACACCACTGAAGCCCCATGACTCTGTGGGCCAGATAAAATGGCTCCATGGGCCAGGCCTGCAGGCTCCAGGTTGCCCCCCCTCCTTGTCTTAGCTATATGGAAGCTGTTTGTCTTGGTTTTGATTTCAGCAGCAAAATAAATATGTCAGCTATATGGCAGCAGTGGTGCCAACTTTCACTGGCCCAAGGACAGTAGTAATGGGTAAGTAATGTGCTGTGGGCAACACCAGAGTCTTCTTTCCCTATCAACCTCAATTTTAACTTTTTATTTTCCTGTGACAGCAGCAGCATAGGAGGGTCTTGTGGACAATGTTGCTCATGAGCCAACTGTTGAACATCACAGTTGAACAGTCTGAATAGGGCTAACTGAATTTTTTTCAGGTCCTCTCCTCTCACTTCCAAAGACATCAGGTTAAGTGATGTCTTTCATTTGTTAGCCGTTCTCTTCTTTTTTCAGAATTTAGAAACCAGGGAATTGAGTTGGGTTTTCTCTTTCTGATTAATTATTCAGCAAAAGGTAACTATATAAAGCTGTGTGTAGTGTTATAAAAGCAGGCCATAGCAGACTGCATTTAAAAATAAGCCTATAATTGTAGAAACAGAGAACAGAGTGGACTGATTCTTCTTGCGGGGGGAAACAGCTCATCTGTAGTCGCACAGTTCTTAATCCCTGATGTAGTTTTAAATATGCTTTCCCTTTTAACCTGAAAAATTATAATCTTCATTTAGTTTCTGCAGTCATGCGTTCCTGTTGCTGTTGTCTCCAGCTTCCTGTTGCACTTCTTGTGTTTTGTGTACATCAAGATTCTGATTCTCAAAGTGACTCAGCATGGTGACATTTGGTTTGCGTGGAATTGAGATCATTGAGGCTTGACATGGATACGAGGGTTCTGCCTTTATGAGTTTCCTGTATGATCAAGATCAAGGCAACTGGGGAGGGGACTGTCTTTGATTGTACAGGCAACCCCCACTTAATGCGGTTTCGCTTAGCACTATTTCAGTATAGCACTCATTTTAAATGCATACCTGATTCAACTAAGCACTTTTTGAGTTTCATTATAATGCTCTGGCACATGGTGCTAGAGCAGCCAGCAGGCAGACGGGGTGCAGAGAAGCGGCAGTGGTGGGTGGGACAATGGGGAGATGGTGGCTGCAGGCGGGGAGGTGAGTGGCAGTGGGTGGATGTGACTGTGAGGTGTGGAGCCCATGCTGCTGTCCTGGGGCTAGGCCAGTGGCTGTGGGGGTGGGGAGAAGTGGCAAGTGGCAGCAAGTGGTCAGGCAGGTGTGAATGTGGGGCCCTCGTTGGTGCCGGCGGGGGCGGCGTTTGACAGAAGTGGCTGTGAGTGCCAGTGAGTTGGCCCTAAGCTACCAGGTAATGAATTATATTCATTTACATTAATTCCTATGGGAAAATGAGTATTACTTAATGTTGTTCCACTTATTGCTCGGTTTTTCTGGAACCAGTTAAGAGCGCTAAGCAGGGGTTGCCTGTATTTGTATTTATCCTAATTACTGGTTTTTGTAATGACTGGGTTTCTTTGGTGAACTAGTAAATAGTAGTAGTAGTAATAATAATGTTGCTTTAGGTAATAATTAATTAATTTTTGCTACAGTGTTAGTGATGCTATGAAATTAGTAGCAAGAAATATTTTTTTTTCTCCTCACTTCCAAAGAAGTTTCTGAAAAGATGTGTTTATACACATTCAGGTATACCTGCATGTGTTGCACATTTAACTTTTGAGTATCTTAGTAACTGAATGATGCTTAACAAAGATGCTCTTCATTTATTTTTAATAAAATTCCCAGCTGCTTATTCGGCTTCATCAGTATTGATTTTTTTTACACAAGAGATTTCAGTTTTCTTTTTTTGGCATCCCTTTGAATTTTTAAATAATAATGGCTAATCTTTCCTTAATAAAGGAAGACATCATAAAGACTAAATGTGTTAACAGTTCTTGAGAGCTTATTGTACTATTGTTGAATGTCGTTTGCTTTTGCAAAATCATGCTTCAGAACAACTGAAGCAACTGAAAGTTTATAGAAGGGTCATACAGCCCAAACTATCCAATTTGCAGTTTGGTGGAGGAAAAGGTCTGTCTCTGACTTGAAGAAGCGTTACCTAGACATTCTCTATTGTCACACTGTCGATTAGATACCAAGCATTGCATAGTTTTTGTATTTTTGTATACGTAGTTGTTTGAAATCTTGGCTCTCCCTGGTCATGGATAGTGATGATAATGTTAAAGAACCAGATAAAAAGGGAAGGCTTTAGTAGTGTTTTCAAAT
>NW_017729032.1:124698483-124700675 GCF_001723915.1 Gavialis gangeticus | reverse complement strand
CCCCCCCCCCCCCCCCCCATGTTCCTCAGAGTGATTGTTAATTCTGTTCATCTTTCTATGGAAAGCCCGTTCTTCAGATTGCTCAGTATATAGAGCTTTCATGCCTTAGATATTTGTTGATAGACAATAGAGCAGGGGTGGGCAATTATTTGGGCCTGAGGGCCACATAAGGAGTTTTGATGAGCTGTCACAGGATGAGTCACCACCTCTTTCCTACCTTTGTGTGCAACAACCTACCAAAACTCCCTATGGGGCTTTGAGCGAGTGGGGAGCAACATTTGGGAGTGGGATGGGAAAGGGCAGGTGAGCCTGGGATCATGGGGCCAGATAGCTGGGCAGTGACAGCTTGGGGTTGGGGCCTGGCTGAGCTGTGATCCACTCCCTGCATGCCATGCCCTGTGGGGGTGTGGAGGGGTGGTGTGTGAGGGGGCTGTCTGGGCTCTGGATCCCAGGAGTCAGCTGGAGGTTGGGGGGAGGCAGAGGGCACATGCAGCACAGTTTGCCCAGGTGGTACAGTCCACGGCTGGCCCCACAGTGCTCTGCATAGCGGTCTGGCAGTCACTTACTTTGTAGCAAATGTAAAGGTGCAAGTGAGGCAAAATTCATGCAGGGCAAGATTAATGTTAAGCTGTCAGATGCCCATGTTTTATGGCTTAACCTAAGCTTCTGTAATAATGAAGCTTAGATGGATATTGAGTTTTGAAAGCATCACCCATGTTATCTGTGGAATTCTGTGACTGTGTAGAGTTTTACATACCTGTTAAATTCTCTTGCTGTTTGTTTCACATTTTTCTTGCATACAGCGCGCACCTTTTTTTTCCCTCCCAAAATGAGCCCTCCAAATTTGGGGAGTATACATTAAGCCACCCTGCTTTGATTCCTCCTTTGACAGTGCAGCAGCTGTGGCATTGCTATTTAGGCAGCTTCGGGGTAAGGAAATAAGTGGACTTAATGGCTCTTTGCTCCAGAGGTGTTCACAGTTTCTCTCTCTCTCTCATCATCTTTGTAGTCCACAAATCAAGCTCACTTTTATTAGGGCAATTTAGTTGTCTGCTAGCTGCTTCTGCTCTCTCTCCTTCTGTGTCACAGCCCTGGAAACTCTTTTTTGCTCTTTTCAACATCATAGATCCACCCATGGAAACTATTCTTCAGCAGCAACTATGTTTTCAGCTTTCATTAAGCAGGAAAGGGAGGGTGAATCAGTGGAAGATTAGGCTCAGTTCCTGTTCTGTGAAGCCATATCTCTAGAAAAGGCTTCCCCCCCCCCTTCATTCTGCCTTTCAAAACAAGGTTGTATTATATTCCAGGGTATCCTTTGTAAAAAGAACACTTTGTATTAAATTGGTTTGTGTTTAAGGTCTATGATTTATTTTTTACAGTATGTCTAGTTCTGCTACACAGTATTCTTCTGAGTTTCTTATATATTTTAATATGCAAAGTCTTTAAATCATTCTGTGAAACTGTATATGTATCAGTATCATAGGTCCAGATATGTAAGAGGTGCAGGGTTCATCTTTCAGAGCGTGTTTTGTGCATTTACCATTATGGATGTAAATATTTTAAAATTACTAATTTATCCTCTAGTTATGTCTGTTAAATGGTTAACCAATAACACAGCAGCTCAGACACTGGTTCCTTTGACAGAGTGGGAAGCAGGTGGTGGCAAGCCCAGCCAGACAACAGGGCTCAGGTGAAGCCCTGCACTGGGAGGGAAGGAGCACCTGTGGACAAGCTTAATTGCTTAAGAGTTGTTAAACTGCCTGCTGTTTTCTTCTTTAGCCTCATAGGCTATGGGTACTATTCCCTCCTTACCCCTCCCTTTCTCCAGCCTGCCCCACTGCTTTCCAGTTCCCTGCTGAGACACCACATGGTTTAGTGGTTCCCCTTCCCTGCCAGACTTCAACTATCCTGTGCTAAACAATAACCTGTAGACTATATAACCATTTATCACTGGGCTTATTAAATGATTTAATCATTTAACGTTTCACATCCCTAGTGATATGAAAGTATCCTAATGAGATACTGGGCTGTGACTGGGGTTTTTAATAGGGGTGTACCAATAGAGATTTTGGGGGCTGATACCAATAGCCAATATTTAAGGAGGCACGTCGGCTGATGCCGATCGGATACAGTTAGCTTCAGGTGGTAAGTGTTGTGGTGGGAGGGGAGAGGGAAGGGACTTCATGGGGCAT
>NW_017729032.1:124697796-124698278 GCF_001723915.1 Gavialis gangeticus | reverse complement strand
AAGGGGTGGAGGGGGTAGATGAACACCTCCCAAGGTGAGGGAAGGGGCAGGGACAGGTGCTGCCCAGGTGAGGCAGGGAGGAAGCCGGAACTGCAAGGCAGGGGGGGAGGGTGGCTCCTGCTGCTGCTTGCACCCCAGGAGGGTGTGGGGGGGTGCCCCCCAGATCTGTGGGGGCTGGAGCCGGCACTGCGCGGGGCTCTTCTTGGTGGGGGCTGGGCTCAGAAAGGGCACCAGTGGTGCTGGGAAGGGCAGCCGCCCCAAATTTTGCTGCAGATCTGCTCTCAGTGTTGCGCTGCCAGGCACAGCCTGGCCCCATGTCCTGCCTCCACCCACACACTGGGAGGAGCTGGGGCTGCACCTGATTCCCATGTGAACCTATGTACATATCAGTCTGGTGATATGAGCTCCGCTCTCTGGTGACTATGTACATATCTGTCACATGCAATAAATAATAAAGGGGGGAAATAAAAAAGAGGGAAGAG
>NW_017729032.1:124689830-124692796 GCF_001723915.1 Gavialis gangeticus | reverse complement strand
CATATCTGTCACATGCAATAAATAATAAAGGGGGGAAATAAAAAAGAGGGAAGAGGGGGAGAGAGACAGAAAGAGAAGTGTGAAGAACTAGTATTTTAGTTACCAAAGTAATCGAAAAACTCCACCCAAAGTACACTAGACATTTTCAAAGCAGTTAAGTGTGCTAAATATTATTTTTTCAATAGATGCCAGCTGTTGCCATCTCATTGTACCAGATTTACCTTGGAAAGTTACTATTCTTCCAATGCAGTAATAAAATCGTGCATGTCACTAATAAGATTTGATGTCAGCTGGCAATCTGGAAAGGGTTCAGTTTCAATTCATTAAACCATACCCAAGAACACACATTTGCCTAAAGGTATTAACGCTGTGTTGAAAACCACGTTAACTCTAGTTATAAGTTCTTTCCACGAAGAATTGTTATTAGGATATGACCAAAACATGACCAACTGTTGTTTGCAGCACATTGTATGTCTAACATGTATCTACTGGCAGTATATTTAATATTTCAAGTGTAGATGGAGACCAGTGCAGATGAAGAAAGAACTTTTGTTGTATAAGATGAAATTTTAGGTCAAATGTTGATGTTTGAATATTGTGAATTGCTGAATACCACTGGGATTTTGTCTCTGGCTATCTAGCTCTTCATTTTACTTCAGTCACAAGTAGTCTGTATTGGGTCTGTTATGTGACATTATATATTCATAGTGTGATGGTACAGGATGAGAGAAGTGAAGCATGTTTTGAGGCCAAAACAATACATCTGGAGTAGTTGCTATACCTAATGGCGCAAGTCCAAAGTTTTCTAATACAGGCAGTCCTCGAGTTGCAACATTTCGAGTTACAACCTTTTCGCATGTACAACGTTTATCAATTGACACCTTGTTTCAACTTTATGACATCAGTTTTGACTTTACAATGCTTGATCTGATGCGACACCATGCCAGCAAACACGTTTGCTGCATTGCTCATCTCCCTGGAGAACATCTGTCCAAACTTCCTTGGACACTTTCTTTAAGAAAGGACACAAGACTCCAGAAAAACCTGAAGCCAAGACTCCCAAGAAGACTTCAGCCAAGAGCCCTTCAAAATGTCCAACAAGAGCCTCTCAAGAAGTCCAGCAAAATCATCTCAAAGAAGTCCTTCCAAATCAATATGATTGCTATTTACATTAATGTAGCTATATCACTTGTCTATAATTGGTCAAGTACAAAATTCTGGGGTGTTTTTGGTGAAAATAGGGTATTGGGCCTTGGTTCAGGAACAACTCCCCCATTTATAGCATTGTTTTTTATAAGAAAATTGGTTCCGAGTTACGTTTCAACTTAAGATGCGGTTTTCAAGAACCAATTGTGTCATAAGTCCAAGGACTGCCTGTACTCAGTGCAACCAGTATATTGCCATTCAGCTGTTTTCAGAAGGTCAGATTCATCATGTATCTCAGCAAGGATTTAATACAGTTTTCTACTAGAAGCTTGGGTATGTGCACAATACCCTTATCCCATCCCCTTTCTCAACATCAGTTTGTGGGACCATCCTTCAAAAAAGGGGAATAGCCTTAAATAGAGGCCTTTTGATATAAAAGTGGATGAAACTTCAGTAAGTTTGCCATTTTTTTCCAAGCTTGCTGGGCTGCAAAAATATTAGGAATTGGAGAATTAGAAAGATATATAAATGAAGGGAAAACATAAATGCCTGTTCAGTTTCCAGCCATGCAGGAGAGAGTTATCAGTGATATTAATCATCCAGTACATAGCCTGACTTACTAAGAAAGTGTTGTGATATTGTCAAAGGTGTGGAAGATGAATGATATCAGCAGGGATCTTGGTTTTCTTTGATTAAAAAAAATTCTCCAATTTTCCATTTAAAAAAAAAGCAACCCAAAATCAACCACTATGGTATGGATCCACCGCTATTAGGTGTTTCATTTTAATCACAGAAAAATGTGGATTTTTGGGTTCCTTTTTTTAAACCAATAATCGGGGATTTTTTTTTAATCACGGAAAACCAGGATCCCTGGACATCAGCCTTCACAACATTGTGTGACAGTGAATTCTATAAGTTAATACATGGTGCCTGAACAAGAACTTCCTTTTCTTTGTGTTAAACCTGCTTCCTACTACTTTCATTGTATATTCCTTAGTTTGGTATTGTAAGAGATAGTAAATTCCTATTTACTTCTTCCACAGTATTTGTTGTGTTATAGACATCTGTCATACTCCCCCTACAGTAGTTTTTTCTTTAAGCTCCAAAGGCCTAGCCTACTCAATCCCTCCTCAGACGGGCAAAAAATATTCCATATGTGTATCTTTTTCAACATGGTGGGACCAGAATTGAGCACAGTATTCTACCATTGATTTATACAGTTGCATTATGATATTTTGTTTTGTTTTCAGTTCCCTTCTTGATTCAGTTTTTATAATTATGTTTGCTGTCTTGACTGCTTTTGATGTTTGGGATAATGTTTTTAAAGAACTGTTCATAATTCCAAATTTTTTTCCTTAAAAGCATGGAACTTCCTTTGCCATTTTGTTGCCCATTTACTTAATTTTACAAGATCTTTCTTCAGTTCTTTACAGTCAACTTTGTTTTTACCATTCTGAATAATTTGGTGTCTTCCCCAGATTTGACTGCTACACTTTTATATGTATCTCTTTCTAGAACATTATGTTTAAAAGCAGTGACTTTGGGTGACTCCAGTGCTTACTTCTCTGTTGTAAAAACTGACCATTTATCTTCTCTGTTGTAACCATATTATATTCTCTGTTGTAAAAACTGACCAAGGCAGAGATGGAACAGGGGCTGGCTTCCTGGATTAAGGAGAACAAGAAGTCCTTTTTTAAATACATAGGGAGTAGAAAGAAGGCCCCAGGAAATGTGGGGCCCTTGCAGGACAAGACGGGGAATCTGGTTGTCACGCCAGACGACAAAGCCAACATATTTAATAACTTCTTTGCCTCTGTCTT
>NW_017729032.1:124683024-124689135 GCF_001723915.1 Gavialis gangeticus | reverse complement strand
GCAGGCTCCCACCCTGGGGGTTTTTAAGAGGAGGTTGGATGACCACCTTACTGGGGTTGTTTGACCCCAGTACTCTTTCCTGCCATGGCAGGGGGTTGGACTAGATGATCTGCTCAGGTCCCTTCCGACCCTAGAAACTATGAAACTATATCTCGTCTTTGTTTCTTTTCCTTTAGTTAGTCATTGATCCTAGAAGTGATCCTTGCCTCCAGGGTCGTGACACCACATCTTAATTTCATTAACAGTTTTTGGTTTGGGAATTTATCAGAAGCCTTTTATTTTAAGCCAGATGCACCATATCACCCGGATCAACCTGATCCTTAAATTTTGCTGATGCTCTCAAAATGAAGCATCGTTATATGACTTTCCAATACAGACATCATGTTGACTGTCTTCCCCAACATGTTCTATTCATCCATGTGATGGACTGTCCTAGGTTTTATCAATTTGCCAGGATTTGCTTTGGAGCCTATTTAAATATTGGCATTACATTGGCTGTCTTCTAGTCAATCTGGTACAGAGGCTGTTGTTAGCAATAGGTTATATATACTAGTAGAATCAGTCAGTAGAATTGCAATTTTGAGTTTGAGCTCTCTCAGGACTCTTGGTTTTGATTTTCCACAGCTTAATTTATCAGTTTCCTTCATAACCTCTATTGACAAATCAGTTTGTATCAGCTCTACTAATTTGTCCCCTGGAAAGAGTAGCTCTGGTATGGAAATCTCTCTAATGGCTTTCATGGTGAAGATGGAGGCAGAGAACTTGCTGAGCTCTGCAATTACCTTATCTTCCTTGAGTGCTCCTTTCATTCCTTGATTGACATTGAATCCTTGGCAGGCTTCCAGGTTCTAATGTATTTAACTTATTATCATCATGGTTGTTGTTTCACGTCTCTAGCAAGTTGCTTCTGAAATTCTTTTGTTGGCTTCTTTTAATAGTTTTACGTTTACCTTGCTGTGGGGCAGAGCTGTACTGCTATCCAGCACATCCACAGGTTGGAGATAGTAGAATGACAGGGAAGGTTAGCTGTGAAATAAGCAGACGTAACTCTGACTAATAAGCAGTCACGGACAAAGCAGCACCACCATGTGGTAAGGACAGCAGATGGCAATGGTTTTCCTCCTGAAGAGTCACATATATCTTTTGACATTGGTTTGAGATAGCAAGTACAAGTTACCACTATATAATAAGCCTGCCCAGCCCCTAGCTATGGGTCTGCAAGTCCTCAGTGGTGGAGCAGGTGGAAGATGTTAGAATCTCAATGGCTACAAAGGTAGACAAAGGCTGCAGTAGAATGAGATCCCCAGTTGTCTTGGTCTCCTTGCTATTGGTCAGGGTCCCATTCTGTCAAGAGTTGTGTGGAAGCTGATGTGCAGCAGCTTCTCTACAATAAAAATAGTCACACACAGGCATTTTCCACGCCAAGCCCTTTAACAACCAGCTAACGGTGACGGGAGTAGGATTGTGAAGTCTGAAAGCTCCTAGTTATGAACTGTCACAAAGGCAGCAGTTACAGAAAGGTTGTCTAGCACTTGGATGAGACAGGAGCTGTTTAACAGCTGTAACTGATTCAGTAGCCCTCTTCAGTATCTGCTGTGCTTACCCTACATAGGGAGAAGACTAGAAAAGGTGCCCTAAACATAGGCTGTCTAATACAATATTCTGTGTTTCTTCCTGACTGATCCCAGTGGATGTGGTTATCCACCTTTACTACAGTTGAAAAAAAACAATGAAGACACCATCATTTCTTGGACCTAGACCATCAGGACCTTCATGGACAACCCTAATAGTGAATGCCCAGAGTGCAGCACTGCAATTGTGGCCTGAAAACTCAGACAGCGTAACATCAGTGTAGCTGCACTGAGCGAGACCCAGTGAGTGGGAGATGGGCAGCTCAAAGAACATGGATGCAGCTATACCTTCTTTTGGAAGGATAAACAGGAAGGAGAATGCTGACTTCGCACAATTAGTTTTACTATTAAGCATGAACTCGTAAACCAATTCAGTGAGTTCCCTGTTGGAATTAATGAGCACATTGTGACTCTGTCTTAAACTGGTGAGGAGCCAGTATTCCACTGTTATCAGCTCGTGACACCACAGATGAAACCGAGAAGGAATTCCATGCCAACTTTGACCCAAGTCCCTTCTGGTGTTCCGGAAGGAGAGAGACTCATTCCCAGTGATTTCAGATTTGCTAGAGTCGGAAGTCAAATTTCAGAGTTTGGCTGGATTGATCTAGTTGGGGATGGTCCTGTTTTGAGCAGGGGTTTGGACTACACGACCTCCTGAGGTTGCTTCTTTCTGTGATTCTAAGGGGCTCTGATCTCTGGAATGGAGCCATTGACAAGGAGTAGGAAAGGTTAACTCTAGTGGCATCCTCCCCTAAACCAAATGCACGTAACATGGACTCCCCGTCACTAACACACTGTTCTACCGGAAAACAGGCACAAGATACCATGGCAACATCCATGATCTAAGAATTGGTACCTGATTGACTGTATCATCATCCATGCTCACAGTCACAAAGATGTCTGCATTACTCAAGCTATGCTAGGAAATGATGATTGCTGTACTAATCACCAACTCATCCGCTTGGTAAGGTCATTCAAAATGGCTCCCAAATGACAGCTGCAATAGAAGCAACACTGGTGGCAGATCAGTGTTGAAGGACTCAAGGACCCAAGCAAGCGACACATCTTCTACCAGTGCCTTAACAAAAAAACAGTGAATTCCAATCAACAACAGTCAGAGCATGTCAGCTGCCTTTGGGGTTCTCTCAAGGCCAGTGTCATTAGTGCCTTTGAAGAGACACTTGAATTCTGTACCAGGAAGTGTCAAGACTGGTTTGATGAGAATGACCGGGAGATCCAAGAGTTGATTGATTGCAATCAAAGGTCCGAAGGCAGACATGCGATATGAAGAACAAATGGTGGGAAGATGAGGCTAAGGAGATTCCACATCTGGCTGACATCCATGATATGCATGGCTGCTTCAGTGCCACCAAAGCCATCTACAGTCCAAGCACTGAGGGACCAACCCCCTTGAAACTAGAGGTGCACCAGTACATTAGTCCGTATCGTTTTGGCACTGATAAAAGGAAAAGAGACATTATCGGCAATCGTCTTTTTTGGCTGATGTGGCCGATTAACGTTGCTAATAAATGCCATGTGTATTTGTGCAGCTATAGCATGCACATGGCCAAGAGTGCAGCCTGACAGCTTGGAGAGCAGCATATGCCTGGTAAATCTGTGGAGGGAAGGGGCGTGAGTGCAGATTGAGGCCCCCCCATGGTGAGGGAGGGAGTGGGGCTGGGGCAGGGACAGATGCTGCCCAGCCTGGGTGGGATGTGGGATGGAGCTGTGACTCATATAGGGGGTGCGGGGAGGTGGGGAAGGGGTGTTGGGGGGGTGTAGATTGAGCCCCCAGCGGTGAGGGAAGGAATGGGGCTGGAACAGGGGCAGGCACTGCCTGGGCAGGGTATAGAACAGAGCTGCAGCTTGTTGGGGGTTAGCTCCTGCTGCTGTCTACATCCCCAGGGAAGGTTTGTGGGGCTTGTGCCCCCGGATTTGTGCTCGGGGCTGGGGCTGCTCCAGCCTCTTCCTAGGGGCTGCGCTTGGGCTGGGCTGGCTTGGGTGGCCAGTGGTGGCACTGGGAGGGGGTCCTGCAGCCACCCCAAAATTTGCTGTAGCCCCCACCATAGTTCCCATCCCAGTGCTGCTGCTGCCTGCCCCACCCTGCCTGGCTTAAGCACAGCTGCTGGGAAGAGGCTGAAGCAGGCAGGGAATGTCACCATTGTCTCTCTGCCTGCTCCATGACAGTATGGGAGTGCTGGTTCTCAGTAATGGATCCATCATAGATCCCTTTGAGCTTAAAATGAGCATTAAGCTAGGCAGTCTCATTGCTCCAACACTTTTCCAATATTCCTTGCCACAAGGTTACATCTGACCATCAACGAGCTTCCAGTCAGAGCGGAGCTAAACTGCCAAATGGATGGTAAGCTGTTTGACTTCAGCCAACTCCAAGCCAAAACCAAGACGTCCTCCATCAACAAGCTCCTAATGAACAGTCCCAGCTCCAGTAATCCAGATGCACAGTGAGCCTCTGGAGAACATTGAGTATTCCATTGAGATGGAAGCCATCTCTTGTAAAAGGCTGACATCGACAAAGAAATCCATCATCGCCTCAAATGTACACGCGCAGCCCTTGGATATCTGAAGAAACAGATGTTCGAAGATAGCAACATCAGATTCAAAACCAAGTTCACGGTTTATTAAGCAGTTATGATCCTCCCGCCCTTGCTGTATGGAGCTGAGACACTGTACAAGAAACATCTAAACTTGTATGGAGCTGGACACTGTACAGGAGACATCTACATTTGTTGGAGAAGTACCATCAGTGCTGCCTGTGGAACATCCTTTGAATCCAGTGGGAAGACGGATGCACCAGTGTTAGCTTCCTGCAAGCAAACAACATGAATATTGAGGCAATGATCATCTGACGTAAACTTCACTGGACCGGCCATGTCATCTGGATGTCTGACTACAGATTCCTGAAGCAAGTTTTTTCTAAGCTGAGCCAAGGTGTATGCTCAAGAGGAGGGCAGACAAAGTGCTTCAGGGATGTCCTCAAGGCCAACTTTAAAAAAAAACAAAACACCCATCGGTGTCAACTTATAGGAGGCTATTGCCCAGGACCTCCTGAAATGGACAAAGAATCTGCTGCAGGGATCTCAGTATGAAACCTCAGGACAACAACAGGAGATGGAAAAGTGGGTGCAGTAGAAACAGTGCGTCTTGGAGCCACTCAAGAGTTCAGTGTCATCCACCCCACGCAGAAACGTGTCTGAGCTGTAGTAGAGTCTGTTGATCACAGATCAGCCATCTTTGGACACAGATGAGACAAACCATGCGCAACTGCAAGGGATGCCGAAGACATATAGCTTGTTAGAGTTCATGTTTTATTCTGTGTTCCTCACTCATTCATAACTTCCATTTTTTTTTTTAATGGCATGTCTTTTGCCTTTATATATTCTCCTTTAACATTTATTCATACTAGTTCTGTTTCAGTTTGTGTACTCTTTTTTGATCTGCAGTGTGAATTTCATTTGTTCCTCCAGTATAGTGTGTTAAACAATCATCTAGAATCTTAATCACATGTCAGGCTTTTGTTTGAATGTAGCTGTATGTTCTGGTTGGTTGAAGGCTTTTTTATGTCCTGTCCAGCCAAGCCTCTGTTATCAGGAGTACTTGATTTTAACCCCTTTCACTTGCCATTTCGTAATTGGAAAGGACCTCTTGTAGTAATGTTCATTATAGCAGGATCAGAGTGGTAATGTTGGTCTTCCCAAATAAAGGAATGAAAAATATGAAATAGTATAAATGTCTGTATACCAAAAATGAGAAACTACGTAAAGTTTGAATTTAAATGCTTGACAATAGAAGATTTCATAGATTGCATAGACGTTAGGGCTGGAAGGGACCTCGGAAGATCATTGAGTCCAGCCCTCCACCCAAAGGGCGGGAAGTCAGCTGGGGTCATAGGAACCCAGCAAGATAAGCATCCAATTTGCTGTTGAAGGTGTTCAGTGTAGGTGCTTGAACCACCTCTGATGACAGGCTGTTCCAGACCTTGTGGGGCTCGGACAGTAAAGAAATTCTTCCTTATGTCCAGCCTGAAACGGTCTTGTAGTAGTTTATGACCATTTGACCTCGTCATCCCTTGGGGCACTCTGGTGAACAAACATTCCCCCAGATCCTGGTGGTCACCCCTGATAAACTTATAGGTGGCCATCAGATCACCCCTAAGCCTGCGTTTTTCCAGGCTAAAGAGCCCCATGGCTCTCAGCCTGTCATCGTACTGTCTGTTTTCCTGACCTCTGATCACGTACGTGGCTCTTCTCTGGACTCTCTCAAGCTTCTCCACATCCTTTTTGAATCGTGGAGCCCAAAACTGGATGCAATACTCCAGCTGCGGCCTCACCAAGCCCGAGTACAGGGGGAGAAGGACATCCTGGGATTTGCTTGAGAAGCATCTGTGGATACAAGCCAGCGTTTTGGTCGCTTTACTAGCCTCAGCATCACATTGCAGGCTCATGTTCATCTTGTGGTCAAT
>NW_017729032.1:124682234-124682882 GCF_001723915.1 Gavialis gangeticus | reverse complement strand
TGCTCCCCACATATCTGAAAAAGGACTTTTTATTGTTCTTGATGCTCGAAGCTAGTTGGAGTTCAGTTGTAGCCTTAGCTTTCCTGGTTTGCGTCCTGCAGGACCAGACCAGTGCAAAATAATCCTGCTTGGAGGTGAATCCCGTCCTCCATGCTTTGTAGGCCTTTCTTTTTAGCCTGAGGAGGTATGCTAGATCCCTGGAGAGCCGGGGGGCTGCTGTGCCCTCTTGCTGCCTTTTCTCTGAGATGGAATAGACTTAGCTTGTGCATTGAGGATTGCTCCCTTGAGGAGCAACAACTCTTCTTGAACTCCCCTCTCCCTGGGGTCATGGTCCCTTAGGGCCTGACTGGCAAGCCTACTGAACTTGTCAAAGTCATCTTTTCTGAAGTCAAGGATTTCTGTGTTGCTGACTGTCTTGCCAGTTTTACGACGGATGGTAAAGGTGATCAGCTTGTGGTCGCTGTCACCCAGCTTCCCATCGATCACTAGGTTGCTGATTAGGTCATCCCCAGTAGCCAGTACCAGGTCGAGCAGTGCTTTGCCTCTCGTTGGCCCATAGACTTCTTGAGCCAGGTAGACGTCATCCATGCACGAGACGAAGCTTTGCGACCACTCAGATTTTGCTGAGTGGTCCTCCCATGAGATGTC
>NW_017729032.1:124677766-124681686 GCF_001723915.1 Gavialis gangeticus | reverse complement strand
GGGCAGGGTCCTTGGTGCGGCGGGCCTTAGGGACCTTGACCACCTTGGTCCATGCCCCTGACTGGACGGAGTGGGAGGTCCCGGAGTCCTCCTTTGTCCTGGAGGGAGACTGTGGTCTACCCTCCGGCTCCTGGGGAAGAAGGGCCTGGCAGTAGGAGTCAATCTGCTGCTCACAGTCCCTGATGGCACGCAGTCTCTGGACTGTGGCCTGGAGCTCCTCCACCTGGCGCGCCAGAGGGCCCAGAAGGGAGCAGACCCCACACGGGGAGGTGGCCATGCTCCCGGCCGCCAGATCGTGGAAAAATGGACAGGCAGCCCGCGCAGCCGGGAGCCAAGGGCTCCGTCTGCGTGGAGCCCGGCACCATGGGCTCCGTCTGGGGGGCCGTCTCTGAGGTGCCGGGGGGGGCTGCGGAGCCTGAGGGGACCCTCGGGGTGCAATGCGTGCCCATCCGTGTCATGCCTCTGGTAGGCTGGCTATGGCTGGGACTGTCTACCTTGGGGGGTTTGCAGGCAGGGTCTTGGGCCCTCCTGCGTGAACTCCGTGCTAACTCACGTGCCGGCAGGCAAGTGCGCCTGTTTGTGCAGCCTGTTTGCGCGGCTCTGGTCGCGTGACTCCCTGGGGGGCTGGGTGAAGTAGAGCCCTGGGTGGGGCTTGACCCGGCCCGGCTCCATTCAGCTGCCTCTTCCCACTCAGTGAGGGGTTAACCCTCTCCCACCACGGGCCCCGCTTGCCTCCGGCTGTGCTGGGGGTCGGTGGGGGGCTCCACGGCTGCTGGGGGGTCTCTGGGGGACTTTGGGGGAGTGGGGGTGTGTCAGGCTTTCACCCGCACATCTCTCGCCGCTCCGGACCCTAACTGATACCAGAGGCAGAGTGGGCAAGTTCTTCTAAAGAAGCTGACAACCAGCCAATCTATGGCTGTTTGTTTGCTGTCATTTGATGGAGTTGTGTTTTGAGCAGTGGTTGTGTCAGATGAGCAAGACTGTGTGACAGTAGCTTGATGGCCCTGCTTCATCTAGCAGGGGTTCTGTGCTTTGAAAGAAAAAAAGACTACTTCTGCTGGAAATCTGCTTTGGTTGTATGGGGGTGGAGAAGGGTGCAGGAGTAACTTGGAGAGAACAGGATGGCTCCTGTCTGTTCTCCATAGTCAGAGAGGACTGGAGAAAAGAAAGGGCTTTCTTTCTCAAAAGATGGAAATAACAGCATAGATTTAGAGTACGAGATGGGAGTTGAATCTCTAAGAGGATGCCACTTGAAGAAACAGTCAGCAAGACCCAGAGTTCTGTGGGGAAAAATACAGTAGTACGCAGTAGTGGAGTAAAGAAACTGCATTGGGGAAAATGCTTGTTTTGCTTTAAGTTGACTTTTGAATTGTGATGTTGTTAACCAGATTCCAGGAAGGGATGTTTGAGACTCAGAGTCTGGGTTCAGTAATTGAATAAGAAGGGGAAACAGGGCAGGAGCAGGGTCTGAAACCAGATTGGGTAAAACCCTACTACAAGGATTGTGGCAATACAGTCCAAATATAGGAAAAAGACAGGATACCTGGAGTCTTTAAATCATGCAGGAAGAATGGATTCATCGTAGAAAAGGTACAACACCATTATATGTAATATTCTATAATAAACTGTGTGAAATATTCTTTGATGTCTGAAAACTTTGATACTCATTTTAACTCTAGATGCATTGAGTATATTTCTGTTTTTGTATTTTAACAGAGTTTAAAAGCAGATCCAGAAGAGCTGTTTACAAAGCTGGAGAGAATTGGCAAGGGCTCTTTTGGTGAGGTTTTTAAAGGAATTGACAATCGGACTCAGAAAGTGGTTGCTATAAAAATAATTGATCTGGAAGAAGCAGAAGATGAAATAGAAGATATCCAGCAAGAAATTACAGTACTGAGTCAGTGTGACAGTCCATATGTAACAAAATATTATGGATCCTATTTAAAGGTAAGAAAATTATTCCTCTCTCTCTCTCTCTTTCTCTCATATATATAGTGAAAGATTTCATTCAGCCACGAAATTGTGGATGTTTGTAAGGACCAGAATAGAATAACAGAATTCTAATTTAAAGGGGAAGTGTTTTGATTCTTTTGATTTTTAAAGACCAAATGAACCACTGTATTTTGTGGAGATCTTGTGACAAGACTTTGGTTAAGAAGAAAGCAGTATATGTGTCTGTTTTGTCCCTTTACTTTAAAGGTAGAAGATAATTATTTTGTCTAATATTAATATGTCAGCAGTGTTATATTATGGTCTTAACAAAAAGTAACATGTTTATATCAAGTAAATATTATACAAGTCATAATCTTAGACTTTAAGATTAGAACACATTGAAAATATAATTTAAAAAATAACACCATTAAGCTCCATTAACGGCTAGTACACTAAGTTTAAGTAGTTTTGTTGGGCTTTAACTTGAAACAGTGTATTTTTAAGAACTAAGATGTGTTTACTTTTGGTTCCACTCTTGACCTGAGTATCTTGTCATGGTTCCCAATTTAGATACCTTTATATGTAGGATAATAGATTCCATTCAGGTTTTGATTAGGGTACAACCTGAAAGTACAAGTTTTATTGATTGGATCAACTTTTAGGTTGAATTTCTTTTCCTTGAATCAGCACTGAGCTGATTTTATATTAGATGAGTTCTATGCTGCTAGATTCTTAAAAGAAGTAATACATATTATGACTGGCATTCTTCATTCCTTATAAAAGGTAGCTTGCTGAGGTGGAGACTTTAGCACTCTTTTGTCTGACCGTTACGTCTGCATAGTTCACTCTTCTTGTCACTGAAACTGCTTAAAGGAGGGCAGAGCTTTCATTAATGCCTTGAAAGATGGCTCAGAGGTTTTTAAATCGCAGAAAATACCTGAAGTACTACATTCTATCCAGTTCCTTCATCCTAGGAACTTCCTGCTTCATTTGTGAAGATATGAGTATTCTGAAATTAATTATTAACCCATCAAGATTTCTGAGATCATTTGGTTGCAGAGTAAGAATGGGTTGCTCAGTGGATCAAGAAGACGCATGGCTAACCCTGCTAAGATAGTCCACTCTCTACATCCTGCTGTCTGGACTTAGCTGCCCAGGCAGCTTGAGAATTGTGAGCTCTAGGGATATTGTGAGTAATATAAGAGCTAATGTCATGTTTTGCTGCCTTTGTGCAGACTTTCTTGAGAACGGATCTAAAGAACAGCAGGAAGGCTGTGAAGCACATGGTTGAACAAAATAAATGGTCTCATTTGTAGCTTTCTTTCTTTCTTTTTGGAATCTCTTGACCGAGGATTGTTGGTTATATGAAACATAACTTTTTAGAGAGGGCAAAAGCAAAATTTCTTCTTAGAGTTTTTTCTTCTTAAAGTCTGACCTATCTTTTCATAAAAATCAGTCTTGTATTCCAAGGGAAATGTTTCACATGAATTCTTAAGTTCATTTCTTCCATTCCCCACCTAGGCATTTCTCCTAGAGGCCTAGTAGTGAATGTGCTTCTCAGAAGAGAAGACTGATAGCAGTAAACTAATTTTGTTTGATAGCAATGAATACACATGATTGAGTCCAGTAATTTCAAAACCACACGGTTCCTTCCTAAGAAGAGGACAGACCTTTTGAGAATTTAGGAACTAAGGAGGCAGGGTTAAGTGGCACCATATAAACCAATTCAGAGAGCAGCCACCCTGCTCTGCCTTCTGCTTTTTAATTGAATGTATTATTTATTGTGGTAGACACAGTCTCTATCTGAAACAGATTGAAAAAGATATAAGCAAGAGTCATGGGCATCACTGGGGCATGTTTTATATTTTTGTAGTAAATACATTTTTAAACATAAATCTAACTGCTATGTCAGTACCAGGTGTGTCTGTATTCATGCAGGTCAAAGTAAGGCAGAATGGGTGGGAGAGAAAGTGACTACAGGTATAAAA
>NW_017729032.1:124673331-124677736 GCF_001723915.1 Gavialis gangeticus | reverse complement strand
GGACCTACTTAATTCAAGGTTTCACAGATTTCGCAGAAACTGAAATTGCAAAATCCATGAAATCAACACCAACAACAAAAAACAATAAAAATAAAAAAGGACTTGGGTAAAAGAGAGGAGGATAAGTATAGGGTAGCCAGCTAACAGGTGACAGGGTGGTGTGAGAGAGATGTGCGGCAATCAATGTCAGTACAGCAATTAAGAGGGGGAATATACATTTCTTAGTTAAATGAGTGATATCAGGAGGCTGTGAAGGTAATACTGACAACTGCCTCTGTTACCATTGCTCCTCATGTACATAAACTGCCAAAAGGTACTTAACTAAACATTATTTTCATTTGTGGTTAAAAAGCGAGCAACATATGACATTACTTGAGTACATACCAAGTGGATTAAGATGTAGAGCAGTGGTTCCCAAACTTTTGATACCTAGGACACGTTTTTTTTGTGAACTACACCCAAAAATGTGTCTGTAAGTCTCAGGGTAATGTATGAGTATGTGTTTTAGGCCCAGTTGCCTACTTGCACGTGGTTGAGTGTATGCAAGTCATTAGGCCTATGTGAATAGGGAAGTATCCGATTGAATTTGGCTGATTTCAGAGTATAGTGATTTGATTTGGAGATTCAGATCACTGTCCTGATTTGATTTGGCCGAATCGGCTTCAGAAGATTCGGCGCTGTTTTGGACAGATTTGGTGATTTGGATTGGCCGGGGAGAGACAGGCACAGTTGGGCAGCTCCAGATTCTCCCGTGGCTCCTCCGGCTGTACCTGTGTCTCTCTGGGCAGGGGTAGCTGTGGGAGAAGCCCCCATGGCTGCCCTGCCTGGCTCCAGCCTAGTCCTGGCACTTTAAAACTCCCCCAGAAAACCCCTGTACTCACTGGCTGCAGGAGCAGAGATTGGGGCCTCTGGGTGCTCATGGCAGGGCCTCCCACCCTTGCACACAGTGTGGGGTAGTGGGGCTTTTTGTTCTGGAGGCTAGGCCAGGTGTGGGATGGGGCCAGACAGGGCAGCCATGGGGGCTTCTCCTACGGCTCCTCTGGCTGTGCCTGCCTCTTCCCCAGCTGTGGGGGCTACGCCGTGCTGCAGCTTGCCCAGCTGGCTTGTGGGCGGAGACATGATGTAGGTGCAGCTTGCTCTGGGTGGCAGCAGGGCAGAGCCCCCACTCCTACCGCTGCTGTGCCCACATCAGCTCTGGGAGCTGGGGCTCTGCCCTGCCTCCACTTGCCAGCGAGCCAGCATGAGGGGTCATGGGGCATGGGATGTAGGCACGGTAGTGTTGGGAGTGGGGGCTCTGCCCTGCTGCTACTGTCAGCTGCCTGTTTAGTCTATGGCTGAATCTCCGAATCGGCCGAATCTTTTTCTGAAGCTTTTCCAAATTGATTCGGAGCTTTTACTTGGTCTCCTGATTCAATTCAGATTTGAAGATTCGGTCCCAGAATCGGGCCAAATCTCCAAATTGAATCGGCTACCGAAGCTTTGTACATATACATGACTACTTGCCTCCCACCATGTATACCAGTGGTCTCCAACCTTTTTATGGTGAAGATCACTTTCTGGAAGCTAAGGGCACCCCAGGATCTACAGTGCCCTCCCTCTGCCCCACCCCATCCTGCCTCCTGCTCCATCCCTACCTTCTCCCATGCGCCCCTGGACTGCAGTGTGTCCCAGACTGGGCTGGGGCCCAATCCCACATCTGTACTGTGGCTGCGCTGAACTGCGCCCACCCAGTGGCCAGACGAGCATGGCGTCAGGCCCTGGCCCTAGGCTGACCGGGTCTGGGAGTCTCTGTGGTCCAGCGGTGCATTTTTGGGGAGGCTCCCGCTGCTAGGCACAGCCTGCCAGAGGCCCTGGTGGCCTGTGCCCCCCAACATGTGGTCCAGAGTCCCTGGGGGCCTGTGCTCTCCCCCACCTATGCTCAAGATGAGGTAGCTGCTGCTGCAGGCTGCATGCTGTGTCCTGAGCACAGGTGGGGGGGGGGAATTGGCCGCTGGGGCCTCCACTGGGCTGCACCCAGTGGCAGGAGGCCCACCCCCGCATGCCCCTGCATGACCAGATCTTCCCAGACCCAGCTGGGCTGGGACTGCCCCCACATGAGCCCTGCTGCTGATTGAGCCATGCCTGCATGTAGCTAGCTGCAGCAGGACTCGAGGCACAACAGCAGTCATCTCTGCCCCCACACAGATGGGGAGGGAGCCCCCGCTGTGCCTCTGGAGGAGTCCCCTGGGCTTCAATCCTCCCACCACCCGGATGGGGTAGGACCCTGCTTACCTTCCCCTGCTCCTGGCTGGGCTGCATAGTCAGTTGTTCGCTGTGAGGGGCCTCGATCTGGCCCCCACCCTTTCCCTCCCCCACAGACTGACCTACTGGGGTTAGGGGCAGCAGGTGTGCGCATGCCTGCATGCCCAGCTGTCCCCCCAGCCCACGATTAGCTCAGAGGCTCTGGGATTTACCTGCTGATCAGGATCCCCAGGTTAGTGACCACTAATATATACTATGTGTGGCAACCAAAATTAAGGGATGTGAAGGATAACATTTAAACTATATGTATATTCGTACCAGTAATGCATTACTGGTTAATGTTTAGCGTGGGGCACAGGGTGGTGGGTTCTCAAGAGGATACTGAGCTAGATGGACCGGCGGTGTGGCTCAGTATGGCACTTCTTTTCTTTGTCTGTGCGTTTGTGTGCATATGAAGTGCTGTATATATGAAGTTTCATAGTTGGTAGGGTCGGAAGGGACCCGAGTGGATAATCAAGTACGACCGCCTGCCATGGCAGGAAAGAATGCTGGGGTCAAACAACCCTGGCTAGGTGGTTGTCTAGCTTCCTTTTGAAGACCCCCAGGATAGGAGTGAGCACCACTTCTCTTGGAAGTTGGTTCCAGATTCTAGCTGCCCTGACTGTGAAGTAGTGCCTTCTGATGTCTAGCCTGAGTCTACTCTCCGTCAACTTATGGCCGTTATTCCTCATTACTCCCAGTAGTGCTTGGGGGAATAGGGACTCTCCCATTGCCTGCTGGTCTTCCTTGGCAAGTTTATAGATGGCCACCAGATCCCCTCTCAGCCTTCTCTTGTGGAGGCTGAACAGGTTCAGGTCCCATAGCCTCTCCTCGTAGGGCCTGCCTGGCTGCCCCCGGATCATGCGAGTGGCCTTCCTTTGGACCCTCTTGATGCTGTCCGCATCCCTCCAGAAGTGCGGTGCCCAGAACTGGATGCAGTACTCCAACTGCGGCCTGACCAATATCGCATAGAGTGGGAGGATCACCTCCTTGGACCTGCTTGTGATGCATCTGTGGATTTTGTGGCCTGGTCGTAGAAGGCAACCAAGTTGGTCTGACAGGACCTGCCTCTAATGAACCCATGCTGATTGCTCCTAAATATAATCTTCCCTGCTGGTCCCTTGCAGATGTGCTCCTGGATAATTTTCTCAAAGCTTTCCCAGGACTGAGGTAAGACTGACAGGCCTATAGTTTCCTGGGTCCTTCTTCCTCTCTTTTTTGAAGATGGGAACCACGTTGGCCCTTTTACAGTCCTCTGGCACCTCGCCAGAGCACCACGAGCGCTCGTGAAGCTGTGCCAGGGGTCCCACAGTGACCTCTGCCAATTCCCTCAGCACCCTGGGGTAGAGATCATCTGGACCTGCTGATCTGAACACGCCTAATCCCACCAGATTAGGTCCTCACTGACCCTGGGCCTAGATGTGCCTCCCTTGGGTCCGTCTGGGGTCCTGGTCCCTGCTCAGAAAAATGGAGGCAAAAAATTTGTTAAAAGAGCTTAACTTTGTCATCTGGTGTGACCACCAGATTTTCAACCGTGTCCTGCAGAGGCCCCATGTTACCCGGTACCTTCTTTTTACTTCCTATGCATTTAAAAAAGGACTTCTTGTTATCTTTGATCTGGGTCACTAGTCCCAGTTCTGTCTCTGCCTTAGCCTTCCTAACAGCCCCCCTAGTCTCGAGCAGTGGAGGTGTAATCCTCCGTGGTCATGGCCCCTCCCTTCCATTGTGTGTTTGCCTCCTTTTTAGCTTTGAGATGTTCCTGGATGCCTTTGGTGAGCCATGGAGGCTGTTGAGCAGTCTTTGATCCACGTTGTGACTGTCACCCTTTGGACTTGGAGGATCATCTCCTTAAGGAATGACCACTCTTCTTGAACTCCCAACTCCCCTCCCTTCCCCTCCCCTCCAGGACCTCGGTACCTCCCTAGCTAGTCTTCTTAATTCATTGAAATCGGCCCTCCTGAAGTCCAGGGCTGCTGCATTGCTGCAGGCCTTTGACACCCTGTGCTGGATGGTGAATTCCAGGAGGCAGTGATCACTGTCGTCCAGGTTGTCGAGAATCCACCATCCCCTTCACCAGGTCATCTCCCGTGGCCAGCACCACGTCCAACAAGGCATCTCCCCTGGT
>NW_017729032.1:124670286-124673320 GCF_001723915.1 Gavialis gangeticus | reverse complement strand
ATGGTGAATTCCAGCAGGCAATGATCGCTATCCCCTCAGTCCCCTCTCACCAGGTCGTCGCCTGTAGCCCCTGGTAGAACTGTGCACCTCCTGGGTTAGGTGGAGGTCCCATAACTCGGCTAAGAACCTGTGTGAGCAGTCAGACCTGGCTGACTGCTCCTTCCAGCAGATGTCCGGATGCTATACTGGGCCAGACCAGTGCTCCATCTAGCTCAGTATCCTCTCTCCGACAGTGGAAAAAGCATATGCTATAGAGCAGCGGTAGGTAAAATTCACTGTGGCCCACCCTGTAGCCAACCCTCCTAGTGCCACTGCCCGCCTTACGCAGCTGAGCCTGCAAAAGGGTGGTGCAGCTGGCAAGGTTGGTGCCTGCCTCTTCCCAGTGTGGCAGGTGTGGCAGGGCTGGATTAGGAGTGGACAGAAGTGGGGTGGGCTGAGCTGCAAGGGGTAGGCAGCAGCCCTGGCAGGGGTGGAGCCTTCTGGCCACAGCCTGGTGCCGCCCCTGTTCCAGAGTCCTGACATCAGCTGTGTACAGCAGGTGGCTGCAGGCGCTCCTCAGAGCAGATGGTGGGGGAGGATCTGGGGTTGCAGTGCCTCAGACCTCTCCCCCACCATCTGCTCTGAGGTGCACCTGCAGCTGCCTGCTGTATGAAGCTGATGCTGGAGGTCTGGGGTCGAGCGCAACTGTTTGCAGCCTTCTGGCTGCAGCCCAGGCTCTGGGTAGCTGTTGTCACCCATGGAGCTTGAGCTGCTTGCAGCAGGGTTTGCAGCTACCTGCTGGGAGCAGCCTGGCCTCCATGGCTGGTGACAGCTGCCCAGAGCCTGGGCCAGTGGTGGCGTGCCAAGCAAATTGGTCTTGTGTGCCCTACTCTCGCATGCGTGCTAGGGGTTGCCAATCCCTGCTGTAACTCAACTGCATGTTATGGACTTGATGCGGGGATTACTGAAATTGTGACTTGTGTTACATATAAGACATCTTACAGATGGTGACAACAATGATCCTCTCTGGCCTTAATGAAAGTGTTGGACTGCTGAAGTATGATATAACTAGAACTAGACAAGATTGTAAAAGACAGTTGAAAGCTCCAGTTGTTGCAGCATAAATTGGCTTGCTTAATGTATAGTACAGAAAGGTAAGAGCAAATCATTCTGGTGTCTACTGGCTGCTTTTGTAGAGAATCCTATCTGAAGTTTTTGTTCTCTTTTGAACAGATTGGCCCTTAAAACTTTTTCTTCACTTCTGTTTCCTATGTGCTCAGTAGCTTTCTCTGCATGTATGTGTGCTCTTTGAAGTTATACTTTAATAGGCAAGGACTCCTCTTAACTCTAAGACTTCATGCTGTGGAGTACTTCCAGAAACTTTTGCTTTACTGCTTGGAAATTTTAAGGAGTTATGTCTATCTTTGAGGAAGCCTGCAGAAAATTAATGTCTATAGTTCTAGTCAAATGGTCACCTTAAAAATAAGTTATTGAAATACAGAGAATTGAAAAAAGGTTGCATAACCTGTCTAGACTTGCTCTTTATAACCTCACTGGATAAGGAATTCTCACTTTACAGTAAAAAGAAAAGAAAATAACTTGCATCTCCAAAAGAGAGTGTTCTTCTGACCATGAGCTGTCTAGGTTGAGCCTAGGTTTTCACTCCAAGTAATTGTGTCTTTAAGGTAGTGATTCTCAAGAAGGGTGCTCAAGGGTGCTGCCTAATGCTGGGCGTGCAAATATAAACGCATGCTTCACAAGATAAACCCACAGCTTGTAAATCGGAATCCATAGCAACAAAAACATTTCTGACCTGTTGTAATCCGAGTTCTTTGCAAAAGAAAAATTGCTTTTTTATTCTGTAGTCAAAAAATAAGTGAAAGCTAACGGCTGACATTTTCTGAGGAGTATCTTGAAACTACTGGGGGGGGGGCTTGAGTCTAAAAATGGTTGAGAGCCACTGCTTGAAGGTACCTGGTGCTGATTTCAGTGTTAAGAAGAGGTGATTTTACAGCAGGGTAACTGACAAACCATTAGGTGCATCCCTTATAGTATTTACTGTGAAGTAGGTAGACAGAGCCTGCATATTATGCCCCCTTCTGCTTGTTGACTGTGCCTGGCTTACCTTAGAATGATAGGAAATTAGGGTTGGAAGGGACCTCAAGAAGTCTTCTAGTCCAACTCCCCGCTCCAAAGCAGAACCATCCCCAGCAACTAGCTTGTTGGAAAATTAAAATGTCTTATTCAGCTGTGATTTTACAGTAGGCTAGCTAATGACCATTACTTACCTCTAGGTAAAAACATAGATTTTTACCAGTGAGACTAGAAGCTTAGCATGACTATTGCTGTAAAGGAAAATTAAGCAAAAAACCCCAAACAAACCCCCAAATATGTTGGCAAAGAGAGGTTTGCTGTCATCCCTTGCTTAACTTTTTAAAGTAATTGATCCAGTTATAATAATTTTAATATCAGGGTGCATCCACATGTGCACTTAACTGCTATGGTGTAAAGTGCCACAGTCTACGCATGCCATGCTGTTAGATAACAGCAAACTAATTTTTGCCTCCATAAGATAGTACCTATTAGGGAAAGTAGTTTCACCATAGTGGTGGCAAAAATAACTGCGCCTAAGTGCATGTACAATTGCTGATCTGAGCATAAATTGTGCCCGGTCAGCTCAGGAAGCAAGGGGTCAGACCCCTGACTGGTGCCTAGCTACATGGCTCTGCTCTTCAGGCATTCTCATGCCCCAGCCAGCCCCTCCACTGCTCAATGCCATGATCTGGAATCCGGGGTTGACTTCCTGAGCCTGCTGCCAGCCTGGGGCTGCTCTGACCTGGCTCAAACTGCTGTGGTCCTGGGTCCCTGCGTAAATCTTGTCCTCCCTACCACTTTTCTGTCATATTGCCTTAATAGCACATGTAGGTGCACTCAGGGTGAGGTTCCCTCAGCATTTCCACAGCTCAGTGTCTAATTTAGTATGATGTTTGGCGGGGGGGGGGGGAAAGAAAGAATCATCAGATAAAGGGAGTTGTCTTGTCATTTAGCTCATGCT
>NW_017729032.1:124647042-124665286 GCF_001723915.1 Gavialis gangeticus | reverse complement strand
AAAGTGAGTTGTCTTGTCATTTAGCTCATGCTCTTTCATGTAGCTCCATTTTTTGTATATTATATTCAAGTACTGCTTTTGATGAAACACTAGATGGGCGTCTAAACAGTTGAATCCCCCTGTCTTAAGGAGGATGATAATTGGAGATGATTAACTCTTTTTTCTGACCTTTATTTCCATTGCAAAATTAGCTTGAGCTAGTTTAGCCTGGCTTAACCTAGCATAAATAGAGCACTTCCACTGCCAGGCATGTCAGTGTTGCCAGAGTGTCACTGTACTGGCCTGTGTCCCTGGATGGATTTCTGGGGAGAGATCCTGTGGTCCTTATCAGTGCGTTTAACCAGGCTGCTCTAGTCTCAGGGTACACTTGATTCTTCTTGCTTAGCCTGGAATGTGGCAGTGATGGGAGAGAAGTGATGTGGCAGTTATGTGAGAAAAGCACCTTAGTAAATGCAGGCAACCCCTGTTTAACACTGTTTTGCTTATTGCTATTTCGCTATAGTGCTCATTTTGCATTGATACCGGATTCCACTTGGCGTTCAGCGAGTTTTGTTATAACCCTCAGGGGCATCGTGCAGCAGGGAACAGGTTTCCCTTTTGGTTTCACGTAATGCTATTCTGCTTAATGCTTGTTTTTTCGGTAACCAATTAAGAGAGCTAAGCGGGGCTTGCCTTTACTGTACCTTACAAGCAGAATTACTTATTCTTAATTCAGGTACTTCTGAAGGGAGAAATAAATAGCAAGAACTTTCAGTGAGAGTCAGTCTGCATATGACAGAATAATTCTTTGCCACTGCTCCTTTTCTATCCAGTAGAAATACAAATACCACTTTAGGCATATTTTCCCAAATGTCTTATCTTGCAACTTCTTGTAAATTTCCAGCACAGAAGGAGGATTTCTTGAAGGTCACTTCTGTTTCAATGCCATTTGGAATGTAGCATAATTGGAGCAGACAGACAGACACAGGTTTCAAGCACAGTATGGAATAAGTTAGAAGTTAGAAGAGTATGGTAAAGGTGAGATTGTTGGTGAAGCAGCATCGTGGCGAGGAGTGCAGCCCCTGCCAGGCTGTCTCCATCAGTGGAATTCCCCATGCAGCCCCTGCACTCATGCAGCACAGGAAGGAAGCCCCAGCCCCTGCATCACCATGGAGCATTGGGACCTGCATGCTTGGGGGGGATGGAAGGCAGCCGGCTCCGGTGCATAGGGCTTCCCTCCTGTGCCGCATGTGTGTGGGGGCTGTTTGTGTGTAGCGGGGAGCGGTGGCCATAGAGACAGCCCAGTGGGGGCTGTGCTCCTCACTGTGGTGTGCAGTGCTGGCTGGAGCCATGCACTGCTGGGCACCAGTGCCTGTGCCAGGCACAAGCACCCTGAGCGCCCTCACCTGCTGCTGCACTATGAGGGGAGTATGGGGTGGGCCATCCTCCCTCATACCCCACAAGCGTGACACACCCACACCCTGCCCCCAGAACCCCCCCCACCCCACCATACATCTCCCCAATGTACGTACACACACACACACACACACACACACACACACACTATACAAGACTAAGAATTTATTTTGAGTCATTATGTAATCATCTCTATATACCCAATGCAAACATAAATAATGACAAATATTTTTGTAATAAAATTAAAATACGTTATAGTAGGTGTTTGAATTTTAGTTTATTTGGTTTTTTCCTGGTTCTAAGATGGCAACACCCCCCCCCCCAAAGGAGTATTTCTGGGGGCTAAGGACTTCTGGTGGCAAAAGTCAGGGGTTAGGAGTGGAACTCCTTGTCCTAAGATGATGACCAGGGGGCGTGGCAACTATCAAAGGGCGGGGCTAACCATGTGGCCCTCAAAAGCTCACCAAACCTTGTTGAGCAGCCCTCCACCTGAAATAATTGCCTGCCCCTGATACAGAGGGTAGCTAGATACCATAATCACGGAAATATTATGGATATATCAGGTAGATTATTAAGAGCTTGTGCTCCCTTGGGGTATTTTTGCATTACCTATATCTTATTAGTCAAGCTGACCCTTTTTAATTCAGATCTCAAGCTTCTCTAAATTCTAAATTCTTTTCTTTTAAAGAAATTGGGTCAGGTTCTGTGCTGTATTTCCAGGAGGCAGCCTAAAGTTATCTTTATAGCTTCCTACTTTTAAGGTTCTGTGGGTATCAAAACAGCCACTAACATAATTTTGAGAGGTGCTCTTGGATAAGTCCTTTTCTCATTTTGATTTGCAGTGAAAATCAAAATGGTCACAGTAGTAAGATGCACCTCAGCTTTTCTGCAGGCAGAACTGTGTAATGTAAACAAGTGCTGATCATGAATTGTCCTTTTGGCCCCTGGCATACTCTTTGCCTTTATATCAAGATAGTCTTGAAGAATTTGAAAACGATATGCTGCCAATCCATTTGATGCAAAGTTTCTTCTCAGGAAGTCCCCAGATGATGTCTGCAGTTTAAAAACTGTGAAGTTTAAATCATTTAATTCTATTGATGTACTTAAAGATAAATGGATTCTTATGGTAACTATAAAGAGTAGTTGTTTTGTGACTTTTAAATAGAGCCTTGTCACTAAATAAAGCATTTCTGGTTTTAGCTAACTAGAAGGATGCACTATGTACATACATAAGCGATTGTTTAAGCAATAAATAATAAAGTTTATAGGCTTAATATTATTTATTCAGATCAATAACTCTTCACCATTTTATGCTAGAAATTATGCTAGAATATGTTGATGATCTTTCATATTGTATTAGATCAGTCTTTTACTCACTTTTGTTGAGCTGCTTTTAGATTGAAATTGGAATTCAGTTAAAATGCAGAAACTAACTACATAGGAAAACTTTTCATTAGTTACATAAAAAGTTGTGTTGTTTACATTAAAAATATCAAAATAGTTTGCACTGTAAACCAACATTTATTAAATCAAGTAGCAGCTATAGTTAATGAATTAAACTGTTCTGGTCACCCATGTTCTTCAAGCTTTTTATAGCTAGTAGATCTCAGCATCTCGCTTCATTTTTATTTATAGATTAAAAGGAAACAAGTTTATTCAACTCTTAATCTGTTTCTCAGTTCTGAAGTAAAACGAAGAAAGTATTTTCTCTGCACCCATTCAATAGATTACTGTTCATTTATTATTTCATTAAATTGGTTCCAGGTGCTTAGCTAGCAATTTCCCTCAGCTCAGCCTTTCAATTTCACTATTCAAGATTTAAATAATATTATGATTTTTTAAAATAATTTAAAAACATTAACACATATGTTTTTAAAAGGATCAGTGTATATACATGATAAAATTAAATTTACATAAACTTTTAAAAATGGACCTTTATTCGACTTGGCTGTCTACTTTCTTTCTATAAGCCTAAAATCAGTGGATTATCTAAAAACTAACGAGTCATGTCAGTGATGCCCTTTAAAAGTGGGTAAGGTTGAAATGGAATTTATTTAAAACTAATTAGGAAAGGCATGCATAATTGAATTGTGGGTAGAAGAAATCTAGTCCTCAAAATGAACAGTGCTGCTATGTAATACTGCTATGTAATATGCTCCATTATCATGGATACTGTAATAATGGTTCCTAGTCTTCCAGACTGTCATCAGGATCTGAACTCAGTTCAGGATCTTTAGTTCTAAAGTACAAAACTTTATTACTTGAGTTAAAGGATTAAGACTGCAAACTGTCAGCAGGACCACGTGGTTGTCTTCTGTTGACCAGCGGGTGAAGCAGTCTGGTAACACACTTGCAAGTTAGGATTTTTCAGTGATTGTTTCAATCCTGGCATTGGAAAAATTATATCAGCAAGCTTTTTTTTTCTTTAGTGGCAGTGGTAACATATGTACCCTTGATGCATTGCATCTCTGTACAACAGTTTCATCACTAGAGAATCTAAGCTGGGCATCTAATTTTTTTTACTGCCTTATAGTTTTAGCATGTGTATATTTTAGGTGGGCTGAGTGGAGGTAATTGTAGCAGCAGGAAAAGGGGAAGATAATATTTTATGCATGTAAAGCAATAATATATGAGGGCTTGTTACAAATAGCCATTATACTGTGTATATTGCTGTTGACTCTGTATCTTATTGAAAGTATACATTGCTACTTTATAAATGGGTTAAGAGGCTGCCAAAATATTAATCTTAAAAAAAGAAAAGAGAACCAGTTCCTTAGTAGTGAGTGAATTTATTTCTGTTTTTAGTCTTGCCTTTCTAAAACATTGAATGTTATGGACAGTTAGAAGGTTTTGAACGCAGTTTTTATAACCAGCCCTTCTAATCCCCAATTATAATCCAAATTGCTCTACCTATGGTGCTGGAAAACATCACTGAGCTACCATGTAAACAGGGGGTGAGCAACAAGGAGAGAGACGAAAATGAAATGGAGAGGGGAAGAAAGGGAGTAAAGCTATTTAGCTGTTTCATTTTGATGACTAAGCAATAGTAATAAAATAATGAAATAATACCTTGGGAATACTGACTCTATCTCTCATCTACTTTATGGACCAACAATTAAAATGTAGGAGAAATGGGATGGTGAGATCTGAATTGACAATTTTTCAGAAATCACTGATGAGATGCAGTCAGTGTTGCACTTAAACTGAGTTTCTAACTTAGTGCTTTATGAATTAATACAACACTCGGTTGATGAATAGCAGAAAGGCTTGCTTTAATAACTACCAACAAGTTATAAAACTAAATGACAGTGAAGACTCTTTCCCAATATAAAATAAGCTATTAGTCCTTAGTTTTATCGTAGCTGCATTGAGATCTTTTCCCAATGTAGGCAGGAAGCAGTTCTTGTACAGCCTCAAAGCATGGGTCCTTCACTTGTTGGCTGGGTGGCAGGATGGCTTCTGGTCTGGACTGCACACAGCTTGCTGACAAATCTTCTTAGTTCTTATACTGTTTCTTCAAAGCATTTTTCTTGATGGTTTGCCAGTTAAAGTCTGAACAAAGAAGGGAAGAGAAGGTTGGTCATCAATATCATAACTGTTAATTGCCTGACTCTTGTTCTTGATTATCTAGGTGTAAAGACTGTTTGTTTCTGCAGCCTCTGCAATTATAGGTCAATCACAGATGGTGGGTCTTGAGTGTCAGACAGGATACTTAGAGGTGTCACCAAACTTGTTTGGGGGGTTTTGTTTATCAGTGGGGTACATTTGCATTAGCTCGTAACTTTAGACGCACACTGAATGGTTCAGACATTTTTAACACCTTAGAGTAACATTGGATGCCTGTTTTGAGAAATGTGAGGATGTAGCATGCAGTGTATTCTCCCTATATTCAGTGCTCCTTTTACAGGTTTCTTTTGAGATGGATATTTAGTCTTTTGTTTTCTTTAGCTGGTAGGCCAATTGAAATGCATATGCAGTTTCTTTGCCTTCATTGGCTCATCCTTTTTCTAAAGGGCTTTCTTAGGTACACATACATGATGAGCACATCAGGACTTTTAACCACGTTTTATTATTTTATTATTTTATGGCATGGGTCTGGTATTGGGTACCTCAAGCACTCCCCTGTCTCAATGCCTAATGGGTTGTAAGCCATTAGCAAAGTTTGATTTTTCTTGTGGCAGTCTTGTTACCACAATTCAGTCTTGCCCCAGCCAGTGTTCTGCATTTTTATGAAAGAGACACTGTCAAAGCTTTGACAGTTTTCATATGCAGCAGTCAGGACAGTTTTCATAAGGAGGAAGCTCATCAATTTGGAATGGTGGGCAAAGACACGTTTATCAGTGTTAGTGTCTCAAGAACCAGATAGGTGTTAAAGGTAAAGAGAAGCTGATGGCTAATCAAAACATAGACAAATGTTCTCGTAGTAAAGGTTTTGGAAAGGAAGGCTTGGCTTGCTGTAAAGAGAGTAATGAAACTGAAAGCAACATAATCATAGTAGGTAAAAGGCAAAGCAGATTCAAGAATGATGAGGTTGTGCATCTGGGATGTAGAAGAAATTATATATTCAGTTGTTAGAATGACAGGAGAGAGGGCTATTGGGTTAGTTTGTATGAGAAAAGTGGATGTATTGAGTATGGCAACATACAGGCACCACATCTCTGGAAGAATTGCCATTCTCCCAGTATAAATGAGGAACACACAAATATTAACTGAATTTCTCCTAGGTGGAAAATGCCCTTTCTGGGAGAAGATCTTCCAGGTTAAAGTGTTTCTCTCTCAAAAGTGAATACTAGTATGCTCCTCTCCTGGCCTAGTCTGGGAATGGAAGGAAGCAGCAGCAACAACTGCTTCCTAACTCTTCCCCAAGGTGGAGATTTTCTGGGTTGGGGAAGGGACTGGGGAATTTGACTTGATGCTCCCTTTCATTCCTTGTCCGGCCCAGGAAGGGAAGGGAAGGGAGGGGCGGCTGCCAAGGCAGCAGGGGTAGGGATTGCAAAGCCTGAGGGGCTGGGAATTGGTCTTGGGGAGGCTGTCCTCAAACGTGGCTTGTGACCCTGTGGGCTTGACATAGTGTATGCCTACCAGTTGTTAAATTCTTCCTGGTAGAAATGAATGCTTGTATATGCAGCCGATGTTTTCCATGTTGAGTTTAAATTGGGAGTAGGACATGAATAAAAAGAGGTCGGGGAGAGGGAGAAAGGTGAGCTGTGAGGAGAGGGGGAGAAATAATGTGAAACTTTCATTTTTTTTTAAAAACTTTTCCCTTTTTTAAGTTTGGAAGAGGTATAGTGGTTTTGAGGCAGTTAAAAATCATTATGAACATATGTCAGTCAATTGGAGTTTGCTTATTTGATTAAAGGTTTGTAGGAACAAGTTTTTTTTGATACAGAGTAGTATTAATCTCATGAATTTTTATTGGTAGACAGTTAAAGAATCTGGAAAGTCTCTTCAAAGCAATAAAATCATAGCTTGCAATGGAGTCATTTTAAAGCTCAGTTATTACACTGTACTTCTATTAGAGTACAGGTCCTGTACTTTGCAAGGAAGTTAACCTGATATTTGGATAGTTATTCAACTGTTAAATAACTGTTCAGTTTCAGAATTCTTCTTGTGAGAGAGTATAAGTTGATTGCTTTGTACTTGAAGTGATTTGGCATATTGCAAATTCCATTTTGAATATGGGGCTTGGTTGTCATCCTTGCTGTATATTGTCTCTATGTGAAGCTAAAACCCACAGAAGGTTGCAGAAACAATTCTTGCAACCAGCACAGGTCTAACAAAAGTGATTCATTAAACTTTGATCATTTATTTAAATAGGGTACACTTTAACAAAAAGATGCCCTTAATGGTAATCAGTTTTCAAAATCTGAACCCTTAGGTAGGGTGGGCAGTAAGTAAGTAGTCGTTTTATTTTGGGGAACACTTTGATCACCTGATGTGACTTATCTCTAATATTTATTTGACAGGGGATTAGAGGTTGTAAAACGCAGGATCTCACTACTACTACCCATTTTAGAGAGAGCAGAACACTAGCTCTGAGGGAAGAGGATGGGGGAGAAGATGGAGACATTCTAGAGAAGGTGTCATGCACAGAGTAGGTTGGAGGGAATAAACGAGATCCTTGTTTCCTCTTGCCAAAGGCTGTCTTCTAAGCCAAAAGAACATTTTAAGAGAGGCAAGGAGAAGTACAGGTATTTTAATGTTTTGTCTTGATTTGTGCATTTCTTTTTTCTGCCTGAAGTAAAAAGTGATTGGTTTTAGAATCCTTATAACTAGGGGTGCAACGATAGAGTTTTTTGGGGCGATACCGATGGCCAATTTTTAAAGATCCATATTGGCTGATACCAATCCAATTGCAGATTATGGCTGTGGCTGCGCACATGCACAGTGCACTTATCAGTGACATTATTGACTACATCAGCCAAAAAAAAAGCCGATTGCTGATGCTGTCAGTTTTCCTTATATTTGTGTTAATGTGATATGTATCGGTGCACCTCTATTTACAAATTTTGTGCATGTTTGCTTCCACTGTCGTATAGTTATGAAGTGGTAAACTGCAAATATAAAGAGCTCGTAAGTTTTTGAAGCTCTGAGAGTCGGGATGAAGCTTGAGAAAGTGTGACCATCTGGGAGTCGCTGCTTCAGGTGTTGAAGACAGGTGGGTTGGAAGGTTCTATTTCTGTGGAAGGTACAGCAGAGGGCCTGTACCCTGGATATGTTCTAAAGCAAGGATGGCCATGGCACAAGTGCCACAAGTGGCATAGGCAGCCTCCATGTGTGACACCCAACAGATCAGGGAGGGGATAGGCAGCTCAATAGTAGATAGGGCAGGAAGGAGAAGATGGAGCGAGAGATCAGGCAGGGAGCATGATGCAGGAAGAAGCAAACAGATTGGGCAGAGGCAGGGGATTGGAGTGGCACTTGGGGAAGGTGTGGCGGGGCCAACTTATGGTATGCCTGCCAGTAACAGTGGTCCTTACTGTTCTAGAGGTATAGAAAAGGATGGTCCTAGAGTGTACTGAGACCCAAAAAAGTTTAAACATAGTAGGTCTAGTATGTTGGGACCTAGACTTAGCAACCTGATAGGAAGAGCTTTACACGGGGTAGACTTTATCTGTTTTTCTTAGCAAGTGGTTCTGCAAGTTACGGTATAACTGATTTATAGCCTAAAAAGAGACTGAGTTAAAAGGAATAACGATATGCTACTACTATAATTGCAGAGGATAATCAAAATGTAGTAGTGTTGAAAGATTTTTATCTTTGTGGACTTGCTGCTGTGGCTAGATTAGGTTGTAGTGTTCATTGAGAAGGGAATGTGTATGGAAATGAGAAAACGTCAGTGTTCAAGGATTAATAAAATATTGGCTAATAATTTTTTTGTTTTTTTTTAAATCATGAAAGGAAATTACTTGCATATACTGTCCATCAAGGATTTTCTTGGGTTTAAAAAATCGTGTCACGGATGTATGGTCATATGAGTTGTTGAAGTGTCCAACGTGGAATGCCTACTTCTTTTTCTCGTCCCTGAGTCTCTTCCCTGGTTCTGCCTTGGCTGCCCAACAGATGCATTTTTTTCTTTCTTTCTTTGTGGTTGAACATGTTAGTTGGCTGACGAACCTTTACTGAAAAGGACATAAATGCGCCACATGCAAAACCACGATGATTTCTTTGATTGCAGGGACCTTTTGGCCAGCTGGCAGTAAGGACTTGTCTTTAGAAGAGAACCTTTGGGCTCGTCTGTATCTCCCTCCCCTCAAAGGGATGGCAGCCCGAGGACAGCTAGCATTCATCCTGACGCCAACAGACTTCAAAGGAGGTAAGCACCTCAGAATGCTCCATAGACAAATACTTCTCATCAGTCCTGATCCCTGGCTTGGTAATATTCTTTAGTTCGGCTTCTATTCACGGCTCTGTCATGAAAAATATTTGCTTAAATCTTTCCAGAATTCCCTGGGGCCTTCTCAGCTGGCTCCAGCCCCATTAAGCTTCATGGCAATACATTTCTCTGTGAACAAGCTTTGTCCATTCGACTTGAAATGTGCCCTCAAAGTAGGGGGAAAGAAATACACTTTCTGTGGTTTGTACTAAACTCAGACGCAACATTTACTGTCCCCTCCCTTGTTTTGTTTACATCTGGCCCAGAACTTCAACGTATCTGCGTTCGTGTTCTTTAGAGATCAAGGGAGGACGATTGTACTTATTTCCCTCAGTTTTTTGAAAGAAAGCTTTTTAAAGGATTTCTGGTGGACTGTCATTTATTTTCCATTTAATTCTTTCCATCCAAGTTAGAGAATGTAGATTGCTAGAAAGCATTATTCCAAAACAGGATCCTTCAGAAGCAGAGTGCACTGCATTTCATTGCCTTTGAGGGAAACAAGTCCCTAAGGGAACTTTTATGCTTGTCGGTGATACAACCTTGAGAAGAACTTGGCTCTTGATGCAGTGCAGCTGTTTACACCTACTCATGTATCCAGAATAAATGTTTAGCCTAGGGCTCAATTTAAAAGAAACATACGACTTGGATGTCAGGAATCTAAAACTAAAGATCTGATTTCCTTACTAGCAAATTATTTTTAGTTGATGCATCTGTGGACTTGTATCTATGTGGCTGGTGCCAGGGATAGTTTTGTAGTTAGAAGAATGCTCTTGAATGATAAAAGACTTTCTTTATAAGCCACCATACCTATTCTTCCCTCTAGATTTTTTTGGTGAGAAGCTGTATGTGGAATTGAGGGGCTGTTTGGAAATATTCTCTTTAAGTCCTTTTATGAAAAATAGCCCTTGCTCCCATTCTGACTGAGATGAGTTTTCATTTCAGGTGATCCACAGGAAAGTGCAGCTATAGGTCTTGCTTTGGTTCTTATTCCAGAGAGCATCAAACGAAACAAACCAGGAACAAAGACACCTACCCTTCTAGAAAGAGGACTTAAGGGGAGAGGTTTTTCTTTCTTTATAGGAATCTTTGTGGATGGGGTGAGACTTTAATAATATAGTATGTTGTGTAATAGGTTTTAGTTTTTTAACTATTCTCATGGGCGAATGTGTCTAGAGCACATATTTGACAGTTGCAACTCTTAAGTTGTATTACTTGCTAACTCCTGTGTGAGATTGGGTAACTCTTCTTGGTCTTGATTTTTTTTTCCATCTGTGAAAGGGGCATGCTTGTTAATTACCAGAAGTTAGCTGGTTGTATTTTCTTAAAGCCATTTTTGCATCCTTTATAATAAAAACGGTATATAGAGTACTGAGGACGGTCGTTTTCAAATTTTTTAATTTTTCATCCATTTCATTTGTGGGGCTTTACCCTCTGCATGCCCATTGAGCAACAAAGGGTTGCATCAGCTCACAACTCCCTTTCATATGTAAGCAAATACCATCTTCACTGGATTTCAACAACAACTGATAACTTGTGCATACCTCATTTTAGGAAACTTGAAAGTATACGGTTCCTGCCTTTACTGATAACCTTCATATCAAGCAGATGTAATTTCTGTCTGCAATTTCTCAGTAACCAGATCTTTTGTCATCTGCATCTGTATTCACTAGTATTTTTTCCAAATTCTCAGGCCTCTGTGTGCAGCAAACTATATTCATAACCTTTTCTGGGGAAAAATTGAATTCTGTATTTATACATCATCATCAATTTTCAACTTGCAGAGATTTTACTACTACTTCTGTGTTCTTTGTTTTAGATGCATAGTTGTTAATGTTGGCATAGGATCATAGGAATCCTGGACATCCTTCTATTTGCACTTAAAAAAAGAAGACAAACCATTTGAGACCGGTTTGGAGAATTGCCCTAGAGCTCTTGTTTTTCTCTTGTAGAGTTTTCCAAATGTGCCAAAAGGAGCAGCAGTAGATTGAAAATGGCACAGTTTACCCCAGCTGCTTCTTACTCTTTCCCATGCAGAAGTGCTGGGCAGATGGATCATAGGCATGTTTCTTGGGTTTTCTGCTTATGAGATCATAGTAAGTGAAGGGGGAGAGCCACTCCTAACAGAAATATTGAAAAGATAAGACTTTTATCTAGGTTCTCCTGGGTAGTCTTTCTCAAGCAACACAGCATGTATAGAGGAGAAAGAGGATTTCACTTTAGTTTGTTTTTGTGTTCCAAAATGAGGAAAATTAAAAACAGAAGAAAAGGGTTCTTGGGTTTCTGAATTCAGGAGTAGGTTGTGAACTCTAATTAGGGTTAAATCTAGTTTGTTGTTTGTTAGATCAGTTTTGATAGAGTACTGCAAAAAACATCCTTTTTCCCCCCCCTTGCAGTCTTTCCAGCTGATAATCACATTTTCTAAGTGAACGTGACAACTTTCTTAAGTACAGTCCTTTTATTTATATATCAAATACTCTATTTTGGAATCACTATTTCTGTTGAGGTTCTGTTATGAGAAATGGACAGTTGGTTTCTTGGCATCTTGTCTTGTTCCAACTATTTTTGTACGCCATAAATTTGTTCAAGTTCCCAAGTTAGTTTTCTAGGCTGAAAGTGGGTAGAGCTCCACAGTTCTTAGTTCCAGTTCTTTCACAGAACTGTTTCTTTCACAGTACCTACAATCAGAATTTTTTTTTTTTTTTTCAGGTCCTGCTCTAAAACATGGGTCTTCAGCCATGGGGGAGGGGGAATAAGCAGTAAGGAGCACTTTCGGGGGCAGTATTTATTCTGAAACTGCATCTTTAATAGCTGAGGCAGCTCAGGTGTCCAAACTCTTGTCCTCTCGTGAAGGTCCTTTTGCTCTTGCAAGGCTAGCAATCCCTTTCCAGCCTCATCTGACCTGAATTCAAAGCGTCTGATAAAATAAACTGGAGTATGATGAGGAAATGTTGCAAAGTCATTGTCTTAGGTAGAGTATTTCCACCAAAGCTAGAAAAACATTCATAAACATCATGGCCCCTTTTGAAAAACAGAACAAACTTATCTGAAGTAGAGTTGCATATAACCACAAAAGGAAGATCCAGAGACTGCAAAATACTCACTAGGCCTGCTGTTATCACCAGCCTACTTTGTGGAAGACTTTTAAACTTTTTTGATACAAAACCTTAAAATAGATAAATATTACTAAGTTCTAGATGAGCTGCACCAGCACCTGAAGGAATGCACAGAAGGTGCATAGAACTTGGGTCACTCCTTTGAGGGGACTCTGGGATGTTTCCCTTCCCAAGAACTTTTCAAAGAAATGTGGAGTTGGAGGTTCTCTGTCTCTTGGCTTGTAACAAGCTCTTCAGCCTCCTGTTGTGCACAGAAAAGTGGTGTTGGCTCTAACACTGAGCTGGTTTAAGTCAGTTTATTTAAAAAAAACTCAAACCATATCCTTTCAAGCTAATGTTTCCATCTCAGTTTTTAAAAGTGGAGAACTAGCCTCTTCCTTAGAAAAGTAGTATGGATTGGCACCTGAAGATTTCTTGTCTATTTTTTTTCCTTTCTCTTCTGTGAAGACCTTAGTAAAAGTCTGAAGGTTAAGAGCTACCCTACTATCAAAGAAAATGGACCTGAAATGGTTAAATCAGTTTATTCCATTCTAAAACATTAAGATAAAAATCTTTTTATTCATCCATAGATTTATGAAGTAAAATGGATTTTTTTTTGCCAAAAAAAGCATATTTTCTCATGTATAGATTCAGGACCTTTTCTGAGATCTTTCACCCTGGACAAGACCATATTAAATGTCCTAGCCCTACTTAATTTTGCCTCATCAGCAACGATAACTAAGAACTTAGTAGCAGCAGCATTGCTTTAGGTCAGAAAGACTGACACATTTCCTTACTTAAGTAATATGGTTGGGAGGTGGATCATTGATGATGACCACTCTTGTTGCAATGTATCGGATGATTTTATGGCTCTCCTTGTGGATTCTTGTGCATCACTTTCATCATCTCTTCCATTTTTCCAGCACCCCAGAAAGGAAAGCTTATCGAAACCAGGAGGCTATAGAAAAATTATAGGCCTTTGTTTGCATAGGTCTTTGGAATTTTTCTTAATTTAACAGGGCTAAGTGTCCTTGACTTGTGACTGCTGTGTTTTATAATTCAAATTGGTTTTATGGTGGAGCTTTGTTGCAGACCTTTCTTTTCCTTTTTGATCATTCAGTGAGAACAGTAATTTGATCCTCTACTATATTCCATCCATTGGAATTGGAATTGGTTCCAGAAGAGTTGTTTGAATTGTGGAGAGGGATCAGTTAAGCAATTCATGAGTCCTTTGGTGATCTGCACAGATACCATTGAAAAGGACTGAAAGCCGTAAATTCATCCTTTAAAATTGTCTGCTGAAAACATTAAACATTTGAGAATGGTATTTCAGTTGATTGGAGCTATATGTTGTTTATTATGCACCGAGACCACTCCAGAGCTGATTTAATTTGAACCAACCGTATGTCTGCAGAATGTAAACAACCAAAGAAGTGACAAGGAATGAGTTCCTGAGACTTTGAAGTACTGTCAGAATAGTACATTTATCAGATATGTTAATATCCAGGCTGCCTCATTAATCAGGGAACTGCTTGGCAAAGGAGAGCTGTTCTCATGCAAATCTGCTGTTTTTGGGCAACTGTAGAAGTACATCTGTAGCTATCAGGCAAACTGGGAATACTGTATAGCAAATTCTGTAACACTTTCAAACATTCACTAGGCAGTATGTCATGTCATGGGTGCTTTCACTCTGAAAGAGACAGAAAGGCTCTAATACTCACTTTTTCTTCTGTCTTAGCCAGAGTCCTTCAGAACACTTAATAAAAGGTCCTGATCATAGTTAGAGCACCAGTCTGACTCCCACTTAACGCTGTTTCACTTAGCGCTATTTCACTATAACACTCATTTGAAATTGATACCTGATTTCACTTAGTGCTGAACGAGTTTCATTATAATGCTTGCGGTCACCATCTTGGGTCAAAAACAATTGCAGTCACCATCTTCGGTTGTCAAATACTTTTGGTTTTGCTAAACGCTTGTTTTGCTTAATGCTCCATTTTTCAGCAATTAAGTGCACTAAGTAGGGCTCACCCGTAATCAGAGATACTAAAATTATCTTTCTGGTTTTTTTTCTCCACCCTTCTGCCTCAGTGTTTATTTCTCTAATCCGAGCTGAGAAAAACTAGTACTGATGCATTTATCCTTGTACATCAGTTCTGTTCAACTACTGCCCAGCTTCAGACCTCAGGTGTTTGAGCTAGTTAACTTGAGACTCTTTTTATGAATGGCAAATCCTTGTAGTAGAGGATAATATTCTAAATATAACATATTCTGGGTTTTGGTCACCACATGAGAAATGAAATCTGTTCAGTGGCATGGATAGATGATTTCCTTTTATCAAAAAATAGAGGACAAGTTATCCATCCCTATCCTCCTAGATTGTTTCTGCAGTGTGTGATAATCTTGACCATGCAATTACTATCGTTTCACTTGAGACAGGTGGCGGGGGTTCTAGGTAATGCGCTGCAGTGGTTTGAGCTCTTCCTTGGGGGGGATTAATATGACATTAATGGCACCTTCAGCTTCCTTACTTTCGGACTTCATGAGGGGTCAGTTTTCTCTCTGATATTTTATAACAGCTGTATGCAGCCACTAGCTGAGTTCAGGTGACACTCAAATGCCAGCAATATTCAGATGATACACAATTATACCTGCTCTTCAACATATACAGGCACACCACTACCACCAGGATGTCCTAGTACTAGGAGGTGATCAACTAACGGATGAGGAACAGTTGGTAGAAACTAAACCCAAGCAGCACAAAAGGGATACTGTTGGGGAGGAGAGCATTTTGAAGTATTCATAGGATAATCTCCTTTTGATAATGGTCATAGTACTTCAAATTGTATTTCTTTTAAAAATTTAGCATGGATAGATGGTCCTGCTCCCCTGTTATAAAACCTCAGTGTCTTCACCCTCAGTAAATTTGCTTAGGTCACTGCTTGTATGAGAGGAAGAGAGAGAGTTTTAATAGAATTATGTAGAATTGCCACCTTGTGTCTTCTCAAGGCCCTACAGGCTTCACATATCCTTATAGGCTTAATTGTGTATCAAGTACAGTAGATTTGTGAGGGTCTTTTCCCTTATTTGATGGGAAGCTAGTGGGTCTTTTAACATAATGTGCCTGCAGACTTATTTCATGCCACAATGTGATCTTACCCTGATGTCAACAATCGTGCGTCCTGCCATGCCACATCTACAGTGACACAATAGTAAGTTTATTAAAGATATTTACTGGAGATAAGGCCATTAGCGTAGGGGTTGGCATAACTGCTGAGTTAAAATCAGAGCTCAGAATGTCAGAATTTGAGAAGTCTGTAGATAATATTTCATCATAAATGTCTGATAGTAAGATCTGAAGTTTGGCTTCTGTGTGCAACTCACCTGCAATCTTACCATTAGACATTTACTTAAATACTGTTTTTACTTGCATGCCACGTGTATGCTGTTCCCCTTAATCTGCCCTGCAGAATTGAGATGCGTCTCTTAAGTGGGGAAGCTGGTTTTTCTTTCCTGTAATACAAGCAGAATAGGAGACAGTGCTAAAATGGCTGCCATTTCTCCCTGGGACAGCAAACCAGCAGGGATAGAGACCAGTCTTAACCTTTTCAAGCTGCTGGTCAGGCGGGAGCTTTTTGCTGAAGAGCCACTGATCTGGCTGGCAGTGAGCGAGTTGCTATGTTTGGTCTCTGTGATCTTTTCAAGGCTGGTTTAGGATATTTCATTATTTACATAAACTTATATCAAGAATTATTTACAGTAAAGAATTTAGTCTTGCTACTGCCTTTGCATGGGTTTGGGACCTAGCCTCGTTGCTGCCCTGCCACACTAAGAAGTTTGTGCTGTTTCACCCAGAGTATATCCTGGGATCTCACACTTGGGGACACTGCTTCCAGAGGAACTTTGTCACACAGCTGGCTATGACTGGAAAAAAAAATCTCTACCTTCTGTTGTCCAGAAACAAGGTGTCTTATTTGCAGGTGTTGTCATAGTATAGCTTTCAAGGACAAAGAAATGTAGTTTTTGCTCCAGTGATGAGGATGAAATACTACCAGATTAGTAACAAATATGATTGAGAGTGGCAATGGAAATGGTTGTCCTAGGTGCCAGATGTTGAAAGCCTGGAAATTGAGTTCTGATAATAAAGAACTTTGTGTTTCTTGTCAGGACTACACCTGGATTCAGAACAAGCCTGGTGCCCCTGCCTTGCATTGAAGTATGCCTTAATACAGGGTTTGGCAACCCCCAGCACGTGTGCCGAGCATGGCATGCAAGGCCGTTTTGCTTGGCACGCCATGGCCAGGCCCAGCTCTGGGTAGTTGCTGTCAGTGACGGAGCCTGGGCTGCTCCCAGCAGGGCTTGCAGCATCCCAGCTGTCTGCTGGGAGCAGCTCGGGCTCCCGGCTGGCAGCAGCTCCCCAGAGCTGGGGCTGGCTGCAGCTGGGAGGCTCCATCCAAACAGCTGTGCCAGGCTCCGGCACCTGCACGTCGGAGCAGGCTGCGAGGGAGGGGCCTGAGGCAGCCCAGCTTCGGTCTCTCCTGCTCCCGGCACAGCGGGGCAGCGCAGCCTGCCCTGAGGTGCCTGTGCAGTCGCTGTCAGCATGGAGCTGATGCCGGAGCTGTGGAGCCTGGCACATCTTTTTGCAGCCTGCCCCCTGCTTGCTTGCTGTAGCTGTCCAGAGCCCGGGCTGGCTACAAACAGCTGTGCTGGGCTCCAGAACCTGCCATCACATCTGTGCCGGGAGCAGGGGAGAGACCAGGGCTGCGCTGCGTCAGGCCCCTCCCTCACTGCCTGCTCTGATATGTGGGTTCACGCACCAGTGTGGAACTGATGCTGGAGCCTGGCATAGCTGTTTGGAGCCTCCTGGCTGCAGCCGGCCCTGGCTCTGGGGAGCTGCTGCCAGCCGGGAGCCCAGGCTGCTCCCAGCAGACAGCTGGGACACTGCAAGCCCTGCTGGGAGCAGCCTGGGCTTCCACAGCTACCCAGAGCCTTGGGGGCAGGGGCTTTGGGTCGGGGGCACAGGGCTGCAGGGCTGGGGAGTAGGGGCTTTGGGTGGGGGGCAAGGGGCACAAGCAGGGCATCCTGCCATGTACCCGTTGACCTAACTTTGTTTTTCTGCTATGCTGGCACTCTGGCACCTTCTGAGGTAGGCATGTGTTTTTCGGCACTCCGGCCAAAAAACGTTGCCGACCCCTGTCTTAAGAAGTAGCAACAGAAGAGTCCATCCATCAGTAGGCAGTCTTGTAAGATGTGACAATTCAACAGCCATTTTTAAGGAAGCCAAGACTTTGTTTCAGTCTCCAGTACCTGTCACATACAATTTTAGTTAAAGTAATTAACTCAAATATTTACTTTAAAAAGCCCCAGCCCTTCACACCAGATCTGCTTAACAGGGATGGAAGGTAAAAGGGGGAAATGTGTGCGAAACACAACATGATGAACAGAATAGAGATGAATTGGGCACAGCTGTCTGAAAGTAGGAGAGCATAGAGTATGTAGGAGAAACGTGATGGTGAGGGAAATGTATGCTGAGGAATTTGGGGACAGCAAGAGAGATGGAAAGGTGAAACTGGGAGGTTTGCGCTGGGCTATCTGTATTTGCCCTGGTGATTGTATTACCCTTACTTTTCATTGGGTCAGAAATGAGTTGAAGTGTCTTGGTTATTGTTCTTTTAGCTCTTCCTTGTGATTATCCAGCTGCTTTATTTTGCTTCAGAGCATGAACTCGCTGGGGTCATTGCAAGTCCCCTGGCATGGCTTTATGAACGCTTGTGGTGCTCTGGAGAGGTGCCGGAGGACTGGAAGAGGGCCAACGTGGTTCCCATCTTCAAAAAGGGGAGGAAAGAGGACCCGGGGAACTACAGGCCAGTCAGCCTTACCT
>NW_017729032.1:124645474-124646717 GCF_001723915.1 Gavialis gangeticus | reverse complement strand
TGGGGTCATTTGACCCCAGTGCTCTTCCTGCCATGGCAGGGGGGCGGACTAGATGATCTGCTCAGGTCCCTTCCGACCCTAGAAACTATGAATCTGACCTATGGTACTTCTTAACTGGATATTTCTTAGGAGTATATCAGCAGTGAAAAGATTTCACTGTCAATATAATTAACTATTTTTTAATTTCACAGATAATGTAGTGTTGAGAGGAACAGGAGCAGTTCATACCTTTTGAGCTGTTGATCAGGTTTACAGGATTAAGAGCTCAAGAGTACCCTCGTAGCTCTGTTCCCAAAACACTGATTTCATTATAACCAGGGATCTTGGTATTCTCTGGTTTAAAAAAGAAAATCCTAATTTTTGGGTTAAAGTAACCCAAGATCCACATTTTCCTATGATAAAAATAAAATACCACTATACATATATCTATATATTATAGCGATGTTTCATTTTAATCACAGGAAAATGTGGATTTTGGGTTACTTTTTTAAAATCTGAAAATTTGGGTTTTTTTTTATCAGAGAAAACAGCAATCCCTGATAACTGTGATTGCATAGGAATCGCTGCTTTAACTCAGTCAGTCTCAGGAAACTAGAGGAATGATGAAACTGTTAGCTTCAATTTTTTTGTCCCCCTCCCCACCTTTAGCTAACCTGCAAGACTTGGTAGGACTTAAGGCCCTAGCAGATGTTAGATTGATGGTGTGATTGATGTGTTAGTTGTGCTATAAATATGCAACATGACAATGGTAAACCAGCCACAAAGATGTTCCACATAAAATGGAACACACAATCTGGGACATCTTTGTGGCTGGTTTTATGGAGCCATGCATTGAATGTATGGCATGTTCCTGACCTACACCTGCCTCATCTGGATGCTGACAGTCAACTGATTGTCAACCTGGGGATGGGATAGACCCCATGGGCAAATCCCAGTCTAGAACTGGCCTTGGAGCCGCAGGGCTTCCTATGACTCTAGAATGTTTGTCCGGCCACGCCTGTGGATGATTCATAGAGCCCTGCCCTTGGTATCAGGCTAGGTGCAGCACTGGTTCTTGGTTTGGGACCTCTGCCAAGTCCTGATGATAAGGATACAGCACTGGCATCTGGCAGTTTCTTGATTGGGGTCTGAAGAATTTCATGCCCTTCCTGAAAATTGCATGACCTGTGTGTACCTGAGGCACAGCAGGTTGCTTGATGTTTTTTGTTTTTTTTTTGGGGGGGGGGGGGGGGGGGGGTTAAAG
>NW_017729032.1:124644485-124645399 GCF_001723915.1 Gavialis gangeticus | reverse complement strand
TTTTTTTTTTTTTTTTTGGGGGGGGGGGGGGATGGGGTATACAGTTGCTCAGAACCCACTCATGCATTTGCCTTAACATCTGCTATCAGTTTAAGAAGAGTGAAAGAAGTGAAGTGGAAAGGTCTGTTTAAGAGATGTGCTAGTTGGATAAAACTGGCACTGGACTGAGAAGCTACACTTCAGGGCTGCCTTCCTAAGTTACCATTAAAGAGATGGTTTGTTTAGAGCAGGGGTGTCAAACTCAACTTGTACCCTGGGCTGTATTTGAACCTCAGAACTTCTTGCATCTTGGATCCAGCCCAGGGCACAAGGAAGCTGTGGCATTGAAGGCTGCTCTAGCTCTGAGCCAGAGCATCTGGCAGTGGCTCCAGCTCTAGTGTGGGGCCTGTGGTCAGGGAGGTAGATCTGCCCATCTGCGTGGCTGCATCAACCCTTTTTCTTCCTGTTGCCACCAGTTGTGGCCAATAAATGTTCTGTGCAAGTGTGTAGGCAGCGAGGAACATAGCTTGGCAGCTTGGAGAGCTGTGTCCAGCTGGTAAGTCTGTTGTGGTGGAAGGGAGGGAAGGAGTGTTGCAGGGGGGCCCACATTGAGTGAGAGAGTGGGGCTGGGGCTAGGGCAGGCATTGCCCAGCAGGGGCAGGGCGGGCACAAGACAGCTGTAGCTGGAGGGGGGAAGAGGGGTGACTCACTGCTGCACATATTCTGGGAGGGCATGGCAGGGGGCAGTGTGCTGCCTGAAACTGCATGGGGTGGGGTGGGCTGCAGCAGCAGGCTGGGGCTGTGCTGGGCTCTTCCCAGAAGGGCGGCTGGGCTGGGCTGGCCTGTCCTTGGGGTGGGCAGCAGCAGTGGTGCTGGGAGCGGGGTTTCATGGTTTCATAGTTTCATAGTAGGGTTGGAAGGGACCTGAGCAGATC
>NW_017729032.1:124619517-124619717 GCF_001723915.1 Gavialis gangeticus | reverse complement strand
CCTCCCCAGGTGCAGCACCTTGCACTTGTCCATGTTGAATCCCTTCCTTTTCTCATCTGCCCACCCCTGTAACCCGTCTAGGTCCAATTGTAGCCTGCTTCTTCCTTCTTGTGTGTCCACATCTTAGTGTGAACAGGGTGCTTTTAACCCCCTCGTCCAAGTCACCGATGAAGATGTTGAACAGTGCGGGCCTGAGGACC
>NW_017729032.1:124618864-124619206 GCF_001723915.1 Gavialis gangeticus | reverse complement strand
AAAGCTTACCCAGGATCGAGGTAAGACTAACTGGCCAGTAGTTCCCCGGGTCTTCCTTCCTCCCTTTTTTGAAGATGGGAACCACATTGGCCCTCTTCCAGTCCTCTGGCACCACACCAGAGCACCATGAGTGCTTGTAAAGCTGTGCCAGGGGTCCCGCAATGACCTGAGGTAATTCCCTCAGCACTCTGGGGTGGAGATCGTCCAGACCAGCTGATTTGAATACATCCAGGCCCTCCAGGAGTTCCCTGACTATTTCCTCACCTTTGGCCTAGGTGTGCCTCCCCTGGGGCCCGGTAGGGGGTCTGATCTGGTCCCTGCTCAGGAAAACGGAGGCAAAGA
>NW_017729032.1:124617745-124618580 GCF_001723915.1 Gavialis gangeticus | reverse complement strand
TTTTGGTGAGCCATGGGGGCTTTTGCGCCCTCCTGCTCCTTTTGATTTGTGTTGGGATTACCTCCCTTTGGGCTTGGAGGATCATCTCCTTAATGAGCAACCACTCTTCTTGGACACCTGGCTCCCCTCCCCTCCGGGACCTCAGTGCTTCTCCAACTATTCTCCTTAGCTCACTGAAGTCTGCCCTCCTGAAATCTAGGGCTGCTGCCCTGCTGCAGGCCCTTGCCACCTTGTGCTGGATGGTGAATTCCAGCAGGCGATAATCACTGTTGCCCAGGTGGGCGAGCACCCGCAGCCCCCTCACCAAGTCGTCACCCGTGGCTAGCACCAGATCCAGCAAGGCATCTCCCGTGCTGGGGCTGTGCACCTCCTGGATTAGATGGAGGTCCTACATTTGGGCTAGGAGCCTATGTGAGCGGTCAGACCTGGCTGACTGCTCTTTCCAGCAGATGTCTGGAAAGTTCAGGTCACCCATGATGACCACGTCCTTTGACCTGAAAGGGTTGTGGGGGGGTAAGGCAAATTTAGGGGTGGCTGCAGCTGGCCTCCTCCCCCGGTAGCCCCTCTTCCAGTGCCGCTGCCACCTGCCCCGAATGCAGCCCAGCCTAGCTGTCATTGGGAAGAGCTTGGCCAATCCCCAGTGGCAGCCATTCTGCCCCGCACAGATCCAGGGGGCACACGACCTCCCCTGTGGCCTTCCAGGGTGCATGCAGCAGTGGGAGCTGTCTTCCTTCCCTGCACCCCTTGGATGAGCTGCTTACGGCTCTGTCCTATGCCCTGCCCCACCCCCACTCCCTTCCTCACTGCAGGGGCCTTCATCTGTCCCCCCCCCCCC
>NW_017729032.1:124595504-124617705 GCF_001723915.1 Gavialis gangeticus | reverse complement strand
CCTTCCCTCCACCCATTCCACCACAACAGACTTACCATCTGGACACTGCTTTTCAAGCTGCACGGCTAGTATTGGAAATGGGATGGGTATTGGCCAATCTGCTTCCTTAAAAAATTGGCTATCTGTATCAGCCTCCAAAATCCCTATTGGTGTACCCCATGTGATGTATGTAGGTTTCCAATTTTACTATAGTATTTGTGGATTGATTGGTGCACAGAATTTGGTTGTAGTGGTGTTGTAGCTGTGATGGTTTGCAAATTGTCCTAAAAGTATATGTATAACCAAATAAGCCTTGCTATTTAGAGAATTGAAAGCCCCATTACTGTGTTAAAACCTTATGAATAATGGTTTTAAAACTTGTATTTTGTAGTAAATGCATAGAGGATATGTAGTGGATTTATTATTTTGGTATAGCTCATGTCGGGTTCTACTGTAGATTATTGCTTCTGTTGGTGCGTTTGATAGATGGTAAAATTGATATACAACTTGTAATTAATTTGCAAGGACTCCCTTTGTACAGGGATTGCAGAGAAATTGCCTTTTCCTAAGTTGTATATCTGTGTAATATTTTCGGAGTCTGAGCTCTCTGTACTACCTCATGTAATCTGCTGCCCCTCCCTGGTGGGGTGGGAAAGTGCTGTTCCTCCAGATATGGAAGTTTTGTCTTCCTAGAGGAGGTGGACAAGACTTTGCACAGAAATACGTACGTAAAATAGGAAACTGTTAATAAAATGGAATGAAGCTAGCGTAGGTAGTCATTTTCAAATAAATGAGGAGCAAGTATGCATCTTTTCTTCTTGAGGAAACATACTTTAATGAAAACTATATACCATCTTGCAAACTAATAACTATCAATATGGGGGTAGAGGAATGGATATCCATCTAAAAGTAAGCAGGGGACACAGAATATATATATATTAAATATTGGTGTTAGTTGATTTTTTTTTTCTGTCATTATTTCTTTTTTAGAGAGAGATTTAGCCATGTTAGCCTGAAGTCAGGCAGAAAGCAGGAGATGGTGGCACCTGAAAAATTAACTTATTAGCAAATTAGTCTTTAGGGTGCCACGTTGCCTTGCTTTTTGCCTATCTCTGTTATAGTAAAGCTATAGTTGAATGAAGCCAAGTAATCAAAGAAACATATGCTATTAATACTTTTTGAAAAGTGCAGTCCTGTCACCCCATGGCCACCTATCTGCTTACACACATGCCGCACAACACCCTACTAAGCTCATGGGGGTCATTGTAGGAGTTGCCGGGGTAGGGCACAGTCGCAGATGCTGCTTGTCTGTGGGACTCTGGGGTGCACATTGCAGGGAGAGAAGAAGAGCAGTCACTTACCTGTGACACAGGGGCTTGGCACTGCATCATCCTGGATCATATGGTATCCCAGGATCCTGTGGCATCCAAGTTGAAACTCAATATCCTAAGCATTTATTACTTATTTTTTCAGGATACAAAGTTATGGATAATAATGGAATACCTTGGTGGAGGCTCTGCTCTTGATCTAGTAAGTAAACTATGTAGGAATTTGTTAATTCAGTTGAAGGTGATTTAACAGTTGTCATCTCAGAAATACAATATTTTAAATTTACATGAAAAAGTAGCATGACCATATGCCTTGAGAAACAAACTCCCAAAATATTTTTATGCAAAAAAATTCTCAATAAGGTGGGGAAGAAAGTGTACATGCATGTATGAATTTCCAAGAAGTGATGTCAGGAATTAACATTCACATTAGAGGTGCACTGATATTGATATATCATATTGGATTGGTACCGATAACAGGAAAATTAACATTATTGTCTGTCGGCTTTTTTCTTGGCCAGTGTAGCTGATAATGTTAACTGATAAATATAATATGCCTTCTGGCAGGGCCCCTGGATGCTGTGTGCATGTGTGCAGCCGCATGCATGCATATAGCCAGGAATGCAGCCAGCAGTGTAGAGAGCAGCACCTTGAAGGTAAGTCTGCGGAGGGGAAGGGGTGAGGGTGGGGCAGATCAGGGCTCCCATGGTGAGGGAGGGGCTGGGGCTGGGGGTGCTGCCCAGTGAGGGCAATGAATGGTGGTTGGGGTGGGGAGCGGGACGGAGCTGTGGGCAGCTTGTCCAGGGTGTGTGTGTGTAGGGGGTGGCAGCTCCCCTCTGCTGCATATAACCCCCAAGGGAGGCATGGGGTGCATGTACCCCCCAGATTTGTGCACAGGGCGGATGCAGGCTGCCTGCTGTAAGCTCTGGGCTCTCAGTTCTGCTGCCTTTCACTTGGGTGCCTCGCGCTGGCCATGTGCCCCCTGCCCGCATGACAGCAGTGAGGGCAGTGAGTTGTACCTCCCACTACCAGGTGGGCAGGGGACATGCAGCCAGTGCAGGACTCCTGGGGCAAAGGCAGCAGGGCAGAGAGCCTGGAGCCCACAGCCTGCATCCACTTTTGCCCTGCTCAGCTCTGGTTTAAAAGCATCCCTGTGCTTAAAAGTGGTGGTGGCAGCACTTGAACTAAAGCTCATTTGCTGTGCTTTAGTTCAGGCACCCCTGCTGCCAGTTTTAAGCACCACAGTGCTGATCCCCTGTATAAGCTTCCTGCAGCTTTGTCCCACTCGTCACACCAGGTCCCATTCACCAACCTGGCTGGGCAGTGCCCCCAGCCCCTGTCCCATTCCCTCCCTCACTATGGTTTGCCCTCCCCACAAGCCCCTTCCCTTCCACAGGCATACCATATTTCATGGTGTATAAGTCAAGTTTTGAAACCCAATTTTTAACTCTTAAAATTCAGCCTCGGCTTAGACACCATATCACTGTCCTCTGTGAGTGGCGCCAGGTTTGGTGATTGGCTGGTGCAGTCCAGGCAGTGCCGCTCACAGGGGATGGGGGCATGCCAGCTGAGCGCCAACTTGGCCCCATCTGCTGTGAGCAGTGCTGCCAAGTGCCAAGCCTAGCTGTGCCAAGCCTAGCTGTGCCAGCCCAGCACTGCTCCCAAAGGATGGGGCTGGCCTTGGCACTTGGCAGCACCACTCGCAGCAGACAGAGCTAGGCTCGATGCTCAGCTGGCTCAGCCCCATCCCCTGTGAGTGACGCTGAGCTTCATGCTTAGCTGGCACAGCCCAGGCAGCACTGCTCGCAGGGGACAGGGCCACACCAGTGGAGCACTGAGCCCATCCCTGTTCTTTGTGAGCGGTGCTGCGGCATGTGCCCACCCCCTGGGTGCCTGGTCCACAGTGAGGGTATGCAGAGGCTGGTATAAGTTCTGGTCCATGTTTCTGATCCAGAAAGTTAGGTTGACTTTTATACATCAGATTTACAAAATTCCTAACTTTCTGGATCAGAAAAATGGGGTTGTCTTCTACACTGTGTTAACTCTGTGAAATACAGTACCTGCAGGGAAATGCTCTCCATACTGCCTTCCTGTAAATTGTTGTTGGGTCGGTAATGACTGATATGCCAAGTTAAATAACTGGCTATCAGCATTGGCTAAGGAAATCTTTATTGATGCACCGCTAATTCACATGCAAAGAGGTTAGGTAACATGGGATGTTTGAAAAGAGATATGAAAACATTTTTATTTCAAAATATTGACTAATCACCAGAGAATATTGGCGACTAAAATTTGTTACTATTTACTGAGTTTGTGGTAGTCATATAATTGTTCCTAACTACGTGATTAAAATAAAACAGATTGTCCCCCTTGTTTGTATCCTCACTGAGGTGTGAGTCGACACAGAAACATAATTTCTTCTTCTCGGTGGTGTGGGGGTTCATCTGTTAGAGACAAACTGATGGTGTTGAAAATGTCTTTCTATTTAAGGCATACATTTATTGTTAATAAAGGCAGTACAGCCTTTCGACTTGCTTTCTAATTCATAAAGAAAACAAGCCATCATCTAGCATAGATTTTAATATCTTAGTCTATAGTGAGATCTCATTACTAAAACTGAATTATACAAGGTATATTAAAGTACACTTAGCAGTACTCTTTGAAATAGCAAAGAATTAAAACTTAACTACAGTTCACAAAGTACATATTAATATTATTTTAAAAGGTTACATGTCACTCATTAGTGAAGATTAGTTTTCCCTGTAAAGGATGTTTCTCTCAAAGGTTGTCCATTTGATACTTCACGTGAGGATTAAAATTAATTTAGGAAAGAAAAACTCTTTAAAAACGACAAGATTACTTCATGTTTACTACTACATACATGCATATTTTAAAACACATAATCAAGAAATTAGAGTTAATTGGGAACTTTTTTCCCCACAAAAAATATTTTGTTTCAGCAAAGCACAGATAAAATAATTTACTAGTTTAAATTTGTTGTTTGTGGGCAAATCATGTTGGCTTTCTAGAATTGTGCCTTATTTTGAGTTTATATTTAAACTTGAAGATGCTACTGCTGTTGTGTTATGTCTGTGGACCACTGAAAGCATATAAGAAGGGCAGTATAAATATTTTTATGGTTCTCATACTTTCTTTGTTCAGTACTCTTCCCATTTATTCATCATTACTTGCCAGTTTCTCTTTGGCTAGAACTAACCCTCACCCAATGAAGCCGATCAGCTCTGGTGGGATATGACCCAGCGCAGCTGATCTACTTAATTGGTTGAAACACACATTGCCCATTGTCCTCCTGTTTTATCATGTGGGACAGTGTTTTCCTCACTTCCAGAGACGAGCTGTTGGCAATCTTTGGGGTTCTTAGATTGCTGGGGGTCCAACTGCAAGCAAGAAAAGCTGACTTTCCCTGCTTTCAGAGAAGCACCTGGGAAATCCCAGGGGCGTGTCTGGAAGTAGGAAAAGCTGGACACTCCAGTGTGGTACACAGGCCCAGTGCTGGGGCCACCAATTCACAGTGGAGTACCTTGACTTTCCCTGCTTCCAGAGATGTGCCTGGGATCTCTGGGGTATGTCTTTGGAAGCCGAGAAAGTTGGGATTCCTTGCTTGCAGAAATGTGCCCCAACCATCTCCATGACAAATGTCTGGAAACCAGGAAAGCTGGGTAGATGCTCCCTGAGTTTGAGGGACGCAATTCTGGGTAGGAATTTGAGGCATGTAGGACTGGGCCCCTCTAACCAGGGAGCGCCGCCTGCCTGGGATAGCAGAAGATTGTGGGCAACTCTGGGCTGACAGCGTTCTGCTTCTGTGAAGCAAATAGACATCTGTTGCAATAAAGCAGCACAATTTGTTACCACTTCTTTGTCATGGCTTCATTGTGGCACAACAAAAGTATGGGCATCTATTTGGTTTTGGTTTGTGCTGCCGTAAATCTGTAAAATGTGCCTTCTCCAATGTTAGCTAAATTGGAAAATGATTACTTTGTCATATCATGCATAGAACATTTAAGTAGAGCCCTACTAGAGCAAAAGCTCAGTTTCTAACATGTTCAAAGGGCAGTCTGATGTGGGGTTGGGAGAATCACGGGGACGCTACTCTATCATAACTTGGGAGCATTGTTTTTTCTCTCAAAACATAGTGATTCAGATACAAAGAAGAGGTCTTCAGGCTAAATTTTGTTCATGGTTTTGGGTTACGTTGTCATCAGCTAGTAAGCACACTTCTGTTTCCATGTAGTTATTTGCCTATTACCCCATATAAAGAGTGGTAAAAGCAGATCCAAGACACAGATAATGTATGTTAAGGAATAGGAGAGAGAAAAATAGATCACACTTCATGTGTCAAACCGTAATTGACACCAAAATCAATTAAACATATTAACTTACCGACAAGCACATATCATGGCACATTCATTTCTTCCTCTGCTTCTATGACATCTTTAAAACTTGTAAGTTACCATTATTTATATGTTTTTCCTAGTTGGAACCTGGTTCTCTTGATGAAACCCAGATTGCCACAATATTAAGAGAGATACTTAAAGGACTTGATTACTTGCATTCAGAAAAGAAAATCCATAGAGATATTAAAGGTAAGTATTGTGTTTTGTCAGTTTAAAAAAAAAAGAAAAAAGACCGTCTTGATGAAGTGCTCTAGTAGTAGAGTCAACGAAAAGCTTTGAAACATTTAACCCATATTTTTTCCTTTATTAGCTGCCAATGTATTGCTGTCTGAACAAGGAGAGGTAAAATTAGCAGATTTTGGAGTAGCAGGACAACTAACAGATACACAAATAAAGAGAAATACCTTTGTGGGAACACCATTCTGGATGGCACCTGAAGTAATAAAACAGTCTGCATATGATTCAAAGGTAAGATTGAAGTAAACTTTTCTACAGAGTTTTCTTTACAATTTCATGGAGCAACACACCACCTGCCTAGAGCTGCCTCAAAGTAGATTTCCTGATGGGTTAATTATCTTTTAAAAGCCCTGGGACAAAGTGTTTGTCCTTGCCAGGCTTGATAAATGTATAATAGAGTATCTGAACATGTAATTTTCTCCCATTTAAACTCACTAGATTGTGTGTAGCTGATAATTATTTACTGTATGAGTAGCATATATATATCAAGGTGTGGGTTACTGATAACAGTAGCAGCCTGTAATTGTATAGTTCTGTTGCCATACACCAGATGCATACACACATCACCTGTCAGGGCCTCCACTCATCATCTCTAAATCCATGTGGTCTGATGGTCAGGTTGACAGAACTGCATTGACACTTAAGTAGTTGTAAAACAGATACACTATATGTAGTTATTGTAGTAAGTCTCATAAGACATCTGTGAAATGAAAATTACTTGCTTGAACAGTAAATACAGAGAAATCTATATTTGTCAAGCTAATACTTCTCTGAAAACACAAGAATTAGCCAGCATACTTAAGACTAAATTTGGTTGTGTGATTGATTGTGTCACGCTATAGCTTATCATCATAGGCAGTATTGCCTGCCAAGAATCAAAAGTAGATGGAGTTACAATAGTGCCAATGCTTCTAAGAGGCGGTGTGTAGCAGAACACTGTGATATAGAAGGTGCTTTGTAATTGTGATTCATGAAAGGGTAGAACAAAGAAGATTGTGTTTGTGAATGTAGTCCTGTGTAAAAAAACTAGAACTTTTTGGTACAGATTTTGGATTTGGAAACTAGTCATATTCTAATATTGGTCAATTTCATTAGGCGTAAAAGTGAAGATGTTCATCTGATCAAAAATAGCTGAGAGTAGGTACAGCAATGGGATTAAGTAGTGCTCCTTGTATGGCATTACAATTTAGATCATTAGGTTTGGTTTCCTAGACGTTGCCATACTGATTGATGACATCAAAGCAGATGTAATGCTGTGCAAATGCTCAGCACTGCTTTTAGATAAACTTAGGCCTGTCGTCATTGGTAAAATGCAGGGTAAGAATCTACTGCTCTAAGCAGTTCTACCCAGAATTGTACTGCAGTCACTGCATGAATAAAAACCTGGATGTTTAATGGTATCCTACAGTAATGTCTGTGATCATCATCAGGGATCCAGGTTCTCCATTTGATACAGAAAAAAGCAGATTTTCTTGAGAAAATCACTTGTTTTTCTCCTTTTAAAGGAGAAAAATGTGGGAAACCACAGTTTTCCCTTTGCAGGGTGGCAGAGTCCCAGCCTGCAAGGCACTGCTTGGAGCTGGGGGGAGTGGGAGGAGGGCGATCACAGGCAAGGAGTGCCACGTGCATGTAGACACACACATGTGCATGTAGCAGTCAGGCAGCGTGGTAGAGAGCAGCTCCTGCAGCTTCCTGCAGGTGAGTCTGTTGATTCAGCTCTGCCCTTCTTGCCAGCTCTTGTATCCGAATGAGCTGTCAATCTCTGCTCTCTAACTTCCTATGTTCATTCCTTAAATCGTTCCTTTCGTCTGCTGTTGCCTTTTGGCTAACAGCTGTCTGCAGCTTCTGCAATCATCTGACAGTGTGGGTTTCTCAACTCTAGCCCAGTCTCTCCTATCCTTTGCCTCCTCTTGAGACTGAATGGCTACTTCTCTAGCCCCTTCAGGTACCATCCAAAGAGCCCTAGACTTCTGTGAACCCAAGGCCCTTACTGCTTACCAGGGACCCAGGTTTTCTCTGATTTAAACAAAAACAATCCCCAATTTTTAAAATTAAAAATAGTACCCCAAAATCCACGTTTTCCATGATTGAAATGAAACACCAATAATATATAGATATCTATATAGTGGTGTTTCATTTTAATCATGGAAAAATGTGGATTTTGGGTTACTTTTTAAATTTAAAAAGTAACCCAAAATCCACATTTTTCCATGATTAAAATGAAACACCACTATATAGATATCTATATAGTGGTGTTTCATTTTAATCATGGAAAAATGTGGATTTTGGGTTACTTTTTAAATTTAAAAAACGGGTTTGTTTTTTTTATATTGGATGTTGTCATTGTGCAAAAAGGTAAGTCTTTTTTTCCAAAATGAAGCTCTCTTCCTCTTAGCTAGAGGTCTGTCCTGGAAAAGGTTGCGACCCCTTAACTACAGGTAGGCAAAAATACTGGGTCTCTGCATGAGATTAAACCTGGGTCTCTGTGTGAGACCTGAATATTCTACATATTCCCAACTGTTGTGTTAAACTTGCAGGTAAATAAATCATGCTTTGCATTGCCTGCACATTCCACCAAACTGTTATGCCCCCATGGTGCTAAAGAGTCACCAAAGCATAATCAACCCAGAGCTTAATATGAAATTCATCTCACAATTCAACTTAAATTTTAACTTTATTAGCGTATTAACTGTATTAATAATTTCTGCATAGAAAGAGAGAAAAAACCACTTAGTTCAGTGGTCTCACCAATCCCAGGTATTACTCTGCTTCACAGAATAGGTGGCCAGTTCCCGAAAGTAGAGAGTGGTAGTCTGTGGGTAATGGCTGTTTTTCAGTCCAGGTGTTGTTGGACAATGACACACTCAACTTCCTTGTTGTCCTGCTTTTATGTTTTTTCTTCTGGTGGCTCTTTATTTCTGGGTACTGTTGATTGGTTTTCCTGTGATCATCATACTGTTCATGTTCTTATCCTGTCAGTATATTCCTTGGTTCTAAGAAACCCATCACATGCACACATCTTAATTTGGTCATGTCCTGGACTCCTAATTTGGTTTGTCCATCAAAACTGGAAATTCCAAAAGCTCTGCAATAGGGCACTGTCCAGTTGTTCCCCTCTTACCACCTTTCATTAACATATCCAGTCATGTCATCCCTCTGTTTTAGTTGGTTAGTGCCACGTTCAGTTAATTTGAGCTAATAACAAGGCCTACATTTCACATGCATACATTGATAATGCTGGACCATAAGCTGCCTGTGAAAGTGACCTCAAGGCTACCTGATAGTACAGACACAAGCAAAATGAAAAGTTCAAATAATGATGAGACTATACAGAAACTTAAGCAGTGGTTAAATAAGGCTGCATATAAAAGAAAAGTTCAAACAATACTATAAGTCACAACTCAAGCACATGGAACTAAAGCTAAATGTGACAAGCTAGCCTCATGAGGGGCCGCATAGCCAAGGCATGGGAGAGCCAGGAGGGTATAGGTGATGCATAGGGGAGGGGGCAACTTCTTCCCCCCCACAGTTGGTGTGCCCATGGTAGGGTATGGGGCTGTAGTCTGGCTGGACTGGCAGGGGCAGGAGCCTCCTCTGCAGCCCAGTGGGTGGAACCTGGCCCTCAATGTGTCACTTATGGCTGGGGACGCTTTTGCCCCGCAGACCCCTGCCCTGCACACTGAGGCTGGGCCTGGGGGTGGGGCAGGTGGCAGTGAGTTGGGAGTGAGGGGAACTGGCAGGGCTGGAGGGCACTGTTGCTTGGGAGTAAGGGGCACCAGCATATTAAGGCTGTTTAGCACCACAAAGCAGCAGTGTGACAGCTGCAGCTGGACCCATGTCTTGGTGAGTGAAGGGGGTAGGGAAAACTCTGATTTTTTTTTCCTTTGTTTAAAAAAAACCCAAAAAACTAAAACACCAAAATATAGGAATATAGAATTTATTTTGTTATAATGATTGAGGCACTGTTAAGCTTCCACATTGCTTTAAAATTGTAAATTTTGTAGATATAGCTATCACTTGAATATATTAGTATTTAATTTTAATTGCAGAAAAATGTGGATATTGGGGTTTAAAATCAGACTTTGGGGGGACTTAAAAGGAGAATTTTGGATTTTTAAACAGAAAAAACTAGGATCCCTGGTGATCATTCAGCTAGGAATGACATGTGAGAAATGCCATCAGTATGCAAATGCAACCAATGGATCATGCCTTGAGACCTGGCGGACATCTGAGTAAAATTTCTGCTGCACATTGCCAGGCTAACTTTGGGTGGTTATATTGCCTTGTTGGAAACTTTTTCGTACCCAGTGGATCTGGAACAACTACTGATAGCCATTTGCAGGATATTTGGCTAGTGACCAGTAACTCTTGATTTTGAATTAATGACTGACCGACCATATAATTAATTAGTGCTGTGTTAGGCTGTACCAGCCACAGCTGGTAATAGTAATAACCACACACACACAGCAATTTCTTTTCTGTGCTGGTCTGCCTTACCAGTCTGATCAGTACTTGGATCAACTTAATGGCCAGCCAAGTTGATCGTGAGTGGGAGCCAGGCTCCTGCCTGTCCATCTCATCAGATGAGCTGATGCTCCAGGATGACATGCAGAACAAGACCCAAGAGTGATATGATTAGGTTATGTAGGAATTATATGATAATAAAGCTAGGCTTACTTTTAGCTTTATAGTTTACTTTTAAGGCTAAATCCACTTAGATGTATTGCATGATTTTCAGCTTCCAAGAAAGAACCCGTCTACAAAGAGTTTTTCTTTATTATATTACTTGTACAAGAAGGCTTGAGTAGGACTTGCATTGCTCCCTCTTCAAGAAACTGGGACTCAGACTATGTAAGAAAAATCACAGATGATTACTAAACGAATCTGTCATTGGTACAGTTGTAGATTTACAAGTGGGAAGAGCCCACTGTTTTGTGACAGTTTCTGAAAATTCAGTCAGTTATCTTGGACTTCAGAAGAACTCCAGATTCTTTTGAAATTCTTTAGTAATGCTGTTCTTCAGATGAATTGGCTTTGTGGCCTAGCTACATAATGCAATCCCTATGCTTGACTCAGTATAAGACCTCGGTAATATTGACTAGCAAAACATTTATGCCAATTTCAGACATTAAATTTTTAATTTTTTTTTTTTTAAATTCTTGCCTGAGAAGTGTCCCATCTATCATGTCCAAGTTGTGAAAAGAGGAAGCTTTCAGCCATTGAGGAGAGGAGGAGCTTATTCCACTTAGCTGTGCAGGAAGCTGTGATGTTATGAGATGGGTGCATTTATCACAACATCTGTTGGATGGCTCTGCACGTGGCAGTCTTAAGACAACTGAACAGGGATCAAAGAAAAATGTAATTTTAAGTAGCAAGGTATTAGTATAAAAAATATCAAGTCTCTTGATCCACGTTGGTCAGATGTGGTGCTAAGGATATGGAACAATCGAGTAAAAGAAACCTTGTGGTTCTGTCAAACTACCAGCTCTCAAAAAGCAACTTCCCTTTACCAGGAAGTTTTCTGGCACTGTGTGTAATCTCTGTATATGGACACAGTATCCCACAGCAGCTGGTGGTGAGAGGAGTTAAGGGCAGCACATTCCTGACCCCCCACCCCGGTCAATTACTTTTCATGCTGCTGGCACCACAGCTGCCGCAGGGGTCCTGGTGGTAGCAGCAGCAACTAGTCTTGCCACCCTGCTCTGCCCTCTCATGCTGGGTCTCACCTGCTAGACCACAGAGGCAACACCTGCCCATGCCAGTTTGGCCAGACTTACAGCCCCATGCCCACTGCGGGTGCACAAATCTGAGGCAGCATGTGCCCTCCTGTGCCCCCCGACATGTTGCCTATGGTTTGAACTGCCCCCCCTGCCCCACAGGCCACCCCCCTCACCCCGCATACTGAGGGGCTGTGGCCTAGGGGGCAGCAGGTCAGGAGTGAGAGGCACCACCAAGGCTCTGGGGTTCGGGGGCTGTGCATTGGGAGTGAGGGGCACCAGCATATCAAGGCTACTCAGCACCCTAAAGTAGCAGGGTGACAGCTGCAGCTGGACACATCCTGGTGAGAGGAGGAGGCATGGGGAGTTCTGATAGTCCACAATAAACAAAAACACAAAATCAAATGCTAAAATATATAGGTAATAAGGATTTATTTTATTATAATGATTGAGGCAGTATTACGCTTCCACATTGCTTTAAAACTATAAATATATCAATAAAACATTGTGTTCAAGTCATACTTGTATATGTAATGGTGTTTCATTTAAATCATGGAAAAACACAGATTTTGGATTCTTTATCACAGAATTTTGGATTTTTAAACAGCCAATTGTGATCCCTGCTTATTATTATCTTTAGCTGATGTTCATGTAACATCAGTTGGAGACAACCTGTCTTTCATGGTGGGGGGCAGAGCAGGGGAGCAGAGAAGCAGCTCCCTGTTGCCCCTTGGCTGGAGAGTTTGCCTTTGGGGTAATTTTGTTGCTGTCTAGCCAGGGGGAGGCTGTAACATTTTGTATGTCCCACTTGCTACATTTTTGTACAATGCATATTTCCCAGAAATTTGCAGAGCTAGAATTAAATGCTTGTCCCTTACCTCAGTCACTTGCCTTTGTCACCTTGAAAATAATTGAAAACACCAGCGGTTCCTAGCCTTTTTAGACTTGGGGTATCCCTCCATAACTTCTAAGTTTTAATTTTTGAAATGAAGGGTTTGCTAAATGTATTCATTTTTGAGTATGGAAAAATAGAGCAATTTTGGAAAGAACCGAGTAAGATCAAAAGTGTTTTTGACTATATGGATTTCTGTCTGAAATCTCTGGCTTTATCTTGCAAATCTTGTACAACTGTTTGTACACCTAATAGTGCTAGTATGGCATGTCACACTAAAGCATCCTTCAAAGGATCTCATGCTACCCCAGGATACTTCAGCGCTCTGTTTCAAGTGTCACAGGAGTATATGCAAGACTAGATGGTAATGGTCTTCACTCTAAAAAGTGGCAAAAAAGGCTTAACTGTGCTTAAACTATTGGTACATATTCAAGTAATAGTATTGACTTCAGCAACTGCAATTTATCATATTTTCTCACATATATAACTTACCCCTAAATATATGTGCACTGTTTGGAAAGGCATTTTTCCAGAGTTTTGGCTACTCTGTGCCGGTTACCTCAAAGGCAGAGACAAAGCCTAATCTTCAGGCTTTTTCCCTTTACTTCTCACCTAAAGCTGAAACCCTTTTTGCTGCTGAAAACTGATCTCTATGGTTGGACTTATGATTTTGAATGGGACTAAAGAGTCTTCAAACTAGGGATGTAAATACCGTTCCCTTCCTCTTCCCCTCTTCCTCCTTCCCTTCCTTCCTGCTGCCTTCCTATTCTTACTGGGGCACTGAGCGACTTCCCTTTCCTTCTTTCCTTGCCAGACAGTGCCCATTCCTGTGCTAAAGAATAACTTGTAAGCATAACCAGTTATTACTGGTTATATTGGTTAAATGATTTTTTTGGTTAATCTTTCATGAACTGAGTCCAAACCTGTGAAATAGAAGGAAAAATACTGGAGCAGCTAGCAGACAACAAAATTGCCCTAAGAACAGTTAACTTGGTTAGTGGAACACTAAGACGATTAAAAAGGAGAGATGATTAACATCCCTCTGTTTAGTGAAGAACAATAAGCCATTAAGTCGAGTAACTCCCTCAGCCACCTGGATAGTAGTGCCACAGCTGCGGCACTGTGGAGCAAGAATCAAAGCAGGGTGCTTTTATCCTGGGCAGAAAATCAGCTTCCCCACTTACTATATGCATCCCAGTTTTGCAGGTATGATTTTAGGGGAAAAGGTTTGTATTATTTGTGAGAAAATACATCACTTTTTAAAACTTGTTTGTACCACCATTCACTGTGTTGGTTCTTGGATGTGGAAGTGTCGTCAGCATCCCAGACATACAAAAAAACTAGAACTCTTGGTTCCAAAATGATACCTTTTATTAGACCAACTAGAAAATGGCAAGAAAATTGTCCTTTTCTGCAAGCTTTCGGGATCAAAGTCCCTTCGTCAGGCTCTGGGAAAAGTGTAGATGGTACAAGATGGTAAAAAGTCCCCGTAGGTAGGAAATAAACTTCATTTTTGCATTCAGCATCCCATGCCGCCTTGTCCCTGTGTAGAATTCTTAACGGTAGTATTTAGGTATGAAGGCAGTATTCTGTTTTCACTGAAGCTTGTGTCTGGGAGGCCCCATGGTATTGTAGTTGTTATTGATGATCATAATCTATTCTTCATACAATGATAAGGTTGAATTTGTAGATCTGGGGATAAGAAAAACATTAAAAACCTGTAGACTAAGCACATTTTAATATGTAAATTGTTGTGAGGCAGTAATCCTGCAGTTTAACTGTTAGTCATTTTTCCCATCATGGCAATTTTTCCAAGTCCTTTTTTGAAAGTTAGGTAAGCTGTGTTTTAAGTAGTATTGTATACATATAGAATATTGTACACTAGTTTTTTGAGAGTTTCACTTAGGATTAGTTTCTGAATAATACTTTAAATTGTTGTCTTGACCTGTGTGTTCAATCCTGACTGGAACCATTTTGAGTGAAGCCAGGCTGTCTGCAAGTAGTCTTGCAGTCCCCTAACTTGAGAAGCTGGAGAATCGTGTCTGCTGTCAGGGATCCTTGACTCTGCACTCACTTCCGCTTCTCTGTAGTCTGGGTCTGGCTTCTCTTAATCTTCAGGGAATGGTGCAAGTTGAATCTAATTATTTCCGAAACAGTGGTAGTAAATACATTGGTGTTAATATTAGAAGTGGACTCTTTCATGTGGTTGCGTTATCAGTTTTGTGCTTGTGATTATGGATCTATCATGTCACAACTTGTGTTTATATTATGGGGTTTGCATTGAATAGCATCTTGCCTGGATAACTATATAAAGATTTTTGTTTTGCTGTGACTCTTAACTTGAGACAATATCATAAAAAATTTCCATGGGAATATAATTGCCACAAAATGCCACATTACAAGCTTAACTCTTATTAACCATAACATAAAATGAAATTCAGCTCTGTAGTACTTAGGCGCAACCATCACATCTTTGCTCTTTTAAAGGATGGTGTTCCAAAATCAATCAATTTGGTCCATGTGATATATTCTCTAACTTGAATCAATTCTGGTGTCACATATAGGAAACATCAGTTGTAATGCAGTAGTTTTAAGTAAAAGACTATTCAGTGACTTCAGTGATTTCAGTATGTTGTGCTTTTATGTATTACATGAAGAGTAGGAACACAGTTCCAATGAAGAGGTTGACTCTACCATATTTTCATTAAAAAACCCCAGAAAACATAAAATTAGACATAATTTTGTGTTTTGTTCAAACTACCGTATTTACCCTCATCAAAGACTAGTTTGAATTTAAGACAACCCCCAAATCATTAGATTCTAGATATGGAAAATGCATAATTTGTTAAAATTTAGAATATAATTTTTGGAGGGTTGTGTTTTTAAATGCATTGGCCCCCCCATGGCAGTGAGGCAAGCAGTTGAGGGCAGAGGGGCAGCAAGCTGCAGAGGAGTCAAGTGGCCTCATCTCTGCCCCTTGCTTACTGTCCCCATGTCACTTGCCCCACCTGCTGCTTGTCCCCCTTCAGTGCCCATATTCCCTAGCACCTGCCACAACCCCTGTCCTGCCCAGCCCCCCTTGCACCTTATGCCTTGCCACTTGTCCCCTCTCCACCACTTGCCTGCCCTTGTCCTCCTGCTTGGCTCCCCCTCTGCCTCCCCCCCTCCCCCCCAGGTGCCACTGCTTGCCTTCCTATTGTAGCTCCGGTTCTGATTGGGGCCCTGCTCCACCCTGGGACACAGAACATAGAGCACATGCTGTCTCTAGCCACTGCCCAGCCATGCAGCAACAGTTGTGGCAGCCCCAGACCCACAGGTGTCCAGAGCTGCTGTTACTGCATGACCAGATTGAGGCCAGAGGCATCATATGTTTCAGGCCCTGGCCTGGAACAGGGCTCCAGCTCCAACTGCAGCTGGGATGAGAAGATAAGTAGTGGTGGAGAGGCAGTAGCAGGGGGCTGGCTGCAGGTAGCAGAGGTATGGGAGAAGCAGAGGCTGGGGAGGTAGATGCTGTGGGCGGGTTAGCAATTGCTACTCCAACTCTGGACTGGTCTTCGGTTTGAATAAATACAGTACTCTGATCTGTGCTAGAAAACACAAAATGTACCTTGGAAGCAGGTACAGTATAACCTACAGATTTATTTGTGTGTATGTGATTTTATTTTTGTCAGTCTGCTATAAAAAGGTTTGAAAGCAGTATTTGACTAGATAAATTTCTTTCTCTTCCCCCAACTCCACCTCATATATCTGTAAAGATTATTTATGTTACAGGCGGATATCTGGTCATTAGGTATAACAGCCATAGAACTTGCAAAAGGAGAACCACCTCATTCAGAGTTGCATCCAATGAAGGTTTTATTCCTCATTCCAAAGAACAATCCACCAACGTTGGAAGGAAACTTCAGCAAATCCCTCAAAGAATTTGTTGAGGCCTGCCTGAATAAGGAGCCAAGCTTTGTGAGTTTTAGAAATGTATTTTGGTTTTCATACAAACTTCAACATGGTAAAGCACTTTAAGCATTTTGAATGAAATCTTCAGAAGAAACTTTACACTCAGATTTAGAGTAGAAATCTTTATTCATAGCCAGAAAAAAAAGTGAATGAAAAAAAGAGATGAATTTTAAAGCAGCATTACTTTCTAAAGTGATGATGTAATGCTAACTAAAGCAGCAAAAGTTTTGCTGCTAAAACATATGTACTGTAGAGCTTAGATGAGAATATAATCAGTCATTTAGAGATTTTTTTCCCTTTTTCACTTTTCTGCAGTATGTCTATGTATACCAAAGAGAACTTTCATCCTGAGAGAAACTTTCAGGTTGATTAGATTAAAAGCCTAAATCTAAATACAGCACCTTTTAAAATGTTTATGATTTTTTTTAGGCACTAAATCTGTTTTTTGCAAGTGAATTGAAAAGGTTATCTGTAAACTGCTGAATTCTTCTTTGCTTATCTTTTAGTCGTCGTTGATGGGAGCTCTGATCACCCATGGGAGCTCTGATCACCCATGTGTTCGGTGTTTTTCTTTTTCCATTATCATGAAAACATTTGCCTAAGCTATTGCAAATGATGAGTGGATTTTCAGTTGTTTGTGTTAACTTGGCTTTTAAGTAATTTCAGTTTACTTAGTTAATGATTAGGAATCTTAACTGGCTCTTGCTGAGAAGGGGCCTATTTCATAGAAAACTGTTTTATTTGTTATGACTCACTTCGTTCGCTTTTTTCTGAATGCCAAACGGTAATGTTGAATTTGTGTCAAAGTTATTTTATTGGTAACAGATTGAGATCTGAAACAGTGGAAAGACTGTGTGGAAAAACTGTTTATATTTGCTGTTAAGATCATAGGTGCCCAGCCCTGCATGGTTTCTTGTGCTGTTTTAGGATGTGAGAGCCTAACTGTAAGTTCAGGTAAAACAAGAAGCCTGGCATTGATTTGGTACCTATACCCATGATGGAGTCGAGCAGCAGTTAGTAGGCCATAGAGGCATTTGTATCTTTTGCAGAGGTGTGGCTGGTCCTGATTCTTTGCCACCTCTCAATGAGGAAATATATTCCTCACCATTTCCACCTTCTTACTGACATCAACCCAGTTCCATTCCATCTACTGTTCAGGCATCCTCTACCATCAGGATTAGCGAGCCAGTGAACGTAGTGTAGAGGCCCCATTCAGAGTTCTGTCCCACCTAGTTTTGGAATGGTAGTGGGAGCTCCAGTCTCAGCCAGATGCATCACGTGGGCCCTCTTAACCTTACCGCAGACACTTTCCTTGTGTAATCTTACTTCTGCACAATCAGTAAAAGAAGATAAAGCTCCCTGACAACCTCCCTAGCTAGACCCCCTCCGCTGGCTGTAGGCTGACAAGACCAGAACAGAAAATATGAGGGTTGTTGTTGTTCCTTTACAGTCGTCTTCCGAGGAATGTTCTTTACTGCAGGAGATAATAATAACACCTGCACTAAACCTGATGGTAGAGGATATTTTGAGCCTTTCAGGTTTTCCTGTCTCAAGCTACAGAGATACTGGTCAGAATTCCCAGAACTAGTCACAGGACTATGGCAAAACACAAATACCCTTCCTCCCACCTCAAAGCACATAGACAAAGGTATTGGGTGCTGCCAAAAGGTTTTGAGTATCTTGATGCCTACCTAAGTCAAGGTCTTTAAATGCAAGAGGAGTTTGAGCCCAGTATGAGCATGCATAAGGACAAAGAAATTGGATCTATTTTGATGAAAGGCATGATTATCAGCCTTGTCACAGCTTCAGGTGATGAATTGTTAAGTACAATTTTAACTGATCTAGGGCAAAGCTATCCCCATCCTTTAAAAAAAATTCTGCTGGATTCCAGGGATGAAATAAGAAGTACCAGGAAAAGGCGGATGGTCATGAATGTTGATGCTAGTTGTTGTAAGGTTGATGGCTGTAACAGGTGTCTCTCTCAACGCAACGGACTGCTCACATGTTTGGGTAGTGTGCCCACCTATCTTGCCTGTCATGTCTTTGATGTAGTGAATAAGTTATTTCTAGGCAAGAGGCTACCCCTTTAATATCCCAATGTCTAGGGTTTATACATGACTCCTACTTCCCCTTTTTGTGTCCCAAGCCTCACAGATGTTACTACCATCTATCACTTCTGTGCCTCTCTGATGCTGGACTCTACACCCCTGTATCCTCGCCTTGCTGGCACTAGATTCTCTGCACCCTCGTATCTGTGCTTCTCTGGCTCTAGGGCTTTGTGCACCTTTGTTTCCGAGTCCCTCTGATGCTAGGGCTTTCTGCACCCTCGTATCTGAGCCTCTCTGGCTGTAAGGCTGCACCCTTGGATCCGTGCCTTTCTAGCACTAGGGCTGTCCGCAACTCCATAGTATCTCTCTCTCTCTGTCTGTCCCTAACTCTACCCAAAATCTGGGACTTTTTCTCCGGGCACTAATGAGACCTCCGAACCTCCCCGTATAGCCAAATCCCAGTCATCTGGTGTAAACAGAAACACAAACAAAAGCCTCTAGGCTATAATGTAAGTATTATCAATAGCAACAGTGCTATGCCCCCATTAGGGGTCAAATGTACACCCTTAATACAGCATGCCACATAGCTTAAATACCTGGGAGGTTCCTGAAGTCTCTCAGCACTTGAGTAGCAAAGCAGGCAGCACTGGTTCTTAGGCAGCTTTCACATGCAGGGGGTCTTTCTCTGGTGGTTGCCAGAGAGAGAGAGTGCCTTGCTGTCTTCAGCCCTAAGCATATATGTCCCAAAACCCTGCCTCCTGGTCATGTGACTCCTGCGGGTGTTACCCAATTACCTTCTTAAGCTGTTACTATGGCAACCCGCAGCTGGGGAGCTCTGCTGGCTGGGCTGCTTCAGCCTTAAAGGAGCAGGTGCATTTTAGTGCCCTGCTACAATGGCCAAGGCTGTTATTCTGTGATGGACATACCGTGTAAACTACAGAGCATGGTAGAGTACTTATTCACTTAAAAAGACGGAATTCTTTGATTGGCAGACAAATGAAGAAGCTACCTGTTCTGAAGAACTTAAGAGCTACACCAAACATTTCTAGGGAGTTAAATATTGACTCCAGACACTGAAGTCTTAAAAGTATCAACCTCAAAATGGATGAGGATGTATTGGCTATAAAAGAAGCCCAGGCATTCTAGGAGATACCTGTCTCATGGCCTTTCAGAGGCAGTCAACTTGACAAAAGTTTTGAGAGTTACAACAGAGCCAGTTGGGAGCTTAAAGGGAGATCTACACCTACCTTTTGGGATCTGCTTTGTCATGTTCCATTTGGCTTTTGGCAGCTTCCATAGTTGAAAAATGGGGGACTGGATCTCATTGCCCAGAGCTGGTCTGAACAGTTCTGTTAATTACTGCCTCTTCTCCTGTCTCTTTTGAGAAAAGCCTTTTTATCTGTGAAAGTAGCTTGGTTTCTTCTGGGAGCTGAAGAGCAGGTGGTGTGGAAATACCTGAGAATATTGACATTTCCTTGGCCCATATTTAAAAAAAAGTCTCTAATCTACCTGAGGCTGGGGGAGACCAGAAAATAAATCCATGAGCTTAAATTCAAGTTGGCAACACTTGTTTCTAGTGTTCTTTTTCTCCAGGCTCAACGTTGGTTCATCATGATGCCTGGCTTACATAATGAATACTTCTGTATAGCTATTCATTCTACTCACAGAAGTTTCTAAGTTTTGTCAGTAAGCCCACCCACTCCCAGGATAAAATACTGCTGTTTGGATTCTCCACAGCAATTAGTTGCTTTGTAAAAATGCCTACAGGTAGACTGATCGTGCTTTCCTAGCACTTAAGAATTCTGTTTTGAACTGGACTTTTGTTATCAGTCTAATTCTACTGGTAGTGTAGTCATGAGGCTTTAGTAACATCTCTGATGCCTGATCAGATTCTCATTTTGAAGTATCGTTGATTCTCTTTTGCAGCTGTCTGCAGATACAAAGAAGGGTGCTGATCAAATTTTTGCACATTGTTTTCCAAACTTTTGATAGCTGGGGCATGCTTTTTTTTTCCAGATTAAAGTTGTTGGCACATTTCACTCACTGATCTATGGGTCCAAGCCTGGCATACAGGGCCAGCATAGCTGAGGCCCAATTCCACCTATTTTTCATAGCACACTTCTGCTGTTGCCTCATACAGTGGCATCAGATTGCATCCAGGGCATGCTCTTGTGTTTGCATGTGTATTGCATCAGCATTCTGTGTTCAGTGCTTCACCATGCCTCTGATGTTTAACATCTGCACTAAACAGTATACCATACCTACCCAGAACCTGGCTGTCTCTCTGATTCTGAGACAGGTTTCCTTATTCCCAGAATGACTGCTTCTGTGTGAAGGAATTGAGCTGTAATGCTGACCTCTCTCACCCACAAGTTGTCCTGACTGACCTGATGGTGTGGACAGACATAACACTTGAATATTTCCAAGTGTGTAACTGATGGGGAATCGGCTCATAATTGTCCCTGGACACATACACTGCTAAGGGCTCTAAGTATAATCCTCACTTCTTAGGGCTTGGATTGCTGCCAGAAAGCTGCCAAGAGGTGGTAGAGTACCCAGACAGTTATGTGTTTTGGGTTTCAGTGCCCAGAATTTCTCTGGGTTTCCTCTAGAGGGGTTGTCAGGTGTTGGGGGCCTATGTGGATCCCAGGGGTCTGCCCCCCCCCACCAAGAACTTCCCAGCTTTTCTGACTGCTGACCTGGAAAGTTACCGTGTCAGTTTAGCCTCTCTGCTACTGATCTTGGGTAGTAGTGTCTCAGGCTCAATTGAGAGGGGTATAGCAAAGGGTTAGAGAGGTTGCCAGGTGTTTCCAGCTTCTGGGTTGCCCACTGCTGCTCTCCACCCAACTCACGGTTCATGTCGTAGTTTTTCTGAATGCCTCACCTGCATAGCCCGTGCCTGTACTCGCTTGCATGCTACCTAACTGCATGTGGTGGTAACAAGACAGAGGGTAACTAGCTGTGTGCGTGGAGGCTTGGGCGTCCCTGCTTCTTCATACCAGGAGCTAGTTGCTTTGGGACCTCCCACATTCTCTGCCTCGTGTTGCAGTTTTAAAAGGACTTTCCCTGGAAAGCTGCATAGAGACGTGCATGTGGGGTGAAACTTACAGGGCAGGACTGGCTTCAAGAGTGCAGGACAGAGGGTGAGGAACAGTTAATGGGTTAATTCACTTCATATTGAATATGGAGTTGATAGCCATTCTGTTCTATTAAGTGTGCATTGGGCAGTGGCTCTGTTTTTCTGTGTAAAGTGTATTGAAAATATAAGCATTACTTTTGCCCACATGCTTAAAGCTCAAGCTCATATTTTTAGGGAGACAATCAACATGAGCTTACTGGTAGTGAGGCAGAAGTCAGGGTAGATTCACACCTTATAGACTAAGGGCTTTGTTACGTGGTAATTTTGGGTGACGCGGAGCTCTTCACACAAGCCAGGGGCAGGGGGTCAGACACGATGATCCATTGTGGTCCCTTCCGAATCTACAATCTTTGAATCTATGAATTAACACCTGAAACTAGTCTTAAATGTTTGTTATGCTGCTCAAAGTTGTGTCCCACCAGGGCAGAATTATCTCTTATCCATGTTACTTGCTTATAGATTCATAGATGTAGGGTTAGAAGGGACCTTGTAGAT
>NW_017729032.1:124589892-124593272 GCF_001723915.1 Gavialis gangeticus | reverse complement strand
AGCCTGCCCCTCCTCTGACCCCATCCTGCTGGTTGAGGATGGGTATTGCTCTTTGACGCTTGTATATTGCTCTTTGAAGCTTATGTCACCCATCCTATTAACTCTTCATCTCCCAGCTTCATCTTCCAGCCCTGCCCCACAACAGGTCTCATACCCTACCTAGAGATGGGATAGAAGCTTGTCTTGGCTCACCAGCCCCCTAGTGGCAACTTAACTGTAACTAACTCCTAGCAGGACTCTTACTTGTCAGCCCTCTAGTGGCAAGTCAGAGCTGTGTAGGTGGTGGACAGTCAGAGAAGGTTTTTAGTCTTAAGGTGTGTCTGTCTATTCCAAACTCAAGCTAGCACTAACACCGATCAACATTTGAACAGCTTGAAGTGCAGTGTATAACAAGGCCCTAACTAAATCAGAGATCATAAGCTTTTGTAAGCAGTGGATTTACATAGTAAAGATGATCACTATCATCATCTGATGAAGTCAGTAGACGGAAGATCATACGTTCAGATATAAAGATCATGTAAAGTTCATATCTTGTAAAGTTCAAACTAAAGATAATAAGTTCAGGTATGAAACGTTTACTACTTTTTCGTTAATAAAACTCAAAAACTAAAGTTTTTTTTAAATGTTTGTTTGTTTAGTTTTTTGCACTTCAAACTCTGCTGTCTTGACTTGTGGCAATATCTTCTCCTTTTGCCAGTATCCCAGATTTCTTGTTTGATGATAACGAGGAAGGATTTGGTATGGAACAGACCTTGAATTGATAAGGAGGTATCTGGTTCCTCAGTTTGAATATATTTTCACCTCCATATTCGTTTTCTTCATTCTGATGATTTGGGGCAGTGTTAGGAGCTAGTTTTCTCTGTGGTTACAGGTATGGAGTTTCAGGATGCAGTCTTTTACAAGGAGAGACAGTTGTTTGGCAACTACAGAAAAAGGAAGTAACACTGATAATTCACAAGACCCATCTAAGGATATCTTCTTTTATTCTAGCTTTTTCTAAAAATATGAATTCTCTGCTAGGTTCCTGGAAAAGAATTTATTTTTTAGAACTTGATTTATTTGCTGTTTTCTATGTTAATAAATAGCAAGATTTTAAAAACTAAGATAAAAAAGGGCTCTTAACTACATGAACTTGTAACAAACTTTCTTGGAGATATTTGAGTAAGCAAGGTTTTAGAAAATTATTAAAAATTGGTGCTTAAAAAATAGGCTGTAGTGGTGGACCAACTTAATTATTTTAGGTATTTTTACCATCTTAATTATTATAGACTTTGGCATCCATTGAGCTCCAGGGATTCAGCTTTTACTTTGCAGTTAAATGCAGAGGATTTTTCTTAAGTAGCTCAGAGTCAAGAACCATCCAGAATAAAATTTCAAGATGTTGACTTAGAAGAGGTACTTTTATTAGAAAAACAAGGTATAGCAATTCCAACTGTTATACCAGGAAAAATTGTAAGCGTTTCTGAGAACTGTCCTGAGTGAATTGGCAGACTTTGATTCCGCTGCATCTCAGTCGAACTTAATTACATAAACTGCTTAAGCCTCTTAGAGAATTTTACCCTAGACCTAGACATGATGGAATTCCTGCTGTTTTATAGTAGTGACCAAGACGTTCTATGCCATCAAAGCTGTATTCTTTATCTGAATGCAGAGAAAGCTGACGATGTACAAGTTATTAAGATTTCTCATTTTAATATTTGTTAGAAACGTAACTCTTAGGCTGGGGAGAAAATGTTACAATAATCTTTAAGAGTCATCTCAACATGTTTCAGATGCAGTAAAAATTAGACTAGCTTACAGTTTACTTTTTTTATTTTTCAAGCGACCTACAGCCAAGGAGCTCTTGAAACACAAATTTATATTACGAAATGCAAAGAAAACATCTTACCTGACTGAGCTCATTGATAGACACAAGAGGTGGAAGTCTGAACAGAGTCATGATGACTCCAGCTCTGAAGACTCAGATGCGTAAGTTTTTGGAATCTCTGACATATGCACTGAAATGGCATGAATGGGTAATAGGTTTTTCAAGAAATATTCTCAGCTATTTGAGCTACCAGTCATATAGATTTTTAGGAAGCGAGTGGGTGGGTGCTGAGTAGCAGCAGCGAGCAGCATTTGCTGGGCAAGAAGCAAGCAGGTAGGTGCAAAGTAGCATCAGCAAGCAGGTGGGCAGGCACAGAGTGGCAGCAGCGAGCGGTGCTTGCCGGGCGGGCAGCTCTGGAGCTCGGCTCTGTGCCCGCCCACTTGTTGCGTGCCTGGCAAGCACTGTAAGTAAGTGTCCCCAGGTGTGGAGTTTGAGCTCCTAGCTTGGCTCTAGGGTGTTGGGCTGGGGAGGCAGGAGCCTGGCTGGAGAAGTCCTTAGATGCCTGCATGCCAGTATGGTGTATGAGTTGATGTGGAAATTTCAGGGTGAATAATTTGGCTTCAAACCTTGACTTACAACTTAGCATATTTCACAGTACTGCTGGGTTCCGATTTTGTATTTTTGGGGGAAGGAGAGAATTCATTAATTTAAAGAATAGGTAATTTGAATTCAAAATTTGTGTTGCCTGAGTGGCTTCCCTGAGTTAATAGTTTGTATTCCAAAAACTAATTATATTTTATATATTCACAGTCAGTCTTTGTATCAGTGCATGAATATTCCTTGCTGAATGCTTTCTAGTGTTTGCTTAGTCTGGATTTTAAAGTTGAGTGAGAGCATGTGAAAGCGGGTTTCCATTACGATCTTTGGTGAACCGTTATACAGTCTTTTAAGGATAATTTCTCTGGTCCCTTGTTAGTGGGTACATGTTTTGTATATTTGTTGACTATTATCATTCCTTTTTTTGTCATTATTAAGCCATATAGTTTGCTCTGTCTGTATCACTTCTTCAGTGATCCTAAGATTGCCACCAAATGAATTGTTCATCATCACATTGGGCATCTAAGTCTGGAAGAAAATTCTGTTCCTAGGGCAGAGTCTCATAACTGTAGGACTATTCTTCCTCTTTCTGCAGTCCAACTTTTGCAACAAATGAAACCACACGGTGCAGCGGTTTTCCATAATTAACAGTTTCCTTCACTACACAGTTCTGATGTATCCCTGAATAGGTCTACCCTGTTGCACTGAATAAAGCAAGACTGCTTTAGAGGAAAAGCAGAATATAGAGGTGCACCAATACATTGGTCTCACATTGGATCAGCACCGATATAAGGAAAATTGACTATTGGCAATCGGCTTTTTTTGGCCAATGTGGCCGATAATGCCACTGATGAAGTGCCCTGTACATGTGCACAGCTGCAGTGCAGCACACAGCTGGTGAGGAATGCAGCCCGGCAGCATGGAGAGTAGCAGGGTCTGGCTGGTAACTCTGTTGTGAGAGAAGGGGCGTGGGGGG
>NW_017729032.1:124589318-124589589 GCF_001723915.1 Gavialis gangeticus | reverse complement strand
AGGGCAGTGCTGAGCTCGGGGGTGGGGAGGAGGGGGAGGGTTGCACTGGGACTGTGCCTGGAGTGGGCGGCAGCACTGGGAGGGGTTTGTGAGGCCTACAGGGAATTTTGGGGTGGCTGCATACCCCATCCCCCGCCCATAACCTCCCTCCCAGTGCTACCCCCACCTGCTGTGAGCAGGCCAGCCCAGTCCCCTGCCAGGAAGAGCCTAACACCAGCTCTAGTGCCAGCCCACAGCAACAGCCCACACTCGCCTCACACACAGATCTGGG
>NW_017729032.1:124584016-124584318 GCF_001723915.1 Gavialis gangeticus | reverse complement strand
GTGCCCTGTACATGTGCACAGCTGCAGTGCAGCACACAGCTGGTGAGGAATGCAGCCCGGCAGCATGGAGAGTAGCAGGGTCTGGCTGGTAACTCTGTTGTGAGAGAAGGGGCGTGGGGGGGGGGAAGATGGAGGCCCCTGCGGTGAGGGAGGGTAGTGGGGCAGGGGCAGGCACTGCATGGGTGGGGTATGGGATAGAGCCATGGGTGGCTCATTTGGGGGGCGCTGGGAGGGGGTGTGGCTTCCACCACCGTACACACCCTGGGAGGGCATAGGAGGCATGCACCCCTGGATCTGCATGT
>NW_017729032.1:124577734-124579016 GCF_001723915.1 Gavialis gangeticus | reverse complement strand
TGGGGAGGAGGGGGAGGGTTGCACTGGGACTGTGCCTGGAGTGGGCGGCAGCACTGGGAGGGGTTTGTGAGGCCTACAGGGAATTTTGGGGTGGCTGCATACCCCATCCCCCGCCCATAACCTCCCTCCCAGTGCTACCCCCACCTGCTGTGAGCAGGCCAGCCCAGTCCCCTGCCAGGAAGAGCCTAACACCAGCTCTAGTGCCAGCCCACAGCAACAGCCCACACTCGCCTCACACACAGATCTGGGGTGACACGCCCTCATGCTGTCCTGGGGAGTGCATAGCAGTGGAAGCAGGCCCCCCCCAGCCCCCGACACACACCCCTTCTCTCCTCCTTCCCCTACAACAGACTTACCAGCCAGATGCCATTCTCCAAGCTGCCTGGCTTCATATTGGAATTGGATTGGTATCAGCCAATGTGGCCCACTAAAAATTGGCCATCGGTATTGGCCCAAAAAATCTCTAAAGGTGCACCTCCTAGAAGAATATGTTCTGTAACGATACTGTCATAATGTATATGCCCAAAAGGGTGCAATTAAGGGTTGTACAGGCAACTCAGTATTCCTCAAGGTAGCTTTGTGTGTGTGGTAATCAGGAGATTTGGGGCCTCTCTAGACCCAGTCACTTGGACCACTTGGATCCCAGTCACGGACAGAGCAACTTAAAGTAGTAATAGCTCGTCATCCTGCATGAAAGGAGGATGGGATGCTTTGCCAGTGGGTTTCACTGATATTTGCTGACAGTAAGAATTATGAAACCATGAAATCTTTGCTTTAGTGGGTATAGACCCCTCTGGTCTTTTTACTCATCTCTTCAGCCCGATTGCCTTCAACCTTGTCTTTGCTCCATTTCTGGTTCTTTATCTCCCTCTTGACTTCCTTGGTTTCTTATCCTTTTTTTTTTGGCCCTGCAAGTCCTAGTCATGCCTCCCTGCCTCCTAGTTCAGTTGTTCTCTGTTCCCCACCTGACCTTTTGCCCCTCATGTTTTGTGTGATGATCATTTACTTGGCCACATCACTTCTCTACATAGCGGCTTTGCTTTGCAGCACAGGTATTCCAGCGAGTCACAATTTTCTTGAGAGCATCTCATAGTTTCATAGTAGGGTCGGAAAGGACCTGAGCAGATCATCAGGTCCGACCCCCTGCCATGGCAGGAAAGAGTACTGGGGTCAAACGACCCCAGCAAGGTGATTGTCTAGCCTCGTCTTAAAGACGCCCAGGGTAGGAGCCAGCACCACTTCACTTGGAAGTTGGTTCCAGATGCTAGCCGCCCTGACAGTG
>NW_017729032.1:124569933-124572734 GCF_001723915.1 Gavialis gangeticus | reverse complement strand
GAAGAGACCTGAGCAGATCATCAAGTCCGACCCCCTGCCATGGCAGGAAAGAGTACTGGGGTCAAACGACCCCAGCAAGGTGATTGTCTAGCCTCGTCTTAAAGACGCCCAGGGTAGGAGCCAGCACCACTTCACTTGGAAGTTGGTTCCAGATGCTAGCCGCCCTGACAGTGAAGTAGTGCTTCCTGATGTCTAACATATTGTTATCTGCCAAGAAGCTTTTTGGTTGTGCTAGCCACTTCAGCACCATGACTTGGATCTCTGCATCACTGGCAAATCTGCACCCACAGAGACTTCTTCAAGGCTCTGATAATTGCTTAGCACCAGATTGGGACTGTAAGGTGAATGTAGTAAGATTTCAAAGTCCAGTCTGTGCAAAGCCTTGCATTGTCATGGTGGAGCAGAACACCTTGGTTGAGCTTTCTTTGCCACTTGGTCTGGCTTCAAGCGGTTTGGAGAACATGGCAGTAAGCGTTTCTGTTGGTCATGACCCTGGTCGAGGAAAAGGACAAGGAGTGGTTTCATGTAATTCCAAAAGAGGGTGAGTAAGACTGCCAGAGGATAGTTGGGCATGGAATTTCCTGAGCAGCGGTGACAATACCTAGTTCCACTCTGTGCTCTGCCTTTTGCTTTTGGGATCATAGTGGTGGCCCCAGGTCTTGTCCCCGGTGACAGTGCGAGAGGGAACCCATCACCTTCGTTCTGTACATATTGCAGAAGCTAGGTATGCACCTGTGTTGTTGTTTATCTGAGTCTTTCAGTTGCTTTGGCACTCACTTTCTGGTGATCACATGCAATTAATGTAGATACAGGTAGTGCTTATGCCCACTTCCTTCATTAGTTCACAAATGCACATTCATCTGTTCACACAGCAGCCATGACCTTGATTGACAATGTTGTCATCTACTGGGGCTGTGTTCTGGCACTCTGCTGAGAGTTCTTCCACTGTGGATGTGCAGCTCTATGTGTACTTCTTCACCCAGTCATAGATCTTCATAGATTATAAAAGGATGTTTGGACCATAGATTTCTTGGTCTTGTTTCCTTCCATTTCTATCACTTTTTGCCTCCAGGGTGAGACCGTGGGGGCATTCAACAATAACACCATTAGTGTTCCCTGCTGTTTTGTAGTTTCCCACTTTGTCACAGAGAAGCAATGTGGGCAGCCATTTTGCAGTTAGTTTCTGTAAGACATTTATAAATGCTTCAAATATTCAGTTTTAAGCATCTGGTTTTCTTTGCTGTCATCTTGTACTCAATACACAGAATGCAATTTCTAAGAATACTTATTGTAGGCCTCATTGGGTCTCCGCAGACCTCACCAGGTCCCACTGTTGTTCATAGTAAAACTCCCAGTGATGAACAGTTCTTGGTAAATCTCATTCAAAGTATACCTGGTTAAACAATAGGATGCAATGCTTGGAGTGTTTTAAAAGAATTTTTACAGTTCTTTTCAAGAAGTTTTGGGTATCATATTGAACCCAGACTTGTGAATCTGATCCTGGACTTTCCTGATTCCTTCCTAATCACTGACTGATGGCACTCTGACTAAACAGTTTTATAGACAGAATCTATTGTTCCTCTTTCAAACCCAAAATAATTTGACCAAAAGTTAAGTAATTTACCCAGAACACACGGATTCTAGCCAAATAATGTCCACTTTTTTAAACTTCCTATTCCTGAATAAACTCACAGAAAGATCAACTAAAAGACGGCTACAAACTCATCTAACAGAAACAAATCGTCTAAAAACAGAACAGCCTACATTTAGTTTGGCATGTGGCATTGAAACCAATGTAGTGGGACTGAGCTCTGTATATAAAATAACACAAGGCAGTTTATCTATTTGCATTCTCTTGGACCTCTCTGCAGTATTTAATCTTGTCAAGCATAAAATGCTGCTCATTTCACACAAGAAAAGTGGCAGGGGTTTTGGTTAATGCTCAAAACAGTTTGAATCTTAGAGGGATGTGTGCAATTTACTTGTTTACAAGCATACTCACACACTTCCCCCCTTCAAAATCAGCCTTTCTTAGAGGGATGCATGCCATAAATAGTGATGGAAAATAGTGCTTTCAGGACAAGAACCCTTGCTTCTGGTGACCAACAAATATTAGTTTTCTTTCTGTCCCTTCAGGGTGGTTTTGGAGTATTGGAGCTTGTGATATCTGGCTTCATGTGTTTGGTATCCCACTAGGAAGTTGAAAGGAGACTTGATCTCTCTGCAGGTTGCTTGTTTGTGGGAGGTGACTTATAATCTCATGCTTCAAAGGATCTATGTACTGCTGTGGAATAGGGCTGTGCGAAGCTTTGGGTGCTGATTCGATTCAGAGGAGTTTGGGCCCGATTTGGCGGCCGAATCTCTGAATGAGAATGAAATCGGGAGACCAGTAAAAAGGTCCAAATCAATTTGAAGCTCTCCGAAAAGATTTGGAGAGCTTCGGAAATTTGGGCAGTTCCCACTCGTTGCTGCAGGGAGCTAGACCTGGACTCCATGCCGGTAAGTAGGGGGCGGGGGACCATGAGGGAGCCCCCACCATGCCTCATCCCCTGCCTGCTCCCTCACCCCCTCTGAGCGCCCCCCAACCCCTGCCCACTCTCCCAGCCACGTCAATGCGTGACCTACCCGGCCCCAGCATCCTGGCACGTAAAAAAAAGAAAGGGGAAAAAAAAGCCCCACACTCACTGGCTGCTGCCAGGTGGGGGGGGCAATGCCCACTGCCCTGTGCTGCATGGGTGGGCTTTGCCACGAGCCCCCATCCCCTGCCCGCTCTCCCATCATCATGGATAGCTGCCCTGCCC
>NW_017729032.1:124554623-124559530 GCF_001723915.1 Gavialis gangeticus | reverse complement strand
GGTCTTTAAGAGGAGACTAGATGAACACCTTGCCGGGGTCATTTGACCCCAGTACTCTTTCCTGCCATGGCAGGGGGTTGGACTTGATGATCTGCTCAGGTCCCTTCCGACCCTACTAACTATGAAACTGTAATTCTGGACAGTGATTCGAATCACCAAATCGAATCACTGTCCCCCAAATCACCCGAATCCAAAGCGAAATACTAGCCGCTTTGCACAAGCCTACTGTTGGGGCCAGACAGAATTGATTTTTCTGTACCTTGAATTCATTATTTAGGTTCTTTGGGCATGTTCCCCCTTTAAGCTTCCTCTGAAGCCTTGGTCGTGTTTGTACCTAGATGTGGGAAATTGGCCTGGGTGCACTGGCAGTCTCAAATGATACTGAGAAACCTCTCAAGGGCCTGGATTTGGTGTCAGAAAGGAATCTTTGCCCATACCAGATTAGCAAGGACCACTGGGATTTTTGCCTTCCTCCTATAATGTAATATGTGGTCTACTCTCTGGGGTCATCTGAGCATATTTTACCTAACATATTCCCTTTCTAGTGGCCTAAGCATTTAAGTGGCCCCTTTGTCTGTCCTGCTTTCTTTCTGTGGTACAATACAATTTTTTTTATCAGTAATTCTATCTGTCTTGTGTGATTGGGAGAAATGGGGGTGACAGAGTAGGTGTCTCCTTGAACAAGACACTTATGATCGCCCATAAATACAGGGAACTGGACTCAGTGACTTGGGAAGTTCCTTCTGTTTCAGCTTCCCTATTGTTTTACAGCCAGTACAGAGCTCACCATCTCCCATTCTAAGTGCAAGAATCACTTCTTTGTTGTGTCACTCCTTTCTGTAATGTAAATACATACATATTAACAAATATACTGTACTCAAACAGGACGGTTGGCTACATGCTTTTCTCTCCCTGGGGAAGGAGAGAGAACAAATGCGACAGATGTTAATCTCAGTTCACTGGCCTGAGTAGCCTATCCGAACTTTGCTCTTAGGTGGAGGTTTTATGATTTGTCTGGCAGAGTAAGTCAATAAGAGGCAATTTCTGAAAATTCTGTTTCTTTGGTTTTTTTGTTTTTGGTTTTTTTTTAAAGTGAAACAGATGGCCAGGCCTCAGGCAGCAGTGATTCAGGGGACTGGATTTTTACAATTAGAGAAAAGGATCCTAAGAGTCTGGAGAATGGAGCAGCCCAGCCACAAGAGCTAGAAAAAAATAAGGTACTTTATTAATGTTTGATATTAAGAGTATGTAGAAAGATATACATCTAAACACAGTATTGCCCAATGTCCAGCGTATTTTTTGCTCTGTATTAGTGTTTTAGTTTAGTTTTTTTAGGGTTTGAGGTTTTTTTTTCTTCCCTATAAATAAGCAGTAGATTTTTTTTCATGACAACTATAATATCAGTAACTCTCCACTTACAAACTTTGCACCTGCCAAGAAAATTTGGAGTGGTTTATTCAGCTTTACTGTGTGTTCTCCAGAAAAACTTTTTTCATAATGCACATTTGTCATTCTCAAGACAATTGTATTAATTTAATTATTCACTGAGAACATACTTCAAACCACATTGGTTTTGTAAATATGGACAGTTGCAAAACAACTGATCTAATAACATTATTCATTATTAAAACAATAGGAGCTAAGCATGATATTCAAAAAAGAACTTGAGTTTTCTTTTGTTAATCCAGAACTCATTTTATCCAGTGAATAATGAAAAATGCCTAGTGTGTTAGAACCAGATTCCAGGATTCCCTTTATCTCTTGGCTACACTTTTACTCCCTCTTACTTTGTTTGTCTCTGACATTATGGAGCTTGCAGTCCTTTTTGCATAAGGCCTAGCTTCAGCAACCCAGTGCAAGCCTCTACTTCTATGGTTAGAGCACTCTTATGAAACATAGGAGTTGTTGATTTGAACATCTTCCATGTGAAGAGGGCATAGAAACCAAATTTCCGCTTCATGGATGAATGCTGTAACCAGTGTTGGTTAGAGCATTCGCACATGGAGGGAGGGAAGGAAGGAGAGAGAGAGAGTGTGTGTTTGGTTTTTTTGTTAATGTCAGCTGGTTGTCTGTACTGAAAGGGGTTATTTTGGCACTTAAGTCCAAGTGCAGGTTTTATATGCTGAATCTCAGTGGCACATAGGCACCCAATTTAGGACTGAAGGTAGCTGTCTAAGCCTGGGGGAGAGGTGGAATTCTAGGCATACCACTGTCTCCAGCACTTTCTGTTGGCCAGCTTTAGCTGTCCATTTGCTTGCATCATAGTGCCTAACTGTTCCCATGTAAAGTAATAGGGAACTCAGGTGCTTGAATTGTCTGGTTTGAGCAACCTGCTTTCAAAGCGGCACACTTAACTTTTAAGTATGGGAACATAAATTGCACACTCCTTAGTGCATGGCTGTCTAATTGGAGGCCTGTGAAGGGCTGGCAAGCAGCTTGCAGCCCCTGATGGCCTCTTCTTGTGGTATTGCATGCAAAGGCGAGAGCCTAGGGGTTTACATGCTTGCATGGTGTGGGGCTGAGGGCTGTGTTCTGCTGCCACAGCTACCCACATGGCAGAGTCTGTGGGGGGCTGTGTGCCACTAGCCCAGCTTATACAGTGGGGGGATTTGTGGGGCGGGGCTGCCACTGCAGCATGTGCTTCCTAGCCACACCAAAGATGGATAGCCCTTCCTCAGCAAATCTTGCCCTAAATATTTTAGCTCTTCATATTTGTTTGCACGTGTACATAATGGTGTTTTTGTTTATATCAAGTTGATTAGAGCAAATAATTTGTTGAGCAACAATTGAAAGTACTGAGGATATTGGGATTGCTTGAAACTGCAATGCGAATTGCATGTGTTTAATTGCAGTCATGTTACTGATTCTTCATCTTTTTTTCCCTTTCCACCTCCCAAAGGAAAAAAATATTCCAAAGCGGCCTTTGTCTCAGTGCTTATCTACAATTATATCTCCTTTATTTATAGAGGTAAGATAATATTCTGAAAATGTAATTATTTGTAAAATCATTTTGGCTCAGAGGAATGATGATGATACTCAGAGGAATGATGGTGATAAAAAAGTACATAAGTATATAACCAAAGTGTTCAACTTAAAGCACATCTGCCACAAGTGACACAGGCAGCCTCTGTGGCAAATAGGGGAGGGGACAGATAGCAGTGGCAGAAAGGGCAGAAAGAAGAGCAGTAGATCAGGTGAGGAGCACTGGGCAGGAAGCAGAAAGGAGTGGTAGATTACATGGGGAACAGAAGGCAGAGTAGCATATTGTGTAGGGGAAGGAGATAAGAGTGGCGTTTAGAGGGAGTGGGGTTTAATTTGTGGCAAACCTGGCAAAGGTTCGCCCGCACTGCTATAACCAGTCTGAAACAAATGGGTTAATTTTCCTTATGGTCCAGCCGTAGCATTCAGGTTTATTGGTACCTTTTTTTTTTTTTTTTCAGTTTAAGTTTTTTTTGCTTACAATAGTGCTTGCTTCTCCAAAGCCACTTCATGAAAAAGATAACAAGGAGAGACAGTTAAGGAACAGTTAAAGTATTAAAGAGAGGAGTGTGTAAGGGGTGCAGTATTCAGTCTTTCACGTTACTGGGCCATTTTGCCCAACCTGGACTCAGGCTTCTCAGTCTTCTCAACTTAGGCTAGATCGACCAGGCCACCAGATGTTAGCAGTTTTTAATCTTTTAAGGTTCACTTTTAGAGAGGGAAAAATTCTAGATTTGTACTGGAATGTGGCAGACATTTATAGAATTTTGCAAATGTTCTATAGAATATTTATTTGATTTAAGTATGTTAAAAGGCAAGGCACAGTGGTATGTAGAGACATTTCTTTTAAATAAGTTTGTAGAACTGTGCTCATATTAAAGCATGCTCTTCCACCCTGTCTTTGCTAATATAGGGACTCTTTTTTCTTCTAAACAGAGTTTTTGGACTTTGCTGTATTGCCTGTGTGGGCGTTACAAGAGTATTGCTCTACTAAAAGGAGTTCTGTTCCTGAGGAAGATCCTAGGAGTTTTCCATGCCACACAGCAGGGTTATTAAGCATAGTATGGCAGGACAAGCTTGCCCATCAGATACAGTATAGCACAGTGGTCTCCGCTCATGAGGTCATGTAGACTCAGTGTGGAGTCAGCCTGCCATCCAGCATTTTATTTCGTAATGGAGATGATGTTAGGACTGAATTTAGTAAAGGGATTGTGTGCTTCTGTGGGTGAAGGACATTTCACTGTCCATATTGCTGTTAACAAACACCTTCTGTAATCCTCCCATACCTCTGTTTCAGGATCCTTGCAACTCTTCCCCTTTGCTACCTTTTGTTTAGAGGTGCACTGATAGAGATTTTGGGGGCTGATACCAATAGCCAATTTTTAAGGAAGCATGTCGGCAGATACTGATCTAATTTCCGATACAGCAGCATGCAGCTGGTAAGTCTGTTGTGGTAGATGGGGAGTGGGGAGGGAAGGGGTGTAGGGGGGCAGATCAAGGCCTCTGTGGTGAAGGAGGAAGTGGGGTTGAGGCTGGGGTCGGCACTGCCCAGCTAGGGGAGGGCGTGAGATGAAGCCATGGTTCATCTGGGGGTCGTGGGCAGGGGGGTAGGGCCCCTGTTGCTTCATGCACCCCTGGAGGGCACCGTGGGGAGGAGAGGTGGGGCTGGGGCGAGATGCCCCTGTGGGCTTGGGGCCAGGCTCTTCCCGGCACATGGGAGCTGCACTTGGGGCGGGTGGCGGTGGTGCTGGGAGGAGGCTTACATGGGGGAGGGGGGGCTGCAGCCACCCCAAATTCTGGTCTAGCCTCCTCCTAGTGCTGCTGCTACCACCTGCCCTGAGCACAGCTCTGCAGCCCCCACGCACCAGGAAGAGCCCAGTGCAGCCCCAGCCTGCAGCGGCATTTCCTCCCTCCCCTGCCCCCCCACA
>NW_017729032.1:124549997-124554537 GCF_001723915.1 Gavialis gangeticus | reverse complement strand
CACAGTTACCCCTGGGATCCTGACCTTGTTATAGTATGTCTTTAAAAATGAAGCGAAACCTGAACAATCTCCATGAACTTTCATGGTTTGGGAAACTTAGGGCCTAAAGAATCTTAATTATATGGGATTTCATTTTTGCTCAGCTAAGGATATACACAGACTTAAAGGTATCACTATCGGTGCATCCTTCTATAGTGATATAAGGACAGGAAAACTGCTGCAACTTTAACCCTGTTTCATTCCAGGACAAAGTTAGGATAATTTAGCTATTTGCTAACCTATATAATTACAGACTCATGTAGATGTAATAGCTGCAGCGGCAGCTCCCCCTCCCCTTCTAAACCAGCCAAGCCATGGCTCTGTCCTGCGCCCCGGCTGGGCAGCACCCAGCACGTTGATCTGCCCCCCATGCTCCTTCCCTCCCCATCCACCACACCAGAATTACCAGTGGGGCGTAGGTCTCCAAGCTGCCGGGCTGCGCTCTGTGCTGCCTACCTTTTGCACTGTGGCTGTGCACATGCATGGGCATTTATCAGCTAAATTATTGGCCATGTCAGGTCAGTTTTTTTGATGCAATCAGTTTTCTTTATATCGGTGCCGATCCGATGTCGGACCGATGTATTGGTGCGTATCTACTTTTGTTGAAGCTGTTCCTGGACTCCAACCCAAGAACAGTTTGAGGGGCATTGACAGCCGCCAGTGAGAGACAGGACATGTGGTAGGGGTGAGGCCATGCCCTTGAAGACAGCTCCCAGAGGCAGTTCCTGCCTGAGTTACGGGTGTAAGGGCCAGAGGTTAGAGTGTAGGTCTGTTAGTGGGGTGGGGGGTAGGCATAAGTTGTGTTGGCTATGAGAGAGCAGAGCAGTGTAGCTTGGCTGGTCTTGGCATTGGGGTAGTGGGAACTGCATCGGGGACTCTCACCGGAGCAAGCAGTCTGTAAAACAGGTGCCCAACATGGGGAACAGCAGCCTGGAGGCAATGTGAAGGCTTAATGAAGGCTTGATTCCCAAGCACTGGGGATCTGGGTCAGATGTACAACCAGATTCTGGACAATGGCACCCAGTTCTTGTGTGGCTGATAGTTCCAGCCCTGGGACTGCGCCAGAATCTCAGACTGGCTCTAGTGCTGTTCCATGTTGGGACTGACAGTCAGCTGATTGTTGGCCCCAGCTCTGGGACTGTACCGTTCATGCCAGCTGCAGATACCCAGCTTTCAATTTCCCAGTGCAAATCAAAATCACAGGCTCCCCCTGCACTGGTAAGGAGTAATGGTGTGGGCATTGATCTCCAAAACCCCAAATCATGTGTCCTACCATACACTTGTGGCAGTGCAGGAGGTGCAGATGTAGGGATCAGATCCCATTTTGCTGTTAAATGGATGTGTCATGACTTTTGCAAATGTGGCATTGCTGCTATTTAAACTATTCGCAACACATTCATTGATAGGTTTTTTTTAATTTAAATAGCTGAAAAGAATGCTGATGGTGAAGTCTAGAGATTATTTTACTCCTGTTGCATAATGGTTGTTTACCAGATCTGTAACTGTAACAAATATTTGCATTATTATATATACAAGTATTTTTCTTACTAATGAATGTATTTTGCCATTTTAGTTGAAAGAGAAAAGTCAGGCATGTGGTGGCAACATGGGATCCATAGAAGAACTGAGAGAAGCTATTTATTTAGCTGAGGAAGCTTGTCCAGGGATCTCAGATACGATGGTATCACAACTTGTACGTCGGCTTGAGAGGTAACAAAAAAGCATCATTGTATTTAGACTTATGAAAAATTGCCTGGCTTATTTTGCAAGGGTTTTTGTGAGTGATCTTTTATTGAACTAACTGCATGGTTGGGGTGGACTTAGACAAGCTTTTGAATGCAGTCAGTCCATTCTTCAGGTCTTACTTTAACGAGCTTATTTTAAATGAGCTTCTTTAATATTTGTCAATGCATCAAAAGATTAAAAGTATGGATTTCTGCTCAGTTTATTATAAAGTGTCCATAAATAGGAGTTGGCAATGTTTTGCTGCTGTGGGCCAGAGATTGTGACCAGGTTCCTCTGCAGAAGAGTAAGCACAGGCATGAGAAAGCAGCAGGGAGGGCTGTGGAGGGTGCTGTGGAGGGAACAGAAGGAACAGTGCAGTTGCACGCCACCCAGTCTCTTCTCCCTGAGCTAGGTCAGACCTTCCTCGGCTAGATCCAGCTTTTTTGCAGGCTAGCCCCTGCTCTTGACATTTCATTGTTTAATAGCAGAGATTCTGGGTATGTCAGGAACTTTAATTTTCCTGTCTTCACTGGATATATAGTCACTCTCATGCTGTAAATTGTCTCAGTGCCATCCTAGAAATAGAACAGCTGTCATGAGCTATTTAAAAATGGACTGTTTTGAAATGGTGGCTGTATGAAGCTGCTGAGAGATCTGCACAAGGGATTAATGGGCAGCATGTGTATATGTATAAAAGGCACTTAAATAATTGAAATCTCATGACTGTTTTGGTATTTCCTGTTGGAAAGGAAAAAGATCAAGGCATAAATTTAAATCCCTCTTTCTTTCCCCTCATTATGCCATCTAATGGAAGATTCCAAATTTCAAGATATCCACCCAATGGGAATTGTGTGTATATTATAATATTGGATTCAAGTAAAATGGATAAGTTCTGTTTTTGCCCATTATTATTCAGGGTACAAAACATTTCCATTCCAACAATTTTCCTCTACAAAATTTTAGATCATCATGTTTCTGCTTCACAATTTTGCATGCATGATCACTGTAGTAATGTGACATTTAGGGGAAAGTTCAAACTATGTTAAAAGGTTTTGTCCACCTTCCCTTCTGTTGTGCAGTAACTCTTAAAAATTTTCATTCAGAAAATTCGAAGTGGTGATGTAAGGAGACTGCAACCAGTTACATGCCTTTTCCTAAGAATGTAAATACTTTTAAAAATTAAAAGCAATTTTAAAAAATAGAAGGCTTTTATGTAATATTTATTAACATCTCACTTTTTTTGCTTTAATGAAATACTCCTCAGCATTCTGTTGTCTCTGGTTAAGGAATATTGTTCTTATGTCTCTTCTGGGACAGTGCTGTGATGTTAATTGTACAACCACATGAAAAATTAGGTTTTTAGTATTAAAAAGGATTGCTGTTGGTATCAATAACCATAGTTCCCTTGATGCTAGAATTGCCACAGTTGTTTGCTGCATTTTTAGTTCTTCCCTAATTGTATTTAAAACCAGTTCCTGCAAATGGTTAATCATGTAAATAGCTCTTACTTACATGAGCAACTGATGTAAAATACCACTTGTGATTAATGATTTGCAAATTGAGACCTTAGTATATGTAGCTATCCAGTACCCTTTTTTATTTAATAACTCCCATCCTTGTTACCCGCAATGATTCTACATTTTTTGGTAGAAATGAAGAGTATTTCAAGAAATGTTGTGTTTAATATTGAAAGCGGAATGTAATGAAGAAACCGTTTTGATACTTTTTGTGTGTGTTGCATTTGTTAAGACGATGCTATCTTCGGCTGAACTTAAATTTGTAAATTGCAGTGAATAATTCAGTAGTTTAAAATACATTGCATGAAGTTTTATATTGTATAAAAGGGTCTCACAAAATAAAAGTATGACTATTGTACAGAAATCCCCAGACATACTGATAACTCAATATCCATGGTTAAAATGATGCATGTTGCTTTCGTGTGTTTGTGTGTAAGCACAGCTACTTTATATATGGTTGTAAAATTAAAAAACAATGGAAATGTTGTAATTTAGGAAACTGCTTTTTAAAATCTAGAGTAAACCTGTTCATTGACTGATGTATTTGGCTTTACCATTAAAGAACAAACATTTTTCTAAAGAGATCAAAAACTCTGCCACCTATAGGTGCCATATTTAATGATCATGAAGATTGGATGATTTATATGCAGTTTTCTGTCTTGGGTGGAGCAGAGAATGAGTTAGTGAGAAACTAGTCTTTTTCAGGATGCCTCGACACTTGGAAATACTGTGTATAAATCCTCTAGGGAAATGTATTTTTCACAGTTAAAGTACAAATATGGCTGTGTAGATATTTGTTTATATACCAAATTTTCATGCAGGAAGAATTTAAGTTGTGAATAACATTTTTAAAGTAGGTGTTTTACAGGAGGTACCATCTAGTCAGTTGTCAAATATTGTAAGTTTTCCTAGAATTGTAAGGAACTAGTATTAAAATATTATCTTACTGTGACAGTAAACTCTTTGAAAGAGGAAATGTATTTATATAGATCTCAAAATTGCTATGTAACTGTAATGGCACAAAATAAGTTTTGGGAATGCACAGTATTCCTCAGTTATTGAAATTATAATTAATGCAATGAATTTTTAGTTAAATAAGCTTTTCTAAAAGATGAAGTCACCCTGTCCCACCCTGTCCAGTGAATATTCAATTTTCATTGCTGTATATTTTTTTTAAATATTTTTCTCTAAGTTGACTTGTACCCCTGTTGGAATAATAGTTTCATACCTTCTAGGGTCGGAAGGGACCTGAGAAGATC
>NW_017729032.1:124544848-124549986 GCF_001723915.1 Gavialis gangeticus | reverse complement strand
TAGTGTCAGCCAGCAGGAGGGTGAGTTCCTCCTGCTTGTAACCCATAATGACAGTTGAAAAGTCTTATCAGTATCTTATTTTAGTCTAATTTAGCATTTTAGTAGAGCAGACTCTTACTCATACTCTTTGGACATTAAAAATTGAACCTGAGGAGTTGATCAAAATGTTTTATGAATTGTGTTCAGCTTTATAAAACTCCACAAAAACAAAAATGTTTCTGTTAATAGGCTTTTTTGAGCACATTTGTATATGAGTCTTAGCTAATATCAGACATTCCTCTCAAGAAGAGCAATGAAGATGGAAGGATCATGTGGATTTGTGCATACTTCTTTATGCTTTCAGCATAAAATATTCAGACCCTTTAATCAAGGGGGATGCCCTGAAAAGTTGCATGTTTTTTTTTCCTACAAGTGTTAATGACACTAGCAGATCCCAGTAGTTCTTGCCATTTAAAAGATGGGACACACTATCATAGAGGTTGCAGAAGGGGGGGGGGTAGAAAGGATGCCAAGTATCCATTCCCTTGTGCCAGGGCAGAGTGAGTATAAGGAGGGTACATCTACACGAGATGCTTACTGCCGAGTTGCCTAGTTAGCTCAACAGTAAAGCATCGCTGTGTACACAAGGCGTGCTGTTAGGCCGGAGTAAACTAACTGATTCCACTGTAGGATAGTATTGCCCAGTGCAAGTACTATTCTGCAGCCGGGTTTTCTCCACCGCAGTGCACATGTAGACAGTGACTGGGGCTGGCTGGAGCATGCACGCTACAGTGTGGGACACCCTTGTGCCCCAGCCAGCCCCTCCAAAGTGCATTGAGCTGGGGTGGAGCAGCAGGCTGATGGGCATGTGTATATGCTGTGCCCAGGAGCAATGAACTCTGATGTGCACCAGAGTTTATTGCATGCAATTAATTTCATGCGTAGATGCACCCCCAGACTATCACTGAGAGAGGTTTTTAACCACTTCTGAAAAATCTCCAGTGAAGTAGGTTCCACAAACTTAAGTGCTTAATGACTTTTTTCTTTTTGAGGGGTAGAAAGCTTTTCCCTGTATGTCACCTAAATCTTCTTTGCTGTATATTAAGTTAATTTCTTCTTGTCCTTCTAAGTGTGCATAGAGAACAATCAATTGTAGTCCTCTTTGTAACAGGCTTTTATATATACTGTGAGACCGCTGCATCCTGTTCTCAGTCTTCATTTTTCTAAACTAAATAAATTCAGTTCTTTTCTCCCTTGTAGGAAAACTTCTGACATGTTTAACTGAGGAGCTTTAAGAAAAATGAAACAAATTCCAACACCTCTGATATTAAATCTTTTTAGAGAAGTGGTGCTTAAACTTTTGGCCCTGTGGGCCAGATTGAGCCCCATGTGTCAGGATCAGGCCCTGTGATGTCTCTGTTCAGTCCTGCATGCCTGGATAGGGCCCTGTGCAGCCTCAGCTGACCCTCGTGCCTGGTGCCCCACATTGCTCCTGCCTTCTAGGATCAGGACCCTCGTGCCCAGTGCTGCCCTACATACTCAGTCTATCATGCAGGGCCCAGGGCTCCACATGGGACCAGAAATTTAGCAGCCTGGGAGCAGCGGCACCACTTCCCTGCTCCAAAATTTTTGGACTTGTGGGGAACGTCATGGGCCAGATGACATGGCACTCGGGGATTAGCATCCCCATTTTAGAATTTAGTGAAAGCTTACTGTATTTAAATTGCTTGTCCCCTCTGTCCCCTAAAACCCATGTCTAGGCTAGGAAGTTTCCTGCCCCAGAACATCTTCAAGTGGTGGAGAGAATACATTCCCAAATAGGGTATTTAAATGAAAAATAAAACTTGCCTGCAACAGTTGGGTTTCATTTTGATTATTTACCTATCAAGATGCTGAGCTTTGGGGCTATTGACATGTTTCTGAATAACAGGTGCAGTTTTAGAGCTATATTCGTATTATGTTCATGTTTGTCTCAGGCTAATGGTGTGAGTTGTTTTTTCGTTCGTTCTTTTTTTTTTTTTTTTTTTTTAAAGGAATATTGCTTTGACACAAACATACTTGAAGAGAGAGAAAAATGCTGCAAGTTTTTAGTGGATTGTTTATCTAGCAAAATTTTGAAAGTGACAAATAATTCTTTCTGTCGTCTTCTCTAGGTACTCACTAACTGGAGGAAGCAGTTCATCCCACTGAAATTTTGGGTTTTTTGAGTTTTTCTAAGACAGCAGTGACCCTGTTATGTCTGCATTGAAGAAGTGCTCTCTAATTCCGACCTACCCAAGTTAGTGGAGTGTTCTTCAGTGAATGGACCTTCTTGAATGTGCAACAACAAAAAGTGTCTCAGATAGTGTTGCTTTTCAGCTCCTTAAAGCTATAGTTTTTTAATTATATAATGCACATACTCCAGGGAAGTGTCTTTTTTTTTTTTGGAAAATCTGAAATGTATATTAAGGTTTGTGTTAAGGAAACTGAGGATATTGAGAAATCTCAGGTATCTTGCTTTAAGTGAACTCCTCTGGGAGATAGAAAAATGCTCTGTTGGATTTGTGTACAGATTTGTATATAGTGTTGCTTTTTTACTGAAACCCTTTCAATGTGCATAAGGAATCACTGTGTACAAAATGGCCAAATGCTTCTGTAGATAATGCTAGTGGGGTAAATATTTGACAGGCCATAACTGATTATCGCCTTGCCTTTATTACATGTACATTTTGAATTATGTGATAAGTGATTTTGGTTGATTTTGTATTTTGAAGGATTTGCCATTGAAAGATAGTTAATGCCGTATTATGAAATCTTCTATCTGTACCTCAGCAGATGCAAAATTTCTTCCTGTCTGTCCTAACAAGTCTAAAGGTGACGTCCTGACTATGGCACTACTTTAGATTGTTGTAAATTTAGCACCTCTTTTTTCATGAAGCTTTAAATTATTGTTTTTATTTTTCCTACAGGATGAATGCTTTTATATTTTCAGTTTTAAATTGTGCCAATGCAAATTGAACCATATGTATTGTTCAACTTTAGTATATACTTGTGGAGCTTGTAGTGGACTCTAAATACCGTATTTTCCATCGCAGTGTGTTTGAATGCTCACACAAATAAATTTTATAACCTGCATTTATTTTGAAACATCTCTTTAAAATCTTGGCTTTGGGAGAGTGGCAAATGGTTTCCTAAAAGATATGGTTATTTTTATTATAAAATGAAATAGTCTTGGAAAGTAAAAGGAAAAAAACCCTGCAAATTTATCAATGAAAAGACAGCACAATCCTTACAGCATAAGTCTATGCAATTAATATTGAAATTAGTAGGGATTACTGATTTCAGGATTGAGCCTTATGTACTATGCGCACTATCCCATAACCAGTTGCCCTAAAGAAAAATACTTGAATTTTGATCAAGATTCTAAGCTAAAATCTACAGCATTATAGTGGTAACTTCTAAATCATTTTAAGTGTTTCAATTTCGTTCAGTATAGTACTGTATGTATGTATTTAGTTGAGTGGCATTTCTTAATGGTGACATGTGGTTTCTTATAGCCTATTCTACCAGAACAGAAATAAGTATTTTGTTTCCATGATGGGCAGGGGAGGTAATATTTCTGTTTTAATTCAGAAATTCATAATATTCTATGTCAGGTGGGTGTGGTGTAGTTGCTGTCAGATGTCTTATCTCTTCCCAGATTCATTTTAGAACTTGGAAGAATGAATTTTATAAATGAAAAAATTAAAGTATATAACCTAGGCTGGCAGGTGCAATGTGTCTCTAGCAAAATTGTATCACAAGGGAGAGATGGTTTAAGCTAAAGTAATAAATAGGCAAGGCTTTATTTAAAAATAGAAGCACTCTCTCCTTTTTTCTAAGCATAACTTTTTATTTACTTTTTTAATCTACTTTTTTTAGAGGCTCAGAGACATAGTAGTTTAAGGAGATTAAGGTGAACTGTTGCTGTTACATATCTCCACTTAGTATCTGAATCTTGGTGTAGTACAATAAGGAATTTACCTTTTAACTGCAGATACAATGAAGCATTCTGCCATTTTATATATAGCGGAGGTTCTGTAGTGTCTGGAAACGGACTGAGGTCTTTGTAATTGAAGTTGACATGGAACCACTGAAACCTTCCCACTGTCATCTCTTAATGTTAAGAGAGTTTTAACAAGTAAAATGAGCTAGCTGGGGGTGGGAAAAAACCTCCTCTTTTGACTCATGCTGAGAGAGTCTATTGATGAAACAGTTTCATGTTAAAAGTTCTAAAGCAGAAACCTGTCAGAAAATTGTGCCATGTTTTGAAGGTGTATAGTTATTGATCAGTCCTTCAAGAAGTTGTTCCTTTCCATTCTGAAAAAATTAAGTTTTTTTTTTTTAAAGGCCAGTTGGCCAAAAGCAAAAGGACTTGAATTCATTTATGGAATAGATAAGTATATTTTTATATATAATACAATGCTAATGCAGGAGAATCTTAAAAGCCATGATTCATACTTCCTTTGAATGTAGAAATATAATCATTTGCTAGAGAAAAACATTGGTGTTTAGAAATAAAATTTGTAATGGTAAATATTTTTCATTTAAGGTAAGTTTGGTCTCAGTTGTTCTGAGCCTAACAACGCAATTTTAGTAATACTTTCCAAATTTATTTTCAGCTTAAGAAAAAGTAATGTTAAAATGTTGTACTTCGTGTAAATTTTTCTGGTGTAGGTAATGCAGCTCTCTTTTAAGAATCTGAGTTCAATAAGAGTTTATTCCTGAAATTCCTTAGTAATGAGTTACCTTTTGCTCATGAAATCTTTTAAATAGAACTGCTCCCTTGTCAGGGGTTATGAGGTTAGGCACTTAATAAAGTATAAAAATATTAACCAGACAAAAAAGCTTTCAACATTGAAAGATTTTGTCAGTTTTGGCTCAGGTAGACATTATTTTTGGTTAGAAACAATTATTTTCTGTGAAGTTGCACTGTTGTAGTTTAATAAAGCGTAGTGGCATTATTATCTTGCAAGTTGCCTCTGGTGAATAAAGCTCCCCTCCGTCCCATGTTATCAAGTGTCATTTTGCTTCTTTGCAGCCCCAACGTGTTTTTGCAAAAGGTCCCGAGTTGTAGTTGTAAAATCCCTGGTTAAGTTTTGTGATTTTTTTTTTTTTTTATGTAGGTTTTTCTTTTCTGT
>NW_017729032.1:124540505-124544837 GCF_001723915.1 Gavialis gangeticus | reverse complement strand
TGATTTTTTTTTTTTTTTATGTAGGTTTTTCTTTTCTGTTTTGTAAACACACAATTCTGGTGTCAGTTGTAATACTTTTATATTTCATTCCTTAAGAAATACTGCTAACATGTTTCGGCTGTGAAAATGTCAAAGTTGGGAGATTATCAGGAAGTTTACAAGCACAAGTATAATGCTGTTATGACTAAAGATCTCAGAAAATAAATTATTTTTGTAATGCAGGGAGGTGGGGAAAACCTAAAATGTAGCACAAAGTGTGGGGGGAGAAATTTTCTGTCTTAATAAAATTGTAAGTGTATGCTGCATGTATGCTATTGCCCTGGGCTTATGCAGTAGTTCCATTGCACATGATTGGGTTTTTGCCCTCCTTCAGCAGGAATTGACAAGTTCTGCTTACAGAGGACTATTAAAGGGTACAGTATTGTTTTCTGTAACATAATTGAATAATTATACCCGTGTATCTGAACTTTGCTTTTGTCATTCTACATCAAGGCATTGAACCCCGTGTATACTACATGACATAGAAATAAAGGAGGCAAAATTTGATGCTCTTTTGACATCTGTGTGGTTAGTAAAAAGAGATTTAGATATGTGATTAGTAACAAGGGATTTATGTATGTGTTTATGAAAAATTTCTGGGTCTGTAGTGACCAGTCTTAGATAACGGGAAATAGAAAATTAAAATAAGAGGGGTTTTCTCATGCAAAGAAGTATGTGTATATTCAGTCGGAATTTTAAACGTACAAAAACACTACCACTCATTTCAGTAATGACTTTATGATAAAACTAGGTTGTTAAGCATATATATTTACCATGTAGAACTGAACGATTTTACGTGTTACAACTCAGCAAGTGTGATGGAGAATTTTTGGGTTTTGTGGGTTAGTCTACACATAGTGATCCCAAATTAACAGAAGTTGTGATGTTGCCCTTTTTTAGTCAGAGGTGCAGCCGTATGTGGGTATCTATGAAGGTTTAAATATGAATGGCTTTTTCCCCCCAGGGCAAGTTAAGTCAAACTAAAGGACACAACTGGTATGTGCTTGAATTGGCACAGCAAATTTGGCTGTATGCCAGGCTTGAATGGTATTTGGGTAGCTATATCCAAATACTTATAAAAAAACAAAAACCTCTAATCTGGACACGCTGTGCTTGTACAGGTACCATTTTCCAAGTCCTTTCTTGTGCAGCAGTTATGTCCGCATTGGGGATTGTATGTCATTATATTGGAATAAATTGGTGCTTTCTTTTGAACATTTAAAGTTTTTTTTTCTCCCAGGAGAAGGTTGTAAGGGGTTGGCTTGTTAGAAGATCAAAGTGAAGCTGCTAATATATTTCATATGATTGCAATATTTTTCTATTTTTCTCTCAAGTCTCTTCTGTAATTGTAGGCCTGTTGCCCGTATTTAGCCTTTGAAGACAATGTTTCTTGTGATGGTTTTGTGTACAATCAGTGAACTAATACAGTTCATTCAGTTGGTTTGTTCCTGATTTTTGTTTTGGTGTTTCCAACTCTAGTTAGAGCTTTCTTGCTTTCCTGAATGCCAGACTGTTGCTGACAAGTCACGTCCTCTCTGGTTCACTAAATACAAAATGTTCTCACCATTGGCTGACAAAGCAGGTAGCGTGGTTTATCTGTGTATGCTTAAAAAAAAAAAGCCTCCTGCCTTGCCTGGTATGTATTTTTAAGTTCAGGTATCTTAAAGTGAAAGGAGGGTAGAAATGAATTATTTCCACTACAGCTTTCCAATAACCAGTAAGTTTGTTTTATCCCTACCATTTTGTAAGACATTTGACTTTAAAAATCCTATCATCCTTTTCCCTGATTTGGCTACCAACACCTTGTTTTAAGCGACTGCCACCTTGAAAGCTGCATCTGACTTGTTTTTAGCAGCATCACTTAGTAGCTCAATTCATGCCTTTGGTAAGGAGGTAAGTCTGCCAAAACCTGTTCTGTATATGTTATTTAATAATTTAATATAATGTAAAGTATTTATTAATGTTTTGACTGCTGTAGCCATAAGACATTTCCCCCACAGGGTAGATAAAAATCCTTAATACACTTCTAAAAATTTATGAATTTATAACATAGGAGGAAAGTAAAATAAATGTTTTATCCTTGCATGAAATCTGAAATTGTTCCAACTCGGGGGTATTCACTCGGGTGGCCCTGCAGGCCAGATGAGTGGTGCAAGGTTGTTTCTGTAGGTCAGATCCTCCCTTCCACATGCTGAATCCAGCACAGTTGGTGCCTGCTCCAGCTAGCCCAAGACATGCGCTGCATGTGGCATCCAGTCCGGGATGCACATTGTACCCATTCCAGGCAGTCTACATGGTGTTCTCCATGGACCAGCCAGGGTGGGTACTGTCTTTAGACCATCTGGAGTGAATATCATGTGCAGCACCCATCCTGGACCAGCTAGAACAGGGTTTGTGGGCCTTATGTGCAGGCCATACCATAGATAGCATGTGGCTCAACTCCAAATCCTAGGGCAGCATTGCTGACCAAATGATGGGGCTCTGTGGCCTATATCTTTGACATCCTGTGCTAGCTAGTGGTCTATATTTGCTAAAGAAATGTGTGTTGAAAAAAGACTAATTCAGAATGCTTCTACCATTGTGAGTCTGTGGTGCTTTCTAACTTGAACTAAGTTGATAGGTAAGTAGTTGCAAAATACATAGCAAAAGTTGATACCAATTTCTGAATATACAGCTTGCAGAAGCCAAAGCAGATGAGCTTCAATTTCACTGCTTTTTCTATCAGTGCATCTCATCTGAGGCTATTGGAACTTCAGTGCTTATGAAAATCCCACATTCTGTATACAAGAGAGATACCCACAGGAGATTAAAGTTAGTCTCTCCTGTTTTTGAAAGCATTATTCTTGCGTACACTTCACTGAAAGGCCAAACAGATTTTTCACTAGTAACACCAAGGCAGTTGGGGACTTTTCAGGAGCACCTGAATTTGCTAACCTTCTAAGGAAGAAAGACAAATGACAGCATTTTATTGTCTTGAAACTGAAGTATGCTTGATTGCATTGTGAGGTATTTTATTCCCTTTTGTTGTGAGCAATGCTAAACCATTTTATACATTGTGTAAGGGCATGTGATTAACAAATCCAGTAGCTAGACATTTAAAAATTGATGGTAGAATAATTTCTTCCCCCCTCCCCTTTTCTTTGTGGTTCCCCTATTTATATCCAGGCCTCTGTTGGCTTCATGATGGTAGTATTCCCCAAAAGGACCTCTGTAATCATGATAAATCTGTGTTTAGCTGGTTGAATTTGTGTTTATATTTTCTGTATAATATAAACGTTCAGTAAGAAATGTATCTAAAAACAGCAAGGAAAAGCATCTGATCTGACTTAGTCTTCTAATTGGACCAGTAGATGATCCAAGAAAATGCCATTAGATAAAATATATAGATGAATATGCCAGATGGAATAAATGCCTCAGACAATGATTACATCCTGTTCTCTACCTGTAAGTTAAAGTCCATAATTTTCTGAAATAGAAATAGTACCACTTTAGAGGAACTAACCTTCAGACAGTTTGCAGACCACTACAAATTGTTCAATACAAAATGAAACTTATAGGATACACAGATCATGAAAGTCTAGGGTAGAGCAGTACCATCAGTTTATAGTGTTTGAGTCCACTTTGTCTACTAAAACACTCTACAACTTAATCACGAATAGCTGTGGGTCATACAGCTTTTGTTAAGTTTGTAAAAACAAACAGCGGAATACCACCACAGCTTTTAATTTCTCCTTGCATACACCATTCACAGTACATTAATAGCCCAAATAATATTGCACCGGGTTATTTCTCATCTCGCAAGTAGTATTCACTCTTCAAAACCAACAAATGAACAGTTTGGTCAACTGGCACCAAGGAAAAGGTTAAATACAAGTCCTACACAGTTTTATAACCACATGAATTTGTAACCCCAAAATGAAATGAGATTGGTGAGCTGTGAACTGTTTTTGTTAAAGATAGAAAATTGGTATTTCCTTGATTATATGTAGAAAGATTGAAAAATGACATCTGAAAATTACCTCATTACTGTCAGACTGCCTACTGTGCATATATTTATAGTCTACACTGGAAATCCATACATTTAAAAATCCAGCAGTCTACAGTTTAGCATGGTAAAAAATCTTTTTACTAAAAGAGGAGAAACAGCGTTTGCCTCATTAGAGAAAATTTTCAGATTGTGAAATTACAAATTAGTTTGTGTCTTTCAGGTGCAACCTTTTGAGGCAAGAAAATGTCTTTTGGCACTCTAATAAGGACAATTTCCAGAGCATGTTTCTTCTTACTGTAATCAGA
>NW_017729032.1:124526812-124540494 GCF_001723915.1 Gavialis gangeticus | reverse complement strand
CTTTTGAGGCAAGAAAATGTCTTTTGGCACTCTAATAAGGACAATATTTTAATACTGGCACAAGCTAGAAACAGCACACAGAATGACAAAATACAGGACAGGAAACTAACTGCTGCCACTGGGCTGATGGAGAAACTTAAGTTTAAACAGTTGCTGAGGGGATCATGAAGGTTGCTGTAAAATCATTTTTTGCTCTTAAACAAATGTAAGTTTTTACTAAAGGTTAAGGGAGAGAATAAATTCAGATGTCCTCTAGAAAAGCAGCAGCTCGTGGGAACAATCAGTGTGGTGAGTGTTTAGCTGTCAATACACATGAGACTCTTTATGACTTAAAACACGAGTGCGTGAGGCAGAGCTGGTGGCACTTCGGATCACCTCCATCCACCTGTTTAGGGAAGACAAAGGCAAAATAAAATAAATAGCCAAGGAAGGCTTCCTTAAAAATGCACTCTGAATGCATGCCATTAAGCTACAGTACATTATACATTTTTATTTTTATGGTACACAGAAAGGTCTTGCCAATTAACACTAGTGACTCCTGGCTTTATTTCTCATTCCCTTCTGAAACAGATGAGGTTGGTTTTGTAAGAATCGGTAAGCTTCTCTGACCTCAGAAGTTCAACAGAAATAACAAAGGGCTTTCATTGTTAATGAACTAATTACGTATAAAGAACCAAAAAAACCTAGATTACTACCTAGTTTATACAAATTAATTTGAGGGATTAATTAGCAAGTAGGTGTTTTCACCTTTTTTTCTTTCATTTACAACCATTTAGTGAAATGCACAGATTATGTAATGTACACAGTAAGGAGGCAGGACATTGTAAGAAAAGAAACCAACATGATGGGTAAGATACCCCCAACTAATAACTATGTTTTGGGGGTAAATAATTGCTTTTACTTACAATGTGTATGGTAGTTTCAGATATTTAACTTATTTCTGCCTCCAGTAGGTATATCATGTTACTTTTGCAGCATTGTGCTGAATATGATGATGTGTCCTTTTCTTAATCATCCTGAATGGAGTTTACTGCATTAATACACCAATTTAGTTGACTCTGTTTTGATCGCTATCATCATGGCAAAGTCCTGGCACAAAGCCACCCTTTTTCCTTTAGTAGAAATCCACCCTGCAGAAAAACTACATACCTTTCAAATGTGTATTCACTTTCAGCCCTGAAGTAGTACACATGGGATTTGAAGTGTAGCTTAAAGACATAATCTTTGTGAATGTTCTCCGATTCAGAAGGCATGGTAAGTGAATACCCCAATAAGGGAAGGCAGGCTAAAGGATGATTGTCCTAAAACGGTTAAAAATGCTGTGAGATGAAGCCACAAATTTTGTAAACGTGCATTTAAATATTTTACCCACATCTCCAAGCCTGCAGGGAAAAAATGTTTTTTTTTTTTTCATCTGCAGGTAATAATGCACAGCTCTGCCTGTAAGCACCAAACAACTCATCCTTACTGTTACTAGTAGAGATCAAGATTTTCATAGTAAAAGGAACCTGAAGCTTTTGTGGTTTTGTTAGTGATCACTGTTACTCATGTTTTATACTTCATATCCACAAAGCATGTTATAAAGAGAAAAGAAAACTTCAGCTCCTTTAGTGAGATTACTTTGGGATTCTTGTTTATGTGGCATTTTTCTCCCTTAGCAAGTTGTAAGTTGGCTTTAGTAAAATATCTTGGGCTCCTGTAATGAAGATTTTAATATATACAGTATTTTACAATTATGTTCCATGGTGCACAGTTGTTCTCTTCCTTAACCTCTGTTCTTCCCCCTTCAAGTTACTTGGCACTCATTGCCAAATGCAGATCTAGATATATACATATAAAATAAACATCTTAAGCTTTTTGGGGTTTGGAATTTTTTTAGGGCACATACACTTAGAAATGTACAAACCAGTCAGGAGAATGATATGACTAATGGTTCAACAGGAACACCATTTGGCCTTAAGTCATCAAATGAGTGTGAAGTAAACTATACTGCATATATTAATACTGGGAAATACTGGCCAACTTCATAGGTGGCATTACCAATCTTGCCTATGATGTCCCTTTAGAATATCTGGTTTTCCTTTCTGATGACACTAAGAACAAAGAAGCCCCTGGCCTCTTCTCATATGCAGTATGTAGCTATAAAAACCTGTGTACTTTTCTTTACCTGATGCGATTTGTAGAAGAACATACAGAAGTTGGTGAATACCACCCAGAGCTTCTGCCACCCGTTGCTGTTCTTGAATTTTCTCAAAAGGTTTCCAGAGAGCTGATTCTGAAATTGAGAGTGTGATCAAAATGATGCAGCAGAATGTGCATAAGCTAACTGAGCAAGCTAATGAAGTAGCCAAGCCCCATGAAAAAAGAATGCTTACGTTCCAGTTTAAATTAGTTTAATGTAGAAAGAACAAAAGAATAGGAAACTTTTAGAATCAATGTCCTTCTCATTCTTTAAGTGAGGCTTGCCTATACTTTTATTTCTAAGAAAAAACGATCTGCTGTTACCTTGTTTTATGCAGAAACCTTTTCTGGGGGGTAGGGAGGTGGGAGAGCATAATGTATTTTTATCACTTCCAATTATTTTTAAGCCAGTATACCAGTATGCTCTTAAATTAGCCAATTAGTGGACTTTTTCTTCATTGATGCATTAAGCCTAGAGTATAAAGTAGTAATTATCTCTTTAACCTTTCCTTAAATCTTCACCTTTTTTTTATTTCCCCTTATTGGAATGAAACTATTCACTGACAGATATTCACTGAGAAATATCATACTTAAGCTGAAAACCTTATTTCACCTCCCTAGCTTTTTTATCTGCACTGCACAGATCTTAAACTAAAAAAAAAGCTTGGCTTTTGTCAGCTTCTTAGGAGCCTGATTTTTTTGAGGAGAGTTTTTGATGGACTCTGCCCTAAGCAATGGTGATTAATGTATTTTTGTCCTTTGGAAGGCAGGAGAAAGTCACTTGCTGAGGGTCATTTTACCATTCAACGTTGTGCAAAGAACTGCATTGTCCTCAATGCTGAAAACAACTGCTGAATCTGCAGCAATGAACACTTAATTCTACATGCAGAAAATGCAGTGAAGTAATAAGTCAAATATCAAGAATATTTTACCTTAATATAGTTTATTTCAACAGTCAGTGTTGGGCTTAAAATTCAGTTTTAAATAATCCTAGTCTCTCTTTGTAGTTTGGATTGCTGTGTGCTTGGTCTAGATTACACACATGTATTCCTTGATTTTTAGGGGGTTTTTGTTACCTCATTACTCTGGAGAATATCATAAAAGGACAGGCTTTGCATTCGGTACCAGCAGACATATGAAATGGGAACAGGCCTCTGATCACTGATCAGTCCAGCAGGTAAGGAAGTACAGTCACTGACAGTGAGAGGATCTTCTACCAAAGGAACGACAGAGAGGGAGGAGAGACAAAGAAAATAAACAGTAATGCTGAAGTGAGCGCCACACACAGAACGATGTGATGTAACTTGCCAAGGATGGAACAGCTGTGGAACTGACGATGTACATATACACTGTGGTACGTGCCTCTAGGTTGTTCAGCTTCCATCACTTTACTTGGACTCATGGGAAGGACAGAGTAATCTAGAGTAATGTTGGTCCTCAAATGCTAATTTTCTTTACTTTCATGCTAGAAGAAGGTTAGTACAGTAACTTTTTATTAAACTAGTTTTGAGAAATGGCCATATTTCTACACTAAAGGGGGATGCCTATACTTTGGTCGCAGAAGTAATTGCAGTGCTGTGCAGAGACATCCAAGTTAGCTTTTCATTAACCAAGAAGCAGTGTAAGTTACTACAGGGGTGGGCCAGCCTGCAGCACAGATGCCACAAGTGGCATGGGTAGCCTCTGTGCATGGCGCATAGCAAATTGGGGATGGGGCAGCCAGCACAGTGGCAGAGAGAAGAAAGTAAAGCATCAGGTCAGGCAGAAAGCTGAATGAAAGCTGAGCAGCACGTGGGAGAAAGGGATCGGAGTGATACTTGGGAAGGGTATGGGACTTTTATGTGGTATGCCTGACAAAAATGTTGGCCCCCACTGAGTACTTGCTGAGTGCTATGTTGCTGAAGTGAGATTGCTATAGGTATATGAACTAGCTCATTTAATGGTATCTTGAGTGTCTCTACTTGACATGTCACTCAGTTCTGCAACCACAGTGTAGATATGCCCCTGTAGATACGGGCAAAAGTAGCAAATAGCTGGAAGCTACCATAAGTGTAACATGCTAAAGGGTTTTCCCTACCCTCTGTTAGGTGGTCAACACTGTGGCATATCATTAATATACAGTTATGGAAAACCCAAGAAAAGCAAGGTCACATGGATGAGATCAAAACCAAGCTTGTGAGTTGTACTCTAGGGGCATTTTCTAATTCAAGGACCTGACTCTCAAATTCTGACTGTGAAGACTCAAACACCCCTTCTCTATAGAGGTATTGTGATCGCTGCTTATGGATACCTCCCATTCTTGTAAATTGAGATCTAGCTTAAGACAGCATTAAGATATAGAAAGTCCCTGCCCCTAATAAACATGATAACTAAAGTGACCTAGAGGCATTTTCCAGTGAAATATGTAGCCTAGGGGTGCCTTAGGGAAGTTAAACCAATTTAGAGTCTAATTAGATATTGCCTAACCCTTTTCTTATAGCACTATGTTAATTTCTGAGGAAGTCAGAGCTCCTTACAATCTCTTTTGAAATATGCTTTCCATTCTCAAGGAAGAACATCTAAACAGGAGCTAGATACAGAATTTCTCACACTTCTTTAAAAACTCACTGAAAACTGGAAACAGGCTTATTTATATTTCAGCCATTTTAAAAAATGAGTAAGTTCTATATATCTAACATTGGGATTTTTTCTATCAAAATATTCATAGAATTGCTACTTTTATTTGAAATTGGTTTAGCTGCAATGCAGAAAATACAAGTGAAGAGTAAGGCAAATGAAATTAAACAGTGAACACACAATTTCCAGAAGAAAAAAGGCTGAAGTAAAGAAAGTGAATCAGTAGTACAGAAAGTCAAGACTCAGGCTGCAGTTGCCAGAGACAATAACCTTTAAGCCCTACTGTTGGCTCAATGCCTTAATGTAAGGCAGTGTTTAGAAGGGGGATTTTTTTGTTTTTATCTGGAAGTGCATTTAGACTTTCAAAATATCAATTTTGTGAATATAAGTTGCCGTTGTTTTTTAAAAATTTGTTAATGAACAGTGCAGGCATAGGGGTGTTTTCACTGTCATCTTTTAAGGGTCGAGGTCTCAGTGTACTTTGAGTTTTGTCTGAAACCCTCAGAAAGAGAGGCATTGCATTTAATGCCATGTAGCTACCTAGCTGTAGGGCAAAAAGGAAATTGTCAATGAAGAAACCTCTGCAGCTCAAATTGTTCTGAGGCAGATACCTCCACAGCAATACTAAAGTCGATCATTGAAACACTGGTATTTCTGTGCCAGCAGACGTGCACCGTAGTGTTGCCACGGTGTGGTGACTGACGTTCCAGAGAGGTGCGGGATGCACTGAGATCGTCCTCTGATTCCTGGTCTACAGTTGTTTCATCAGGAGACTCTATGAAATGCAGGGAAAAAGCATCTGTCTTGCTCTATACAACATACATGATTGGCAAAGTTAAGCAAGGTTCAGCTCTGCTAAAAGGCGTATGAAATCTGTGTAGCATTTGCAAAGGAACACTTTTACACAATTCAAGTGTTAGAGCGTCCAACAGTCACTGAAGTATTTTAGTTTGGTTGTAAATCTGGGGGTGTGTTGCTCTGAGTTGCAACTTCCTGAAGAAAGATGGGCAGTGCTACAACTAGTCTGGAACATGTTTTACAGTAACTTGAAAACATGGAAACATGTTTTTTAATAGGAAACAGAAACGTGATTTCAAGAAACATTCCCATGCCAATTAATTGCTTAATTTACTTTCACTAAGTAACTCCTCCACTTCACCCTGTACTTACTATTGTCTGGTGGGCTACTAGCCAGTAGTTCAGGTGCTGGGCCATTGCTTTTTTCTGCCAGATCTATTGCCATCTGTATGTCCTCAGTCCACTTGTCCATTTCAGCCTGTGTGCTAAGGACAGAGATCAAAGTTTTGTTTAGTTTAACTGAGGCTAGAAGCAACTTCAGAACTTAATCACAATTTCAGTATGGCTTCTAAGCTATTGTCTCATGTCTAAATAAGTCTAACTGCTATTTGATTTGGCTAAAAAAAAAAAAATCACAATCTGCACATACTATTCTAATTCACTTAGAGGGGGGTTATTCATGTTTTTAACCAGTCTGTTGTACACAATCATTCTGCACAGAGGTGCATTCTGCTGAGAGCTAATCAAAAGAAAATTCTGTCCAAATTGTGACTCTGTAGGTGACTTTTAATACATGGTTCCATGGCATTACCTTGCAGCAACAATGATGGATTGACGCTGACCTCGTAATGTCAGACAATGAGGAACTCCCCATTCTTCTTCACTCTCTTCTATCTAAGAGGCAAAAGTCCATATATTAGCAGATTGTATTAGGCATGCATTGAAGGAAGTATGTATGTACTGGATCTGATTATATGGATATGACTAGAAACTATAGCACAGGTTCATCAGCATGGAGGAAGGAATAACCCCGCAGACCTGTTCATAAGTTGAGTAGAGAGAGAAAGGGAAAAGGTGGGCTGAGAGGCATGGAAAAGGCTACTGGAGATTATTCTTCCAGCTATAATCAGCATTAGAGCAAATACAGTCTTTTTTGTTTAAAGTACAGTTTTTCTTCTTTCAGTTAGAACCCTGAAAACAGACGGTTGAATTTCTGAAGAATGTGTGTTGCATGAGTTCATCTGTGCTAGAGGAATACATTAGTGACTGGATTTCTGGAAATGGTAGACAAAACTTGGGATGTAATAGCAGCACTAAGGAAACTGTAGTATGGTGTGCTCATGTTCTGCTCCAATGTCAGTAAAATGTAGACTTTCAGGATTAATGCAATCCCAAGGAGTGGCAGGAATTTAAAAACAAACCAAAAAGAAAAAAACACCCCCTCTCTATAGTAGGTTCTGAAAGTACATTTAGAAAGAACAGTGCAAAGAGGACTGAGGAAATTAATGGAGGCAATATGCTGTGAAGCTGGCAAAAAATTCCTTAACCACTATTTTATGGTGAGATGCTACTGATTAGGCATAAATGACTAGACTGTACTTTTCCTCATTGTGGGTATATAAGTGCTGAAATATGAAAAGGAGCCAAACGTGCCTACAGCCTTTAGGATCCACTGAGACTGGAATTTGCCTCTGGTTGGTTGGTGAGAGCAGTTTTTATCATGGACATACCATACTAAGAAACTGATGATGCCTGCTAATGCAGCAGATCATAAAGCAACCTGTAGAAAGAGGTCAATCTCTACCAATGTGGGCCCCAAGTCAAAATATGATTCAAAATAAAAAGCTACATCTCCCATTAATTCCCTGAGCCACTAACTGCCCACAGTAGTAGTGTACTTACTGTCATGCCATATAATAGGAGCTGCCCGTGGACTTTAAATTGATTTGATGCTGTCAGGCCTCTGCTTGTGTACAACAAAACATCATTAAACTGAAAAGCAAGAATGAGCATATTGACTAACAAATAAGTATGGTTAAAAAGCAAACATAAGATGAGTCAAACAATATCAATGAGCAGTTAGGTCCCTTGGAAGAAGCCTCTAATATGAACAGATGACTAACATCTGAATCCAAATACCAGTTTCCAGACAATATTGCCAGGATCATGTTCCCACCGTGGCCTTTCATCACATCTGATCCTGAAGAACCTTCTTCAGGTTCTCTGCTTTCTCTTCTGGGGGCCTCCTCTTGGTCCCAGGGCTTGCTAGCTCCCAACTCCCCAAAGGCCCATGAACCATTGCACTGAATTGAGGAAGAATGTTTCTTGGCCTCACAGCATTGGGACAGTGTGCTTATTATCTTTACTCTGACAGAGCAGAGCAGAATGAACAATCGATCCCTCTCACTGAGGACAGTGGGCAGATCAGCCCAAAGAGCAGTTTTTCCATTCAAGCCTGCTGTGGCTCTTATTCTGGAGTCTGAGGAGCTGGCTGGAAGAAGTACTTCTCTAGAACAAGGGTGTTGGGGGGTGTTAAGCCCTACTATACTTAATCGTTGTAATGTCCTATTTGGGACATCAGCAATCAAAATGTGCGACAACATCTGTACTTTGTTGCATGCTAGAGTGCAACTAGGGGAAGCTCAGTTACCTATAAAGTCTGCTTTAAAGACTATATGCTCACCAAATTAACTAACCTAAACTATGTTTGAAAAAATGAAAACAAATTCTGTCATCACCAGCCAAAGGGACAAGCTAGAGCATAGGCCTTTGCATGTAGAAATATTTGTTATTCTTTACATTGATCAGCCACTAGAGGGAGACGTAACACACATGTTGCCAACAGGGTATGCAACTAATTGATAGTGATGAGTAGAATATTAAACTTGCTAATCCAGGCTCCAGAATGACAGTCTTGTGCAGTGGTTAAGGATAGGATAGGAAAAAAAAAAACCTAATATGGCCCATTCAGTCCAGAAGGCAGTGAGGCTGCCGGAGCTGTCATACTAGAAACTTATGGCAGACTTTTTTTTCTCTGCTACACTAAGTTTTACTTGCATGCCAAGATGCCCCAGGTAGCTGTGCTTGTCCCTACCTTGCATGTGCAGATGCAATGCACTGTGGATTAGAGGAAATCTATGATCTGTTGCTTAATCCCCCAAATTGTAGATAGCAAACCAGCTCGACTAGGGACTCTGATGCTGAAATGACACCAGTTGAATTGCAGTGCCTACGTTTTGTCCCCATAGACTAGTAGTATTTGTCCAGAACATGGAAGACCTACAAACCGTGGGGGCAGATTAGAACCCCCATTCTCCATTTCACAGGACCGCATCCACATCACCAGGCTGGACTGTGAGCACCTTTCTGGCACAGAAATACTAGTCCTTAAAGAGCCTTGGGAGCAGGGGCCAGAACCCAGGGTGTCTTTTCTTTCAGGGCAGGATAGGACCTTCCTTTCTGGACCCTCAGCTTGGGTTCCCTCACCTTTGCTATCCTTCTGTCCCTGTTATCTTCCTGCTTTGTTGCCCACTCAGTTTGACAAGAAATCTGATGTCCTGTTGGGGTGTATGTCCTGAGGCTGACGAGCCTAGTGCTTTTACCACTAGGCTGTTTATAGAGGAGTAAGACTGTTAAGCTATTGTCCCACCCCCATTTAACTGCTCACACCAAAAGTCTGAAGCTGTGTCCACTTTATGAAGTTGGGGGGGGGGATAAAATTCTGAGCAGATGCAGGAGTAAATGGGTAGCCACAAGCCTCCAGTGAAACCAAGGATTCGTCTCTGGAAGTGTCTGAGTGCCACCCCTTGAAATAAATGGAAAGGCTGTGTGGTTCTGCAGGGTGAAACAATGCATCTCTGGGCTGAAAGTGCTGGAGAAGTACACATTTACAAAAACAAAGGAGACTGCTGCTTTGGTTATGGTTTGGCCAGGCAGCTGTATGCTAAAGTAGGATGGGAAGAGAAATTAGCCCTAAACTGTATTCCCAACTCTGCCTAATGTACCTTTCTTCACCTTCTCATTGTGCAGACAAGTTAACAGCTGAGCTGCCCTTTAGTAGTGCATGAAGGTTGGATTGATAAAAAAGGCTGTGAAGCATAAGTGACTGTTAGGAAGGACACGGGGGGGGGGCGCGGATGGGGCACGTGGCCCCCCCCTTACAAGGCCGTCTCTGCCGCTGACACCACTGGCAGCATCTGCAGGTGCTCACCAGCCCTGTCCCTACTGCCAACGCCACCAGCGGCATCTGTGGGTGCCTCCCCCAGACTCGGGAGGCACCAGTTGCCCATGCTGTGAAGTGCAAGAAAATATAAGTAGCAGTCATTAGAGATGAGGTTTAAATTCATGGTACACAGGCTCCCTTTTTAGTGGCTTTTTTGTCCCACACTTCCATGCAATTAGTGACTGTTTTGGCCTAATCTGACCCAATCCAGAATTTGCCATATAACCCTCCACACTGAAGAGGTCTGCCATGCAAGGCCGGGCAACACTGTTTCCTTCATACAGCAGCAGGTCAAGAAAGCATTTGTCCCATTGGACTGGCTCATAGTTCTCATTCAAGTTGACGTGTGCTCTGTTGCACGCTTGACTGAAAAGGCAGTGAGCCCAGTGCATTTTCTTACGCATTTCAGCTTTACTACATTAACTGGACTGGGACAAATATTTCTTGAAGATCCAAATGCAGAGGACAGGGGAATCAGGTCTACTATTTAGGGGGGCCCAGATAGTCTAGTTTTGTAGAGCCAAAAAGAGGAAAAATAGTTGCCCTGAAAACACGAAGTGCTGGTGAGAGAGGGACTCAGTTAGTGCTGTAACCTCAAATTGTAAGGGCAGGTACACGCAGATGCCATTAACATGGAAGGGTGTCATCGGGATGAGACAGAACCAAAACTGGGAAATCACAGAATCGTAGGAAGTTAGGGTTGGAAAGGACCTCAGGAGGTCATCTAGTCCAACCGCTTGCTCAAAGCAGGACCATCCGCCAACTAGATCATCCTAGCCAAGGCTTTGTCTAGCTGGGTCTTAAAAACCTCCAGGGATGGAGATTTCACAACCACTCTGGGTGCTTGCTTCTGCCAGAAAAAGTTCTGGCAGCGAACAGCAGCTGCCACTAAGCTGCTACAGTTTGTGTCCATTCACTTAATTCTGATGGCTCTGTGGAGGTCCACTGCAGCAACTCTGCCAGTGCTTCACTACCCTCCTTGTGAGAGAGTTTTTCCTAATATGTAACCTAAACTTCCCTTGCTGCAACTTGAGACCATAATGCCTGCATGGACCTGGCTGTAGACCATGTATGTGCTAAAGCTGACAGAGGACCATGTATGTGCTAAAGCTTCCTTGAAGCTTTCCTGGCCTTGCAAAACGTTATTTTCTTCTTGTGGTGGGAGGAGTAGCTGCCATTCTACTTCTTGTTGCATGTGGCAAAGTCACAGGGAGGCCAGGATACATTGCAAGCATCATCAAAATGAATAAATGATTTCGTTTTTGTATGTGTTGTTTACAATGGAGGAAGAAGACGGGGTGGCTTTGGCTACAAGACTGATTTATCCTCAACAAGTAGCTCTAAGTCCTGTTATGAGATATATACTGTGTTCATTTAGAACAGATTATTTTAAAATGTGCAATTTATTCACAGTTCTAGTCTTCAATACCAACTGTTTTGGCTACTTACCAGGAAGAACATCCGCTGCTGTAAACCTTTTCCTGACAGCTTACTAAGACTGCCCAGTCTAATGAACTCCTGTAGAAACACACACAATAAAACAAGTACGTCATATATCCCTTTGCAAATATCTTGTTAAATGTCTTCAAGTATTTAGTCATGGTATTGACTCAGATCATGTTAGTTACCAATGCTTTGTCTACTACACATACTTGCTTCTGCCAGCAAAAGTTCTGGCAGACAGCAGCTGCCACCGAGCTCCTACAGTGTGTGCCCTTTCACTTGCTTCTGATGGAGGTCCACTGCAGCGTGTGCGCCAGAAGAGCATGAAGTGCACCCACAGAAAGTACCAGAGTTGAAGAGAGTGCTGCAACCAGCGTAAGGCACAGCAGGCTCCACACATGCCTTCTTCTGGCTGTGCAGTGGTGGCAAAAGGCATCTTTCACTTGGGAGAGATGGTGTAACCGCTGGCAAAAAGTTCCACCTGAGAAAGTTGCAGTCTAGACTAGTCCAAAGTTATTTTCATTCATTTTTCATCAAATACTTTCCTCAATGGCTTTTTTACAAGGCTCCTATTCAAAACTGCCCTTCTCTTCAAAAATATTTAAGGTACTCGGTTATCTGCAGCAGTTTTATTCAATACCAGGGAATACATCATCAAAAGAGGAATCTTTTGCACCTAATACCAATTCCTCCAGACACCTCATCAGTTTTGACTGTTAAGTGGCTGATTTAAAATGAACAGCCAGGTATGACACAGAGGTATAGTGATTCTTTGCTGTAGATGTAGAGTCAATAACCACAACAAAAGATGGGGCAAGATTTGATTGGCAATCTGAATTCATCAAGGTAAGCAGTACCACTCATTTTGTATGGCATAGTGCATTCATATAGCTCTAACTATTTTAAATTGTGCATGCTAGGAAAGAGAAAGCCCTCTTCAGTAGAATTAAAGCTACCATTGTGCCAGTGTTTTCCTGGGGCAATTATGTACTTCTTTTAACATTGTGGCTGATGAAAAAATGTCCTTTGATGCACACTTGCTCTAAATTTTGAAGCATTCTCTTTAGCCCTGTTCAGGGAAGTTAATATTGTGTACTGCATGGACTCTCGGGGTGCCTATACACATGCTCTGGGGTGTTGTTGGGGGGGGAGGGCATTTTAATTAGAGTGGCTCTCGGGAGCTGCTCAGGAAACACCGGTAGTATCTCGTGTATTCAGTGTCCTACATTTCAAAATGGCACTGGGGTGCTATAACAAGCTCATTCAACAAGCTTTAGTTAAAATGCCCCTGCTTCCATTTTGAAACATGGGACACTGAATATATGAGATGCTGCAGCACGTTGATTAATTGAGCCTGCTCCAACACATTCTAATCAGAATGTAATGGAGCACATGTAAAAGTGCCCTCAAAAGTCAATGCCCATGTCACTTGGGTACACTGCATGCAAAGTAGCAGAACAGTCTGCAACATGGCAATAAACTAGCTAATGGAAGATTGCTCTGCCTAAAGAAACCTAGTTGACACAGGCTTTCTGGCATTTGTACATCCCTCCTGATGTTCACGCATCAAGGGAGTATGGGCAAATGAAGGGAATATGACCAAAAGGTTTCTAAGCAGTCAGTAGCAAGTATGATTATTATTTAATATTTATAATGGACATAAAGGATACAACCAGGCTAAGGTCCATCACACTAAGTGTTGTGCAAACACTAAAAATATCTTCTGTTAAGACAGCTCAGACTCAGCCTGAGATCATGCTTTGCCATCACTAAATTAGAGTCTGTGATTCACAAATCAAGTGTCTGAGAAGTGTAGCACTGTATAGCCATTTCATAGATTACAGTGAACAGCCAGAGGCGTTTGTGCTGCCCTACAGTATTAGGTTTTTAGTGCTAAGACTGAGCCCTGATCAAGGAATTAAGCATTTGAATTAACAGATTAGATGAAAGCTTGGAAGAAAGCAACTACTTGACCAAATCCCAGAGGGTAGGGTAGAACAGGAAGCTGTCCGGTTTAGGATGCAAAGGATCTCTCTTCACTGCCTGCCTCATGGCTTTTTCTTATTCAGTTGCAAGACAGTTCTGTATATAGACAGATGAAAACAGCAAAGCGGAACTGACGACTGCTCCATTTCGGGCTGCACAAGGAGTGGAATGTGTCAGGGACTTCCACAGAAAAGTAGAGATGAGCAGCAGAGTGTGCAGGACATTTGGAAGAAGGCAACCTGCCTCCTGTGAGATGTCAGCCATGAAACTGACTTATTCAGTGATATGCATAAAAGCAAGTACATTTTTTCAATGGAGACAAAGGTGCAACTCTAATTTTGTGCATAGGTAATACTGAGAAATACATTAACAGAACTCACGAGCCACCTGCTACCTAGAGGTATGTAGGAAAAACATTTAAAGCCGTGTCTATGTC
>NW_017729032.1:124519920-124521812 GCF_001723915.1 Gavialis gangeticus | reverse complement strand
GCAGCAGAGTGTGCAGGACATTTGGAAGAAGGCAACCTGCCTCCTGTGAGATGTCAGCCATGAAACTGACTTATTCAGTGATATGCATAAAAGCAAGTACATTTTTTCAATGGAGACAAAGGTGCAACTCTAATTTTGTGCATAGGTAATACTGAGAAATACATTAACAGGAAGGCAGAGATAGAAGTGCATACGGAACAGGAATATGAATAAGCCAGGGACAGTAAAAAAAAAAGCGGAGAAGCGAATTAACTGCTCATGCTGCTATATTAACCTTATTAATTTGAAAACGTATGACACAATAGTGTCTCAAAAATGATTCTGTATTGCTACTTGTGGACTAAAGAGACTTCTCTGCTTAAGAAGAGAGCTCCCATTTCAGTGCTTGCCTGTATGGAAAAGATGAGTTTCTCCAGTACAAATGTCTTATTTTTCCCTCAAGCTACAATGTGTGCTTGAATTGGGGAATTTCAAAAAATGCCAGCAACAAACAAGAGGAAACTTGCAATAGTTCAAGTGCAACTGCTGTGCCAAGCATCATGATTTGACTCTCTGTTTAAGCAGTCCATTTCATGCTTAAAATCCCTAGAAGTCACATCTGCATAAAAAATAGACCCTGTGACAACAAAGGGACTGTTCCCTTTTGAGCATAGCTTCCTATGGTGTCTAAATTTTACATTGGATTGACAGTCCTTGGGAAAGGAAAAAGATGCAAATTACATCTGGAACTACATAAGAAAATGCAAGACCACTAAGGTTAGCATCAGACTTGTGGTCCTTATCCAGACTGGCTCTTAAACAGAGTGTTCCCAGAATCGTATTTAAAGCAGTTCTAAAATGGTCTGAAGGTAGGGCATAGCAATTTTATAACTCACACAGAAGAAACGGATGTCTAGAACAGTGTATCCCAACCTTTTTCACCACACGGCACACTTACACGACCCCTCCCACCCCACGGCACACTGGCCAAAAGTGGTGTGGGGGAGCAGTGGTGGCAAGCGGCCAAAAGCTCGGGGGGGAGATACATGAATGAACACAGAGCGGCTGGTGGCATGGTGCTTGAATCACTGGCTGAAGCCACGCTCCCCATCTGGCTGGCTGGAGGCATGGTTCTAGCCCAAAGTGCCGCAGCACACCTGGACATGCCTGATGGTACACCAGTTGGGAAGCGCTGGTCTAAAACATTATCTCGTGTACTGAAACTAGTTTGCTGATAAATTCAGAGCATGTACGAATGTGGTACTGCCATTAAATGTATATCACTTACCCTTCCCGGGATTACCAGATTATCAATGCCTATCAAATCTTTCTTCAGTTCATGCAGCTTCTGGAAGTTCTCCATCTTTATCATATTGCCATGGAGCTGAGCCACCATTTCAGAAACCTCAGCCAGAGCAGCTGGGTAAACAAACAAAAAGAATCTTTAAAAAGTTCTCATTAAGCTTATAAAATGGTACGTGATATTTATTATATCCATAGTATACAATTCGAGAATGGCCCCCTCCCTCTAAGACTATATCATACATGTCTTGTCCAGAAAAACTCTAACTGGCTTAGGACTGCACAAAAACTCTGAAGGGTCTCTTACTGATGATGGCAGCACTATAATAAAGGCAGCCTGTCGTACCAGACAGGTGCCTCTTTTACCTTACCTCTGTCATTAAACAGGTGGTTTTTTTACCTACTGTTATTAAAGACTTTACAACTATACTTCATAATAGCAATCAGTTTTCAAGGAGAATCAAAAAACTTTGGGCCCTGAGAAGAGAACAAACATTTTAAAATAGTACCTGAAGGATCTACCTCTCTGAGATGAATTTCCTTTTCCCATCATGGGAAGTGCAGCACACTAGCTAGAATTCACCCTCCAGAAAGGACTCAAGTACACTAAA
>NW_017729032.1:124517084-124519909 GCF_001723915.1 Gavialis gangeticus | reverse complement strand
AACATTATCTCGTGTACTGAAACTAGTTTGCTGATAAATTCAGAGCATGTACGAATGTGGTACTGCCATTAAATGTATATCACTTACCCTTCCCGGGATTACCAGATTATCAATGCCTATCAAATCTTTCTTCAGTTCATGCAGCTTCTGGAAGTTCTCCATCTTTATCATATTGCCATGGAGCTGAGCCACCATTTCAGAAACCTCAGCCAGAGCAGCTGGGTAAACAAACAAAAAGAATCTTTAAAAAGTTCTCATTAAGCTTATAAAATGGTACGTGATATTTATTATATCCATAGTATACAATTCGAGAATGGCCCCCTCCCTCTAAGACTATATCATACATGTCTTGTCCAGAAAAACTCTAACTGGCTTAGGACTGCACAAAAACTCTGAAGGGTCTCTTACTGATGATGGCAGCACTATAATAAAGGCAGCCTGTCGTACCAGACAGGTGCCTCTTTTACCTTACCTCTGTCATTAAACAGGTGGTTTTTTTACCTACTGTTATTAAAGACTTTACAACTATACTTCATAATAGCAATCAGTTTTCAAGGAGAATCAAAAAACTTTGGGCCCTGAGAAGAGAACAAACATTTTAAAATAGTACCTGAAGGATCTACCTCTCTGAGATGAATTTCCTTTTCCCATCATGGGAAGTGCAGCACACTAGCTAGAATTCACCCTCCAGAAAGGACTCAAGTACACTAAATAATTCAGGAAACCAAAAAGCCAAAGATAGCCATGAGAGGGGCCTAGATTTTGTATGGGCCCCTACGTTAAAGATGCATTTAAACTTGTTTCTTGCAGCAAACACACTTTTTGCACTGATCAAGAGCCTGATTTAAAAAGCTGATACTATGTCCCTTAACAGAGCTTTTTCTTACCAGAGGCAGCATTCAGCAATTTTTTTGCCATGTCATCATTTATATTGATGGAACCAGAGTACATATATTTTATCCCATTAGAAACATTGTATTCATCAGCATTTCATATTATTACAGGATTAGTTTTAGGCTTTTCCTAAACTATTCCAGTTTCTGTATGTTTTATTTACTATCTTCTGTGCAGTTTATGAAATGCATCTCTCCCATCACGCCACATGGAGTCATGTCCATATTTGGGAGTGTAGGGAAATGGTTACATGTTTTATTTATAATATCACAGACTGTTTGTAAATCAAGGATCTGTTAGTTTTGTCCTCACCTCCAGCAATGACATAAACAGCCTGTTCACTCTGAAAGTGTAGAACTGCTGCTGCGCTTTATTATTAGCCGTATGATGATGTTCTCTCCAAGAATGCCAGTATCAAATAATTAATGCTTTAATTGAAACTGTAATTGGGCACCTGACCTCATCAGATCATAAATGCTCAAAAGAGATTTCTACTGCTCAGGAAGAACAAAGGGATTTCTAAAGCTCCAGAAGCTCCAACCCATGAAGGGGCATAGTTACATAAAGAAGAACCGAGGCAGATTTTAGGCCCCAAGTCCAAGAGTGCGATCCACAGGAATTCTGGCTTCTCCACGTGAGGGACGCAAACTCACATCTCCAACTGTCTGGTATTTTTCATCCAATGACTGTTTAATGCAAAATATGTAAAACTGTCCTGGCAGAGGGGATTGAAATCCAGGTTTCCTTACTCTCAGGGAAATGCCCTTATCACCCAGCTATAGTGTCATGCTGCTTTTTCCTTCATTACACAGTGGTCCAGCTTCAAATCCCAGCTTAACCTGCAGCTTGCTGGTTTGGGCACTCTCCTAGCACCCCTTCAGGCAGAACAAGGCCTAGAACCCAGATCCTCTCACAGCATGCACAAGTGTTTTAACCACTAGGCTACTTTATAACATCTGGATACTACTTCATACAGATGACAGACCATAAAAACCATGCATTGTATGTGAATCCCAAAGTTGCTTGAGTTTTATAAGCCCATTGATGACAGTGAATTATACTACCTTACAGTGTTTATATATTGCTTCCTCCTTCTTATACTCTTCTTTCTGAATGTCTTTTCACAGCATCTGATTAAATGAACTTTCATAGTTTCAACTTGGGGTTATGAAAGCTTGTGCTCTATATACATCTTATTTAATTAGTCTATAAAGATGCACATCTACCCTGCCTCCTGAGTTCAGACCAACACGGCTAACTACTTCTCTATATATTGCTACATCATAACTGTACAGTTCTACTAAAATCTTGGGCAAAATCTCTCCCAGAAGCCTCCATTGCTACTTGTAATGAAGGAACAAAAAATTGGGAGTGCTGATGAACTTCTGACTTGTGTTAATGTAAAATATGTTAACTGTGTCAGGCAGGTACAGAAGCTAATTTCTGGGCTAGTGGATGCCCTCTAGCTTGGAAGGTTGCAGCTAACAGCAAGGTGTATAGTAGGGAACCTGAATCCTCCACTGCTAAAAACAACATCTTTCTCAGAGTGTTAAACTTTGTCTGACACCTTCCAAGTACCACTGAGAAACTGGTTTGGACTGGTTTTCAGAGGCTCAGAGATTAAAGGGTATGCCAATATGCCTTGCCTTTTGCCTAGCAAATTCACCACTATAAAAGTTATGTCCTTAGTTGCTTACTTTGGGAACAGACTTTGGAAAATACAATTCAGTTTGATATTACTCCGTCTTGTGACTGCAGGAAGAATGTCAGGAGGAAGCCTGGAAAGTAACTTATGCCTAGAATTTCCTTTTGCTCCTTTCTTTCTGTTAAAGTGTGGAATTCTTAGGTTTTTTGCTAATAAAGCCCCTTTATGTTGACCTGAATGGCCTCTGAGTCATTCAATAAATTACTTGACAAAGAAGTGAATCTGG
>NW_017729032.1:124511300-124517073 GCF_001723915.1 Gavialis gangeticus | reverse complement strand
CAGAGTGTCTATGGGCTAATCAACTGGACGTCCCTAAGAAACAGTTCATAGCCAAAGGGATGTTAGATACCCAAATACTGGAGGGGACTTGGGACTATGAACCCAGTCATCACAAAAGCCATTAATTCAGGCCTACAGGTTAACATCTAAATGTAGGAGGGGTGGTATTTCAGATATTCTCTTCAGCACCTCCTAAGGGCCACTTGCAGCATCACCCCAGTCTATGACACCTCAGTGAACAGTGTAGGGAATTCTGCTTTTAGATTCCTAACTTCCTAAATGTATTGAATAGGAAATATAGGTGTATTCCTTATTCAGTGCATTTAGGAAGTTAGGAATCTAAGAGCCTGCTTTGGGGTCTGTGGATTCCATCCCCAAGTAAGCTGCTTAAATCCTTTGGTGAATTTGGCCCTCAGTGATTTAGAAGCATAAATCCCACTGATAAATCATATGTCAGGGCGAGGAGAGGGAGGAGAAGAAATTAGGTCATCAGGAAGAAGTGACAAGAGCTAAATTCTGACATCAAGAGAGGATAGTTTCTTCAGATTTGCGAGTATACCAACAGCTTTGAGCTCCTGGACTGAACTGTGGAAACAGCAATCAAACAGACCTGTGTCTGGAAAAATAATGTTACCCTGTAATTAAAAACTGTATCATAATGGATATGCACAGGCCATGTTCACAGTAATATTTCTTGACCTGGAGTCCTTGATTATGCAACCCTGAAGCTTTTTCAATGTGTTATATTTAAATATAGGAATACTTGCACTACAGCATGCTGGTAGTTAGAAGAGGAACCATATAATGAGACCAGGTTGCTAGTCCATTGTTCCACAACGTGGATTATTTGCCCTGCCTCACCTCTGGAGTCCCTGAAGTCTGTGTGGTTTGGTGGGTAGTGTTTGCAGAGCCTCTCCATTATCTGCTTGTAGTGCATCAGCCTATGCAAAGGCCTGAGGAGGAAGGTGTTGAGGGGCAGGTAGCAGACTTTCTGTAGTTCAAAGTCCCTGCACAAGGTCTCCAGCTTGCGAGAGTTCTTAATCTCATTCTCCAACTCCATCAAAATCTCATTGTGCTTCCGCAGGTGAATTGTCAGTTGCTTTTAGGCAGAGAGAAAGAAAAAAGCATGTATGGAAGATGCATGAACAAGCACGAACAGCCAAGTTTGTCCCAATACAAGATCTGGCTAATGCTGCCATAGCTTTTCCAAACAAAATCCCTGTCTCAGTGCAACACTTAGGCTCTGACATTACCCTACAAAAGAAGAAATTAATTATTGAAACTGAAAAATCCCACCCCATACACTTAATTTAACCCTTTGTTCCAAGTCTTCTCCACTCTCACCCTCTCCGCATCCCCTGTAGAATAAATAAATCAAAACTAATAGGTGCAGAGTCTAGCAGCAGCCCAGAAATTCAGGGTTCAATATCTTACATATCCTGAAGTTATATACAAGAAAGAGCATGTGTCAAGGGGGATGAACAACACTGGAGTTAGGAAACGTATAGACTGGAATTTTCCAAAACAAATAAATAAATGGAGGGAGGAGGGGGGCATGTGTATGTAGGTATCTGACCCCATTAGGCCTCATTGATGTAGCTTAGCTATGTAAAACTAAAATTTCAGCTTTGGTTTATTTATTAAAGAGGATTGACATCTGGAAGGCCTTGGGACAACCCCCTTCCCCACAAACATACAGGTGCAATCCATATAGCAACAACCAGGTTACAATATTTCATACTTTCTGTGCCTGGATTATTTTTGTATCCACATTGTGCTAGATGGGCCACTCAAGTGCAGAGACAAGTGGTGGTATGAATTACACATCTGTAAGTGATCAGAAGTGAATGCAATTTGCATGCTGTGTGGGTAGGGCTGAAGCAACTTCATCTTAGTCAGCATAAGGCCCATCTAATTATAAGTCTATGACTTTCTTTAAAAAAGAGAGTCTGATTGCAGTTTTATTTTGTAAATTGAAGCAGATTATTTTAGCAATGAACAGAGATCATATAATGGACAAAGCAAAGTCTAGAAACCAATAAATACGCTGTAGCAGAAAATGAGGGAAAACTGGACTTGCATATATTGAACTGGCTTAATCTGAAGCTAATGTGCCGCTTGACAGATTTCCAATCTACTCCCTCCCTCTGGTGATTTACTACATCTTTATACTTAAGGTAGTTGTACTATAATTGAGCTAGTTTCTAGTACTTGCTTAGGCTATGGACATGTCATTTTGATAGGCAGTGAAACTAAGCCAGGAGGTACCCTTCTTCACTTCTACAGAACCTGCCTGGCAGTTATTTACTACTCTTCACTTATTCCCCATGTTAATTAAATGGAGTGTGTCAATTCAGAGGGCTTTCGATAAAACACAGCATAAGCGTGTAGATTTTAAACTGACTTTTCTGTTCCCTATTGATTTCTTTAAGCTAAACTGGGTTTTGATTTTTGGCTTTAGCGATGGTCGCTCTCAAAGGAGATGGAGCTGGATCCTCTAATGGAAAACAGAGGAAGGTGACTGTGACAGCATGCAAAGGGGTGAGAGTTACAGTGAAAGCTGCAATCTTTCTCCTGGGCAGTTTCACAGAAAGACCTGAGGGCATCAAAGAACAAACAATTTAAGGTTATAAGGTACCAGATACTTAGCTCTAAACATAATTTTTAAGTTTACCATGAGGGTTCAGGTAAGAAAGCATGTAGGCAAAGAGTAACACTTATTGGGAATAATTAGCTGGTATTAAAAAGTGCATATTGCCATTTACTGTCATGGGGAAATAAAGCAGTATCTTGCAAGTGTATTGAAGAAATAGTCATGATTGGTCTGTCAGTGATGAAATGGGTTAATAGTGGATTGCAAGGCAGGATTCCCATCCATATTAACAATGTAAACCATGTTCTAGTGGCCTCATTGGTGTCTTGACAGACTTGTACGTAACTCCATACTCTCTGTGGTAGTATTCAGCAGTATGCGACTTCCACTGCAGGCTCACACTGTACAACCAGTGCACTGAATGATCTTGTACGAGGCTCTAGCCAGCTTTTAACAGTTACAAGTTTTGTTTTCTCTTTTCAAAAATACTGAAGTTACCTATCCCATAATTTAAAAATAATACATAAAATATATAAAAATATTTCAGTTCAATTTTGAATTACGGAAGAACAGAGCTTCCAACACAATTTCGTATCTAGGATCAGTTTCCAGAGAGCTAGGTTTGCAAATGTGCGCCTACTTGGAATATGTCATTGTAAGGTTACTAACACTTCAAGTGTCTTGCAAGAGACATTTACATGCACAATTGTTTATTGTGATTCCTCAATCTCATATCTGCACATGGAAATGGTGATCTCATTTTGAGCAAGGACAGGTGAACAATTATACTGCATTAAATGCAGTTATACTGCATTAAAGTCTCCTGACTTACTGCTTGATAGTGCAAATCAACTGATCAGTGTGCTTCTTCCCACCTTGCATGAAGCTAAACTTCAGTGATCTACTCTTGAGTGAAGCATGTAGTAAATGAATGCAATTTAGCTTTCACTGTTGGTGGGATAAAGTGGAGAGACAAAACAGAGTAGATTCAGCTGAACTGTGGTAAGTCCTTCCTTCACCCCAATCTTTTGAAGAAGTATGTTTGTTTTGCTTATTCATGCTCTTTGCTCCCCTATTTGAAAGTTCAAGTGGTTTGAAAAACCTCCTGAGTGTATGCGTTTATTGCATCTGTAATAATTAAAAATCAAAGGGCTTGCAACTCAGACTTCCATTCAGAGAAAACAGAAATTGATTTACTTTAATTGACAAATTGTTGTTAATGAAGTTCACACCACATGATAAAAAGCACCAGGAATTACACCATTAAAGTGAAAAATACTTTGATTATAATCCATGCCAAAGCTGAATGGTTATAGGATCATTCCTACCTTCATACTCTGAATGTTCTTTAACATAACATCACCAATTCTTTGGTAATCTCCTTTAATATGAGCATTAGAGCGCCCTTCCCTGTTAACAACAAAAACATGATAAACTTTAGTTATGCAACTTAACTGCAGAATCATTTACAGGGAATTAATAAAAGAGAAACTCAATAGTTTATTTTTTTCAAAATCCTAAAGCTGTATGTTCCCTAATCTATGAACTCATAAAGAAGCTTCTTACTGTACAGCTAATTCCCAAGAAGAACACATTCTTCTTTCAAAATTGGAATGTCTGAATAATAATACAGAGGCCTTGCATCTTATAAAACCTTTATAAGGCTTTTAAGGAAAACTGACATTTTAAAACTATAAACAAGGAACATTGGGGAGTAGGAAGAGAAATAAGGAAAACTTCAGAAATATTGCTGCAATATATTGACTCAGAAGAAAGATTTTGTTAAGAGCAACGAGTGCATCCCATAACAGGGATCACTGGTTGGCTCATTCTAAAATTGCCTCTATTGCCTGAAGCAGAAACAAAGTTTCTCAAGCATCTGGGTTGAGTTGAGTGGTGTCATATGCTTACAGGGAAGATTCTATCTGATCTATCATTCTTGGCATTTAAAGAAAGAATACATCTTTCTCCACCCATTACTGTTCCTTCTCCACCAACCAGTCAAACTGCAATTCCCATAACAAGTGCTAATGTATTTTGCAGTGGGCACTCAGCTTCAGAAAAACCTAACTTCTAAAGAGATAAGATTCATTTACTTCTAAATACATGAGTAAGAGATGTATGTGTGCAGGGGAGAGGGCTGACAGGAGAATTAAAAGGTAACAGAATTCACCTCCAACCCCAAAATAAGCTCAATTATTATTATACAGGCAGTCCTCGACTTACAACGTTTTGAGTTGCAATGTTTTGCACTTGCAACGTTTATAAATTGACACCGTTTCAACTTTATGATGTCAGTTTTGTCTTACAACGTTTGATCCGATGCGACGCCACACCAGCGAACAAGGTCGCTGCGTCGCTCATCTCCCTGGAGAACATCTGTCCAAACTTCCTTGGACACTTTCTTTAAGAAAGCACACAAGACTCCAGAAAAACCTGCAGCCAAGACTCCTGAGAAGACTCCAGCCAAGAACCCTTCAAGAAGTCCAACCAAGAGCCTTTCAAAAAGTCCAGCAAAGTCACCTCAAAGAAGTCCTTCCAAATCAATATGATTACTATTTACAATATAAATACATTAATGTAGCTATATTACTCATGTATAATTGATTGAGTACAAAATTCTGGGGTATTTTTGGTGAAAATAGGGTATCGGGCCTTGGTTCAGAAACCAATCCCCCATTTATAGCATTGTTTTTAATAAGAAAATTGGTTCCGAGTTACAACATTGCGACTTAAGACGCAGTTTTCAGGAACCAATTGTATCCTAAGTCTGAGGACTGCCTGTATATAATATGCTCCCTGATCCATATATATAGCCATAAGAAATGCCATATTTTTTCACATACAATGCACTCTGATCTCCAGGGCCGTGAAATAGGAGGGCAGAGAGACCAGGAGCAGCTTGCAGAAAACAAAATTGTCTTAAGAAGGGTTAGCTTAATTAGTGGAACATTGAGACAATTCAAAAGGATAAAGGATCATTAATGCCCATGATGAACAATGAGCCATTAAGTTAACTGACTCCTTCAGTTATCTGAGCAGTAATGCCATAGCTACTGCATGGTGGAGCAGCAATCAAAGCTGGGTGCTTTATCCTGATCAGAAAATCAGTTCCCCCATTTAATACATAGTTTCATAGTTTCTAGGGTCGGAAGGGACCTGAGCAGATCATCTAGTCCG
>NW_017729032.1:124507981-124511035 GCF_001723915.1 Gavialis gangeticus | reverse complement strand
CCCCCAGCTTCCTAATGAGAATGGGGTGAGAGACAGTATCAAAAGCCTTCCTGAAGTCTAGGAAAACTATATCCACTGCCACCCCTGCATCCAATGATTTAGTGACCTGGTCGTAAAAGGCCACCAGGTTGGTCTGACAGGACCTGCCGCTGATGAACCTGTGCTGGTTGCCCCTAAGCATGCTGTTCCCTGCTGGCCCCTCCTGGATGCGTGCCAGAATAATTTTCTCGAACAGCTTGCCCAGGATCGAGCATATACACACAGAAATTTTAAGGGACTGATTTTTGGAGGAAAGGTTCACGTTGTATGCAAGAAAATACAGTATATCACATGGGGAAACAGGAAAAAAAATAATGACTTAAAGATTCCAACTGTTATTAGATTGTTCATATAGTAGTTTGAGTTGAGTATCTTAAATAGACAAGCACAGGGGACTGCCCTGACCATTCATCTTTAGCTTGTCAATATCTCCCATTGGCATGGATTGAGTATAGCATGTTCCCACATCACACCCTTGATTTTTAAATTCTGATTAAAGTACAACCCGTAAGTACTGGAAGCCAAATCCAGTCCTGGTCTGAACATGCATGACTCCACTGAAGAGGTGCACCTAGGTAGCAATGGCCTGAAATGTAACCAATTAAGATCTTCATCAGACTTCTGCTTTCACACTAACACATGCATTGCTTTTCATTCCTCAGCACCAATTTACCTCCTGCAAACACATCCAGATTTTCACTTTAGGAATATTCAGTTTGCATGAAAGTATGAATAAATGAAGGCCAGATGGTAAATCTTTGCATTCATTAGCAAAATGTTTGTGTTAATTGTAGGGAAATTCTATAATCCCTGAATTATACAAGATGCACCTGTATGTATGTAAGGAATATACCCTCCCAGATAAGACAGGTGCAGAATTGATGTTTCAGAATCTACACATTTTTATAGGAATATACAAATATTTAAGCATATCTTGCTTGTAAACTTGCTTGTGGTTAACATCTTGTGCATTCTTTTCTAACTAAAGCAACAAGCAGGGTGTAGCACACAATGAAAAACAGTAATATCTTCAAGTTTTTCCCAGAGCAGACGAAATGGCTAAGAACCCACAAACAAAGGATGATGTCAAATTGTTTCAAGTTCACCCAAAGACACTGAATGCTTTCTGGTGGTTTCATATGCTGCTTTTAATGATTTCCTACTGTATTAAGTTTCCTCAACAATAGATTCAGTAAGCACTTATGTGCTTATCAAAGCAGAACAAACATAGTTCCCAACTACAAATTCTGTTTTTCTGAAAGCAGAAGCTACCCTTGGATAAGAAACAGGAGGTAAATTTTTGTATAAATGTAATTTCTAATAAGCCCTGCCAGTTTGGCAAAGGCAAGAGGTTAAATAACCAGCTTGCCTTTCCTTCTGCCTACTCAAAATGTGTCTAAGACATCTGGTAGACTGGCCTGTATTAAAAAAGATATCAAAGGTACACAGAAAATCACAGTTGCAAAATTACCCAAAGTACAAAAAGAAATATAGCTTATCTCTGCTGTGCTTTCGCTAGTGAAGCCCATTTCTTCTTTACAGGAAGTACTTTGTTCGGTCCCTTCCCTCCCCTCTCTCTGGCAATGCTCCCCACTGAAAATTACCCTGAAGTATAAATAAAACTCTTGCCACTGACACTCTTAGTCAAAAGAGATGCACATTAAACTGGTTTCCATTAAAAGCCAAAAAGAATTGAAGTAGTTGGTCTGCAGTAGCAGCAATGCACAGACAACAGTCAACAAGCTTGAATGTGCAATGCCTTATAGTTGTACATTAACTTTCAGAAATCTGAAAAAAAAGAAGAAAACCACTGCGAGCAGTGATATGGGGGTTGAGTGACTGTCAGCAGAAGAACTTGGACATTATATTCATTCTCCTGACTTTTCAAAACTATTCAAACTCCTTTTATTTTCCTGTATCCAATGAAACCCGATAAACTTCAGGAGCTTGGTACCTGGTTGGCTTGTTGCCAGGATATACATTAACTATGTCTTTACAGCATACTGTTCTGATGAGAAAACAGTTTTGCTGACCTTGACCTTGTGTACAACTCAGCTGACATCTTTCCCAGAAAACAATTTGTCTAGCATGTTCACCTCCCAGAGGCCTGAGGAAGGGTTCCCTGCATCTTTGTGAGCTTTAGAATGAGCCTTTAGTGTCATATTTTTACTCAGCTGGCCTCTGTTGGCAGTCCTCTCTCTCATCCAACCTTTGTCTCCCCAGCTCAATACAGTGGGTGGCACACACTTGCTCCAATATCTGCCCAAATCTCATCTCAGCAGCATGGTGGTTTTCAATCCCTGAAGTTTATCACAATAGATGTGCAGCATGGGAAGAAACAGGCAGGAGAAAAAGGAGCAGGGGGTAGTTGGTCCACAAAAGAAGCACCTCTCAAGCTGCTTGGCAGAGCAATGAAGAGCTGGACTATGGAAATAACACAACAGGACTACCAGTGCAGCAAACAGTCAGGCTGTAACTGGTTCCCCACTAGAACAAGCAAAAACTTAGATTATTCCAAAACCTGACAGAGTAGGCAAACAAGATGGCCCAACGGCCAGCCCTTAACCCTGACCCTTCTTTCTCTGTGAAGCATCTTCCATTAACCACCCTCCACCTGCTTCCATATGAAAAATGAACGTCTCATCAACTGCATAACTAAAGACACAACACAGCACTTCACAGGCCCAACCAGGTGTGTGTGGAGACACTACAGCCCTACATTCCCTACTCCTGTTGGAAGCCACAACTATTGCTTCCTCTGGCCTGGGCAGGATGCCTCTTTACAGCCCTGTCTATCAGGACAATGTCTGGGGGCCAGAGAGGGGCATGCCTTACTCAAAGGTTGCATAGTTTCAGTTTCATAGTTGGTAGGGTTGGAAGGGACCTGAGCAGATCATCAAGTCTGACCCCCTGCCATGGCAGGAAACAGTACTGGGGTCAAACGACCCCAGCAAGGTGATTGTCTAGCCTTGTCTTAACGACCCCCAGGGTAGGAGCCAGCACCACTTCGCTTGG
>NW_017729032.1:124500689-124502981 GCF_001723915.1 Gavialis gangeticus | reverse complement strand
GACAGTGTCGAAGGCCTTCCGAAAGTCCAGAAAGACTACGTCCACCGCTACCCCTACTTCGAAGGATTTGGGGACCTGGTCATACAAGGCCACCAGGCTGGTCTGACAGGACCTGCCTCTAATGAACCTGTGTTGGTTGCCCCTAAGCATAATCTCCCCTGCTGGCCCCTCGTGGACATGTGCCGGAATAATTCTCTCAAAAAGCTTGCCCAGGATCGAGGTAAGACTAACTGGCCTATAGTTCCCCAGGTCTTCCTTCCTCCCTTTTTTGAAGATGGGAGCCATGTTGGCCCTCTTCCAGTCCTCTGGCACCACACCAGAGCACCACAAGTGCTCGTAAAGCCGTGCCAGGGGTCCCGCAATAACCTCAGCTAATTCTCTTAGCACTCTGGGGTGGAGATTGTCTGGACCAGCTGATTTAAATAGTTTCATAGTTTCATAGATTTAGGGTCGGAAGGGACCTAGTAGATCTTCTAGCCCGACCCCCCACCAGGGCGGGAGAACAACAGAAACCCCAAAACAAGAAACGGGACTCAAATGAGTCCAGCCAGGTAGGCATCCAGCCTCTTCTTAAAGACCCCCAGTCCCTCCAGAAGTTCCCTGACTAGATCCTCCCTGACCCATGGCCTAGGTGCGCCTCCCCTGGGGTGTAAGTGGGGGGCCCGGTGGGGGGGCTGATCTGGTCCCTGCTCAGGAAAATGAAGGCAAAGAAGTCATTAAATAGGCTTGCTTTGTCGTCTGGTGTGATGACCAAATTTCCTAGCGTGTCCTGCAGGGGCCCCACGTTACCCAGTACCTTCTTTTTGCCCCCTATGTATTTAAAAAAGGACTTCCTGTTGTCCTTGATCTGGGAAGCTAGCCCCAGTTCCATCTTCGCCTTGGGCTTTCTGACTGCCCCCCTGCATCCCCGAGCAACCTCAGTATAGTCCTCCCTGGTGATGGCCCCTCCCTTCCATTGGGTGTACGCCTCTCTTTTAGCTAGGAGACATTCCTGGATGCTTTTAGTGAGCCATGGGGGCTTGAGCCCTCCTGCTCCCTTTGTTCCATGTTGGGATTACTTCCCTTTGGGCTTGGAGGGTAGGTGAGGGTAGGGAAATAAGACAACAGTGACTCAAGCCTTGGAGTTGGCCATGAGCCCCTCTTCCTCTCTGTCCTGCTCCTTGACTTGAATGTGAATGGGGATTTGGATATCCTGCCCTTCTGTGGGACTGAGCACCTCCCCTAACTTCTGTTTGAGCTGAAATACAATGGATGTGTACAGCCTCCCTGTACACCAGGCCCAGATTTCAAGAAAGAGGCTGCATCTCCACTTCTAAAGCCCTTGTGCCTCCAGCTCGTGCTAGCAGACCTCCTTCTGATCTTGTCTTGCTAGGTGCATGCTGGAGGACAGAGCAGTGGCACATATGAAGGGCTTCAAGTGGGGCAGAGGGAAGAGAGAAGAAAGGGACAGAGCAATGGATATAAAGGAGGTAATTTCCTGACGCAGAACAGGAAATAGTAGTGAGGAAATACAGCTCTGTCCTCACAAGTGCTCCCAATAGCTATTCCACCTTTCTCTGTTTCCTCCTTTCAAAAATGTTCCCAATGACTCTTATGCTAGGGGTAAGCAAAATGCGGCCCGTGGGCCAGAAGCGGCCTGCCAGGGCATTCTATCCCACCCAAGGGACCCCCAAAAACTTTAGAAAATTATATTCATCTGCCCCTGGCTGCCTGTCATGCAGCCCTCAATGGCTTGCCAAAACTCAGTAAGTGGCCCTCCGCCCAAAATAACTGCCTGCCCCTGTCAATACTAATCCTAACACCTTCTTGCATAGAATCATAGAAGCCGGGTCAGAAGGGACCTTGTAGATCTTCAAGTCAGACCCCCTGCCTGAGCAGGAGAAAAACTGGGCTCAAATGACTCTAGCCAGGTAGGCATCAAGCCTCTTCTTAATGACCCCCAGGGTAGGAGCCAGCACCACTTCCCTTGGAAGTTGGTTCCAGATCCTAGCCGCCCTAACTGTGAAGTAGTTCTTATGGATGTCTAATCTAAACCTACTCTCCAAACAACTTGTGGCCATTAGTCCTTGTTATGCCAGGGGGCACTAGGGGAAACAAGATCTCTCCCAAACCTTTCTGGTCCCCCCTAGTGAGTTTATAGACAGTCACCAGGTCCCCCCTCAGCCTTCTCTTGTGAAGGCTGAACAGGTTCAGGTCCCGCAGTCTCTCACTGTAGGGTCTTCCCTGTTGTCCCTGGATCATGCAAGTGGCCCTCCTCTGGACCCTCTCAATGCTGTCCACATCCCTCCTGAA
>NW_017729032.1:124487518-124500531 GCF_001723915.1 Gavialis gangeticus | reverse complement strand
GTGTCAAAGGCCTTGCTGAAGTCCAGAAAGACTACGTCCATGGTGACACCTGCACCCAATGCTTTTGTGACCTGATCATAAAAGGCAATCAGGTTGGTCTGACATGACTTGCGCCTAATGAAACCGTGCTGGTTGCCCTTGAGCATCATCCCTGAAGCCGGCCCATCGCAGATGTGCTCCTTAATGATCTTCTCAAAGAGTTTCCCTAGGATTGAGGTAAGACTGACAGGCCTATAGTTGCCTGGGTCCTCCCCTCCTCCCTTTTTTAAAGATGGGGACCACATTGGCTATCTTCCAGTCATCTGGCACCTGGCCCGAGCACCATGAGCACTCGTAAAGCCATGCCAAGGGCCCTGCAATAACCCCTGCTAGCTCCCTGAACACCCTGGGGTGGAGAGCATCTGGATCCACTGGTTTGAACACGTCCAGCCCCTCCAGAAGCTCTCTAACCCGGTCCTCCCCAACTTGAGGTCTGGAGGCATTCCCCTCGAGTCCGTCTTGCATCACGGTGGGGAAGTCCCGGTCCCTGCATCTCTCCCCCACTTCCCATATGAGCATACCCACATGGCGAGGAGGGGAAACAGCTGTTCTGACCAGGCTGGAGTGGAACTGAGGTTTCTTCACCTCAAATGGGGTGAGGAGAGGATATAAGGCAGGGGAAGGGACTAAAAAGCAGCCTGCATGTTCTGGAGCCAGCTAATCATTTCCAAGAAGCCCTGGGCAGGTGGGGAGGAAAGCTGGGATGTGATACAAGAGGATGCTGAGAAAATATTTTTGAAGAGACCATGGTAATTGGATTCTCCAAAATTTTGTGAAGACAGAACTGAAGTTGCCTAAGGGGGCCTCAGTGTTTTATTTAACTGAGTTTGGCTACACTTAAACCAACAAATACGAAGTTCACATCTCACCCCATAGGACAACCTTACCTTTGGGGTCTTTGAGCAATGCTCCAACACAAGCTGGTACTCTACCCTCACAGGTGCTACAACACACTGCAGGACAAGGTCAAACACTTATTTTACCCTAACATAGCATTTGAATTTTGGTCAGAGGTAGAAAATAGGAGTTACCTACAACTGGCCTACACACAAACATGGAGCTCACTCCACATGACCACCTTAAACTCACTAAACAATATCACTGCTTCTGAGTGCCTGGCTCCCCATTGTTCCACTTCTTCCCTGCCACAAGCTCTGGTGCATCCATTCACCTCTGGTCCAAAATGGCAGGTAGGTGAGGAGAAGCCCAGCTACTGGCTGTGCAACTCAGCTCTACTTGGGCTCTTTGGTTACAGCACTGACCAGCAGGCTCAGACTATCTGTGGCTTTGTTTCTGCATGTGAGGGAAGCCTGGCTCCCAGACTTGGAAGGAGGGGGGAAATGATATGTGACAAGCCCAGGAAATGTGATCTTTAAATCATTTAGCCAGTATGATATTAAATTCTATCAGCTCAGTCAGACAAAGGGTCTGTCAGATGGCTAATCTGCCTGGACTGGGGGGGAAGTGTGGAGCGGGGAGGAGGCACAGAGCTATAAAAGCGGGGAGGACAGTTGTAAAAACAGGGGGCACTTGTACACATGCTTGTGCCACAGCACCAGGCGCTTTTAAAAGTGCCCAGCGTTGCAGTGCATACAGTTGTATTAGCAGTGAAATGTGCATCCATGCTGAGAATGTGGTGGTGCTGCACTTTTGAACTAAAATGCCTCAAAGGTGTTTTAGTTCAAAAGTGCACCACCGCCATTTTCTGAATGCAGATATGCATTACACCACTTATACAAGTGCACCCAATACAGCGCAGTGCGCGTCAGCTTGTGTGTGGAGCAGACTTGATTAATTGAATCTGCTCCAACCCACCAGATCTTCAGGGCATTGTGGGACAAAAAGTATGTGTAGAAATGCCCAGGGACACTAAGTGAGATTTGAACCAAAGGCATTCCTGGTTCTGAGAGAGAGAGAGAAAAAAGAAAGAGAAAGAGCAACATTATCAGAGTGCACGCCTGTTTGCAAATATTTTAATAGTAATCTGTCCCTTTTGTTCTGTGTTTGCACAGGGCCCAGTGCAATAGAGTGCTGGTCCATCCCCAGGGGTCATGAGGTCTGCTCAATATAAAGAACAAAAACAACAATAAATGAACCATCCCCATCAGTGTTTCCCTCACTTTTCTGATCTCAGTGAAATGAGTTTTGGGCAAGGAGAGGAGTGTCACACATTGGGTGTGGGGGCAACTGAGAAGAAAAAACAAAATTACCAAAGGCAGCAGGCTGAGGGGAAGGTGTGTACAAGCAAAAGAGTCCACCCTGGTGTTTTGCCCTTCCACCCAAACAAGTAACACAGAGGATATGAAATAAAATAAGGAAATACAATCTAAGACAAGATGGCTTGTGGGACCTTGTTACTCTGAGGGAGAAGAGGATGCTCATTTGCTGTGCATCAATGACCGACCTGTTCCATTTGCTCTCGGTGTTCAGGACACATGAGATCTCTCCCTCAATGACAAGATCTAGAGTTCTTAACTTAGGACCCGTGTTCATAAGTCTTGATGAGATTTCTTTGTCCTTGAGTTCTACAAAATAAGCCAGAGATTCTCAACTAGGGGTTGCTACAAGATCCCTTTAGGGATGCCATAGCACTCTGTGCAAGGAGGTGAGTACTCTCAGTGCCCTGGTGCCCACTCCAGCTCCCTAGTGTGTTGGCAGCTGATCTGCTGGGAACTACCACTGCTGCTGCCCTCCTCTGCCCAGTAGCCTCTGTCCTTTCCCTTCCTCCATGCTCTGAGCAGTGCACTCTGCTGAAGGCACATGGGTGGGTGGGTGAATGCAGGGCTGCAGAGCCACACTTTTTAGGCAAGTTTGCCTCCTAGGTCCCAGGACCAACAAAAAGGGTCACAAGGGCAGATGGAACCAGTTGCCAGAATACAAGACCCTGGAAGAGCAGTTGCAGTGGTGGGGGCCACCTTTGTTCCCTCAGGTACAGAGTGGGGGCAGGAACAGGGCAGATGGTGGAAAAATCAGGGCACAGAGGGGTGAGGTCCTTCCTCACTGCCCTCCCCTGGAACCAGCTGGATTAGTGGGTTCTCAATGTTTTTACCCTCAGGCCTCACCTCCATATATTTCCTGAATTCAATGATTCTCAACCAGGGTACTGCTAAATTAAAAAAAAATGAAGGGATGCTTTGAGGTTAAAAAGCTTGAGAACCACTGAAGTAGCAGTCACTGGCTCCCCACACTCAATGTGCCTCAAACCTGACAACAGGTTATGTACATGACTAAAGCCTTTGATAGGAGATATTATGTATGTGAGCTATAACATGAAGTAAGCACTCTTTCTGCCCAAACAGTGGGGAAGGATATGTCAAGGTGTCTGCAACAAGCCTGAGGAATAACTGGCATCAGGGATTTTCCAGATTAATCCCTTCCTTCCTTTAAAGCAGAACTTTGGAAGCAAAGGACACATTTTTTATTTCCATGCAAGCAGGCTGAGATTTTCAAAGCTGCCTAGGAGGTTTAGATGTGCCCTTTAACTTGCTTAGGTAGCTGTGCATTCAAATGCTATAAGCCGCTTTCCACATCTCAGCCTTAATGTCTACACAGAAAAAAAACTATCTAAAGGGAACCTGAATTTTCAGAACATATTCTCCAGATATTTAGCCTGTAACTAAAAAGGACAGAGATGCACTCGCTCTGTGGAATAATCTGTCAAACGGTGTGTACAGAAATGTAGTCCTCAACCTGCAAGGTCAACCAACCCTTCTACTGGCTCTTGCCATTCAGTTATTTTATGCTGCAGTTTCATGGTTGTAAAGCTCTTAGCAGAAAGAAAAATAAGGGAGGAAATTTATGCCATGTTTTTCAGTTGTTCTTTTTTCACATCACACAATATTCACAGATTTCACTCTTAAAACTGACTGACAGTAATAATTTGGAAATATAATAAAACAGGAGGTGGAGACTGCCTTGCTATACCTGATAAGGAATACAACATGGGTACCATATTATATGATGCTAAAAATGGCCAGCATATCCTATTTATGGCCACCATGGAGGCACCTATGCTTTGCTTGTGAATTCTGTCAACAACTCAGCATTTCACTTAGCTCATACTGCTCAATGGAAGGAAATCTGTAACAAACCTGTACTATCTCAAGCTGCCAAGGAATGCTATACTGCAAGTGAATAGAAGTTTACTGAATAAAATAAACCCAGAAAAAACCCCTCTCCTTAACTCAGGTTTCCTTCAAGGTCAATATAAAACTCAGTCACAACACTTAGAGGAACAAAGTTTGTAGTGTATTAGCGACCTTGTCTACAATAAAGTCACCCGCAGTTGACCTATAAAATGTTACAAGCTTGGGGATAATACCTCCCTCTGGGCTACTATAGTTTGCCAAAAAGACAACCAGCAAGACCTACTTCTATACAAGCTCTCAAGTTAATTTTTTCTTTTTTTAGTGAACAATTGTGTTTCTTCAAAGTTCTCTGTTAAAACTGCCCTCTAAATTCAATGCCAAAACTTAGCAGGCTTGAAGTGTGAGGTGATTAGATAAATATAAAGCAAATCAAAAACAGGATGATCAACACTCATCTTATTGTGCTATAACAAAAATAGTATCAGGGTTCCTTTCATCATCTTTTCACCCCACTCTGACCCACCCTGTGTAGCGCTTACTACCCTTCCAGACAAGCAGAATGAGACAATACATCTTTCTAGAGGTAACCTTTCCACCACTGATTGTGGCTTGAGAGTGCCAAATATACTGCTACCTCTATGCTCTAGGCAGCCTGGTCCCCACTGCTTATGCAACAGGGACATTTCATGCCAAAAGGGTTTCAAAGAATGGGATAGGGAGTGCTACTGAAACACCCCTGGCATGGAGTACTGGGGTTTCCTCTTACTTCCTTTTTCTGAATTGTAATGATTCCAATTATTATAGGCAAAGTGGGCCAACTTCAATGGGCAAGATGAGAGGCTGCTTCTTCCTTAGGACAGTCTCTAGTTTGGTGGTCAGGCCATTCTCCTGGAAGGTGAGAGATGTGGGTTTGAACCCCCACAGCCTGAGGAGGGCCTAGAAACCAAATCTCTCTGGGAGATACGCTAACCAGGAAGGGCCAGATTCTATTCTACCTGCATCTAAGTGCAATACCATTCCACCCTGTCCCAGTCCCTGAAAATCCAGTAAAGCATCTACTTCATTAAGACATCATCATCTGACCTGTATGACTGAATCACAAAAATAGCAGTCAGGGGGACAGGAATCAAGGAAGAGGACCCATTCGACTTCTGTATTAACAGGTTTTCAGACACTTGAATAGACTGGAATAGAATTGCACCTTCATGCCTAAGTCCACTTTGATGCCTAATAGGTGGAAGAGTATCATAAAACAGAGTGTCTCTGTCTCCCCCCCGCCCAGCTCCAAGAAATGCATCACTCCTCTTCTGCTTTTCAAAAGGAAAAGTTAGGCATCATTCTGTGAACACTGTGCATAGGGACAGCCCAGTATTTTGTGTTTAAATGCTGAACTTGGGCAGGATTTAAGATGCACCCCTTCCCTTCCATATTTCATACTGGCTAGTGTAGGCAGCTTTCCACTCAGCACACTGGCTGTTGTGAATCCCATTGTGAGGTGGCTAATGCTTCCAAGAAACATACAGGAAGACTGGGTGACAAACTCAAGGATGTGAATCCGAGTCTGGGAGCTAGGTGTCAAAGTTTAGCATTGGAATGCTAAGCATCCCAATGTCTAAACCTCCATTGGATAGAGTCCTAAGTCTCTTTGGAAGTCACTGGGTACATCTACACATGCAATTAGCATGTAGCAATAAGCTCCAGTGCAGTTTGCACCAGAGTTTATTGCTCCCAGGCACAGCATTTACATGTGGGCCCGGGACTGCAGCACACTGAGCAGGGATGGAGCAGCCCTGACTGGTAAGGGGCCCCAGAAGTCAGCCTGCCATCCCAGGGTTACTCCTCCCCAGCCGAATGTGGTGCAGAGGGCCTGGTTGGGGCATGAGGGTGCTACAGTGCAGGCCTTGCCAGCAAGCAGCCCCCACACTGTAGCACCCTGATGCTCCAGCTAGCTCAGGTCACTGTCTACACATACATTTCAGAGCACTTAACTACTCTGCTGTAGGGTAGTACTTGTCCCAGACAGTACTATCTTACAGTGGAGTTAATTAGTTTACTGATTCCTAAAAGAGGTGCACATGTAGATGGTGACACTTTATCATGGAGATAATTAGTCAGCTCTGCAGTGAAGTGCACGTGTAGATGCACCCACTGGGACTTTGAGTTAGTTCTGGTGACTTTCAATGAGAGGTTGATCTCCAAAAGTACCTACGTAAGTTTTGTAAATGGGACTTGGGCACTTTGGAAGACTTTCCCCAGAGCCTGTTGCAGGTCTTTGCCACAGCAAAGGGAAGTGCAATTTCCATTCATATGTCCCACTGCAGGCATGGCTACACTGTCAGCTTCAGTTAAGCAGCACTAACGGGCCCTGTGAAAATTAGCAAGACTTGTAGATGTTCTTTTGAGAGACCTAGCTCTCTTTAGCAATACCACAAGGCAATCAGGAAAGCTGGTTGAATTAGTATGCTCCTATTTGCAACCCAGACAGGTTTGCCTTTGGAGCTAACGTACAATGTTTAATAAGCTATTCATTCTAGTCACGGTAGCATTTCCCAGCTATGAGACAGGTATGTTTAGTTCATCTTCTCAGGTTTCCCCAAGTGCTTTGGATTGCAGGTTTCTGAATGAGTTTGCACAAGTTTTGACAGTGGAAATTCATAAATATGCACTTTCTTCTGTCTCATTTACAGACTATAATAAAATGCGCTAGATGACTGCAGAGGACACTGCTATATGTCCTGATGGGATACTGGCAGCTTAATGAACAATTAAGCAATGAGTAATTATTTCTGCATTTGGGATTTAATGCCACACAAGTACTTATTAGAGAGTCTGAATCCTGACTTTACACATAGGCTAGGGAGGAATAGCTTTAGATCCTTTTAATAAATCTAAGCAGACTGATCTTGTCATGGAGCAACTAGCAGCCTGGTTCCTATTCTAAATACACTTTTGAGCCTGCAACTTGGTCCCCCAGCACTGGCTGATGTGGCTGAGAAATGCATTCTGAAGAATTGGCAGATAAAAAGCTCTCAGTGCTCAGCATCCAAAGGGGAGGGACCTTAAAGACTGAGAAGGAAATAGGAGATACCCGCAACCCAAGAATGTTACCAGAGGACTCCTCACCACAACACTAAACCTACGAGTGGGATGACTGTCTTAATATTGTCCTGGATCTCCTACTTTAAATCCCAGCAGGGCTGGCAGGGCCTTTACTCATTTCAAGGCAAACCAAATATTACATTTGCTAGTTGGCTACAGGAAACCTTAGAGCTGAGGATTGCTCCACTGCCTGGGGGCTGATGGGATGAATCACACTCCTGAACTGCCTCCCCCCCCCCGCCCCGAACATCTAGAGTTGGGGAGGAACGCAAGTGGCAGAGGGCCAGTCATGACATCTTTTATGCTAATCAAGGGCATTACCTGCTACATCAAGGCAGTTTTCTGTCACTGGGCTAGCACCAAGGAGACACAGTCATGGACCCAGAACTGGCCACTTTAAGCATCACTAGTTATATATGTAAGACTATAGGTATATATGTAAGACAGGGTGTTCTATATAGCTTCCAAGGATGGTTCCCTCCAAGGAGCTGTGCAATTTGCAACACCTGCAAAAGTGCTCAGCACAACATTTCCCCTGTACCGGGAAAGAGGTGAACACATTGCTCTGCCTCCCCATCTGGATGCTAGAAAACCAAGAGAAGATTTCCTACTTCCTCCTCATTAACCTGCTTTCTTGGGCAAGGGGACAGCTCTACACACTTCCTTTTTCCCCTCCCTTACTCTTACTTTTCTCTAGTAAGGAGTTATTTGCACTCCTCCTTCCGTGCCCTATGCCCCTTTTCCTCTTGGGATAATAAGAGCATCCGATTCATTTTTTCAGAGAGTGTCCAGCATCCCACGGACACTACAGGGGAAGTGAACAGCGATTGTGGCATGACTCAGGAGAAAGGGGTAGTTAGCTGTGTTAGTCTGAAGACAGCAAAAGGCAGGGTAGAAGTATACTTAATAGATTGGATCAGACACACTTAAGCTTTTGTAAGCAATAGCTTACTTCATCAAATGCTAGGGAAGCAGCAGCAGAGCCTCTTCTTTGATCCTTCACTGTCACTAAGTGGACAATTTCCCTGCACCTCCCTTCCTTCCCCAGGGAGAGAACCATCAGCAGGGAATTCAACCTGATTCTCCCTAGGACTTTCTGAAGCTGCAGGAATTGGGTCAGTTTTGAGCCTGACAGGAAGCTGGGTGTGAAATGGATCAAATTCTTGAGTACTGCATTTGGTTGCTGGGACTGCTACCTGTTCCTCTCTTGGGAAGGAAACATCCTTGTTTTCCACAGGGAATGGACAGGGGCTTATTTCAAGCCAAGGTGCAAGGGATATAAAAATGACATGCCATGAATTAGCCAAAGTCCTGCCAGATTTTAAAACTGCATCTCTGATGCACAACAAATGCACAGGTTAGGGAGGCATATTCAGGCAGTTAATAAACCCTGGAACAAAAGCCAAAAATGCTTTTAAAAAATGTGTCTGTTTCAGGCCTCTATGAGTCAAACCATAATAGCTTGGGGATCTCTTTGTAAACCAAAAAACCAGGCAGAGATAACAACCTTTTGTAAGTGATTGTTAGCAGCCGTCTTTTCAGATCCTAATTGAAATGAATCAGCTTTGGCCTGGTCCAAATCCAGAAAGGACTGGGAATGAGCTTCCCAAACACTACAAGGAGGTTTAGAAAGACAAACAAAACTAATCTCTAAGTGGAGCAGAGAGAATGAATTACACTTATCTCTCAGTTAATAAAATCCAATCTCCTACCCTCTAGGGGGAAATGTATTATGCACCCAGGGAGGTTTCTCTTCCCTGTAGAGCTCTCATAACACACCTGAGTAGCTAACACTGTTACAAAACAATAAAAAAGAGAAAAGCATTAAAAAAACCAAAACATAACAAAACAAAAAACCCAGACCTGGACTCTCTGGGTCCTTACATAAAATTCACACAGAGAAGTTGGTATCGAATGAGGAAATTCTGTGCTGTGAAAGAAAGAAGAATCTTCCCCACAAACCACAAATTAGTTTTTTTCCTTTTCAGCTAATCTAGGTCCTCTTGACAGATTAGCATTCAACTGACAGTGGGTAAAGAGAGAAAATGTAACACTACAATGACTAAAGGAGACAACTGTCCAGATCACAGAGTAAACTGGCCAAGAGCAGTCAGTCTAATACTGAACTTATTGAATGCTTAGTCCAAAGAAAAGGGGGTGGAGGGTGATTCCATCTTAGAGGACTCCCTAGCTCAGGAATGATCTGGTATATCCAAACTACTGGTAGTAACTGATCCTCTCTAATACTGGACTCTCCTGTGAATATAACATCAATAGTGACCACCAGGTTTGATAAACACAGGTATACCTGAATGAGAAGAACTATACAATGTACGTTATTGTAGATCAGTAGGCAACCTCTGCAGGCCCTTGGTCTGTCTCATAAATAGCAGGCTGCTCTCTGAGGGATCATTTCCCAATTCCCAGCTCCCTCAGTCTCCTATTAGGGAGCATCTTTAAATTCTAACTTCCATCACTACAGTTAGGACAATTAAGGAAGTATGGGCTGGATGGACTGTAAGGTGGCTAGACAACTGGCTCAGCATCAGGCTCAGGAAGTAGTAATCAATGACTCCATGTCTAGTTGGCAGCCAGTATTAAGTGGAGTGCTGCAGGGGTCAGTCCTGAGGCCGGTTTTGTTCAATGTCTTCATCAATGATCTGAAAGATGACAGCCTCACCAAGTCTATAGATGACACCAAGCAGGGGGGAATAGTAGAAATGCTGGAGGATAGGGATAGGATTCAAAGTGACCTAGACAATTTGGAGGATTGGGCTAAAAGTAATCTCATGAGGTTCAACAAGGACAAGTACAAAGTCCTGCACTGAGGATGGAACAATCCTATGCATCAGTACAGGCTGGGGGCTGATTGGCTGGGCAGAAGCTCTGCAGAAAAGGACCTGGAGGTTACAGTAGACAATAAGTTAATAAGAGTCAGGAGTGTGTGCCCTTGTTGCCAAGAAGGCTAATGGTATACTGGGCTGCATTGGTAGGTATGTTACGAGCAAGTCAAGGGAACTGATTATCAGAGATCCTGGTTTTCTCTGATTTAAAAAAAATCTCCACTTTTCAGTTAAAAAAAAGTAACTTCAACTCTACGTTTTTCCATGATTAAAATGAAACATCACTATACACACATTAGTAGTGTTTCATTTAAATTGTGGGAAAATGTGGATTTGGGGTTACTTTTTTTAATTGGGGGATTTTTTTAAATCAGAGAAAACCAGGATCCCTGGTGATTATTCCTTTCTATTCACGCTGGTGAGGCCACATCTGCAATACTGCGTTCAGTTTTGGGCCCTCCCATTACAGAAAGGATATGGAGATATTGGAGAGAATCCAGTGGAGGGCAACAAAAATGGTGAGGGGGCTGGAGAACATGACTTATGAGGAGAGACTGAGGGAACTGGGCTTATTTAGTCTAGAGAAGAAGAGACTGAGAGGGGACTTAATAGCAGCCTTCAACTAGCTGAAGTGGGCTGTTCTCAGTGGTGGTAGATGACAGAACAAGGAGCAATGGTCTCAAATTGTGGCAAGGGAAGTTTAGGTTAGACATTAGGAAAAATTCTCTCACTAGGAGGGTGGTAAAATACTGGAACAGGTTACCTAGAGAGATGGTGGAATCTCCTTCCTTGGAGGTTTTCAAGATCCAGCTAGACAAAGCCCAGGCTGGGATGACCTAGTTGGGGATGGTCCTGCTTTGAGCAGGGGGTTGGACTAGATGACCTCCTGAGATCCCTTCCAACTCTAGGTTTCTATGATTCTATAAATTGGAGACATAACCCATGGCTCTTTGTCCAGCCATAACATGGACAACTCTATGTTCCTTTCCCAGTAAATTGTGGGAGAGTGTTATCTTTCTGGACACACAGGGAGCATTGGGTACTATCAGCACCTGGGTGATTTTGCTCACACTGTCACCACAAACTGGCTGGGTAACCCGCCTGAGTGAATGCAGAATTTTGGCTCCTCCCATGGCCCTAGATAGAGGTGGGCAAAATGTGACCCGCAGATCAGATGCAGCCCACCAGGCCATTCTATCTGGCCCACAAGGCCCCTAAAAATTTTAGAAAATCAACAGTTATCTGCCCCTGGCTGCCTATCATGTGGCCCTTGATAGCTTGCCAAAACTCAGTAAGTTGCCCTCCGCCTCAAATAATTGCCCACCTCTGCCCTAGACAGTCTGGGTTGAAAGTATCACTAAATTGAAGCAAGGTGTGTATGTGTGGGGGTGTGTGTGTGGGTGTGTGTGTGTGCGCGTGTGCATGAAAGCTAGAGCGACACACACACACACACACACACACACAAAGGTAGACAGACAGACAGAGATGGGATGGGGGGTGTTGTCTCTAATGTGTAACTAACACTCCACTAATTCTGTAGTGAAGATATAACAGTGGGGAGGAAAGACAGGGAAGGATTAAGGCCAAAGACCAGGAGCCAACATGTCTGCATTCTCTTTCAAGCTGTACTGCAGACTCCCTGCCTAACTAAGTGATAATGTAAAAAATTAGCTTTGATTTTCGGTGCCTGCATTTTTATTTTCTACTCTGAGATATTATAGCTCAACTTCAAGCCCCATGGCTTTGGTTTGAGGTTGCAAATGATGAACAGTTGTGAAAAGCAGGTCCAGTGTTATCTCAAGCTGTGAGAAGAACAAATCCATACCTCTTACATTGTGAATAACTATAAGAGGGTTATCTGAAGTGACTGCAACTGATGTAGGGATACCTTTAAATTGACTAACTTAGGTGCTACTCCCAGCATCATCATGGTAGTACAATGTAACCATCTGAGTATTTGTACAACTTCTTGGGCAGGTTTTGCAGCCTGCACTGGACTCCCACAACTATGCTGCTAGCAGGACCCATTCTAAGTATTTTATAGCTAACTCACAACACAGCAGCCACTGCTATCTGACCTACACTATGCTCCTGAAGAACCATGTGTCCTTACCTTCTGCTGCCATCATCATACTTCCCTACTTCTTACTCACCAAAGTGCTGAAGATGGTCTTCATCTAGTTCACTGTAAGCACTATTAGGCATATCTTATTTGCCTGCAGCTTTCCTTCCACAGCTGGCATTCTACAAGCAACAGTACCTCAAAACCAATGCCTTGAGAAAACTGCCAGCTGTGCAACCTGACTACATTTTTTCCTCTTCATATATTCAGTCTTTCTGACCTGCTCATTTTGTCATTACACCCAGTAGTGGCTAAATTATGACACAAGGAGAAGTTGGAAAATGTAAGACTTGCCCCATGCTTTAAGAAAGGCTTTAAGAAATGAGTGGGGCAAAAACAGTCATTGCGGGACCCCTAGCACGGCTGTACGAGCACTCGTGGTGCTCTGGTGTGGTGCCAGAGGACTGGAAGAGGGCCAATGTGGTTCCCATCTTCAAGAAAGGGAGGAAGGAGGACCCGGGAACTACAGGCCAGTTAGTCTTACCTCGATCCTGGGTAAGCTTTTTGAGAGAATTATTCTGGCGCATGTCCACGAGGGGCCAGCAGGGGAGATTATGCTTAGGGGCAACCAACACGGGTTCATTAGAGGCAGGTCCTGTCAGACCAACCTGGTGGCCTTCTACAACAAGGTCACCAAATCTTTAGATGCAGGGGTAGCAGTGGACATAGTCTTCCTGGACTTTCAGAAGGCCTTCGACACCGTCTCTCACCCCGTTCTCATTAAGAAACTGGGGGACTGTGGTGTCAACACCTACACAGTCAAATGGGTCGCCAGCTGGCTGGAGGGCCTCACCCAGAGAGTGGTAGTGGATGGGTCATTTT
>NW_017729032.1:124481805-124482518 GCF_001723915.1 Gavialis gangeticus | reverse complement strand
CTGAGAGGGGATCCAGTGGCCTGTTACAAACTAGTCAAAGGGGACCAGCAGGCACTGGGGGAGTCCCTGTTTCCCCAAGCACTACCAGGAGTGACTAGAAATAACGGTCACAAGCTGGCAGAGGGTAGATTCAGACTAGAAGGCGCTACTTCACTGTCAGGGCGGCTAGGATCTGGAACCAATTTCCAAGCGAAGTGGTGCTGGCTCCTACCCTGGGGGTCGTTAAGACAAGGCTAGACAATCACCTTGCTGGGGTCGTTTGACCCCAGTACTCTTTCCTGCCATGGCAGGGGGTTGGACTTGATGCTCTGCTCAGGTCTCTTCCGACCCTACTAACTATGAAACTATGAAATCCTCAGCTGCTTACATATTTACAGTAATTTATCATGATATGAACTAAGAGCAGTGATGCTTTTTGTCCTCCACATTTTTCTCTATGGCTCTGATATAAGGAGAACTCTTGATGCTGACTGCAAGCACTGGAGTTCAGGGTTCTAAAACAACTGAGATACAGATCAGAAGGCATATCAAAGCCTTATTCACAATTTCTGAACCTTCCAAGCAGTTAAAAAATATTCTTTCCACAGTCTGTTTTTTCTAAAAAGTTACCAGATCTGTCTCCGCTGCCTTTCATCTTAAAAAGTAAGATTAGCTTGAATCACACAGCATGTTCTTTCCTCCACCACTACAGTCAATGAAAGAATGAATCAGGA
>NW_017729032.1:124441058-124476805 GCF_001723915.1 Gavialis gangeticus | reverse complement strand
TTATGCTATCTACTCTGTGAGGAGGTCTGTTATATTCCTTCCTAAAGCAGTTCTCAAACACTACCTGCACAGGATGATCTGCTACAACCTGTACCTAGAAACAATTTACAGCAGGGAACTAAGTTTTAAATATTTCGCTTAAGTTTTTGAAGCCTTCCTTCAATGCAATGTGCCAGAAGGAGCGTTTCAGAACATGATACAAGGAAATAGTGAAGAGCAGAAAATATGCCTTGGGCTTCCTGGATCCCCCCACTACCCAGACCATAGCCCATTTTTGGGGAGGGGGGGTGGTAAGGGGAAGAGCCAGTAAGCAGAAGCTGGATGAGGAAGCAGGACCCCAGGGATCCCAGATGCAGTAGCAGCAATGGGGGAAGTGGTCCTCAGGGGGGAGTTTGCAGGCTGCAAATTAATTGCCTGTAGGATTTGTGTATGCCAGTCAGGCAGCCTTGGCTTTTATGAAACTGCTATAAAGAGGGCTATAGTGTCATCTACAACTCAGTGTCAAACCAGAGACATCAAGCGTGGGTCTCCACGGCTCTAATCTGAGGCCAGTTCTATTCAAGATTTTCACTGACGACTCTGAGGGCAAAAAACTGAGTTCACACTTAGTACATGCGACAGAATTAGGAATTAAGGTGATGAGGATACATTGGAAAAACTGTCTGAAATAAACAGGGTGAAACTGAATAAAGAAAATACAAAGATGGACCAATCAAAAGCACAAACACAAAATGGGGAATGAATGAGTCAGCTGCAGTGCTGGAGAAAAGGACCAGAGGGTTGATTTCAAGCTGAATATGAATAGTAACATTACCTACAGAGGCTCTGAAGCCTCCATACCCAGAAAATGTTAAGTGCAGGTTAGACATGTTTCTTGAAGGCAAAGGAGGAGTTAAAGGGGCTCTGATTTAAGTGTCTGCAGTCTCCTTGCACTATTCTGGGGACAACAGAACTCTCAAGGCCACAGGTGTTTGAGAGAGGAAAACTGGTGCACCCCCACCTTAACAAGCCCATTGTGCATTGTAGGAGTCATCTGAACATTTTCCTGGGATGTGGGATTCTCCTGGGGAGTAGATGCACTCGAATGCCCAACATTAACTGGAACTGTCCTGTTATGAGAGAGGTGACTTGAACCCAAATGACCTTGGGGGCATAATTCTGGGTCCAAACTTTTTTTTTTTTTATAATAAAGAAGCTAAGTTTTCCAGTAGACAACAAGGTAAAACTGATATGCTGTTTAGTAAAACTTTCTCAAGTTGTTAGAGAAATCACAGAAAAATGTTCCAGTAGCTTGAAGCAGACAGCAAGAAGCTCTGTCAAGTTTCAAGGAACTGAGAAGATGAGAGGAACTGAGACAAACTAAGTGTATTCGTTCTTTATGCCCTCAGTGAGAAGCAGAAAGTCTATGCAGGTTGCATGGGAACTGCTGGCCAAAAAAATCCCTGAGTTTGGGTGCAGATTTGGGTGGAGGGTATTTACGGGCCATCTCTCTGTATGGAACTAAGGGAATCCAAACTAGCATTCAATGATTTTAGAAATATAATAAACCTTTTATATCTGACAATCAAAACATGATTGCAAAATCAGACACATGAGGTCTTATGACACTTTCTAGTACCAAATGCACTCTGTTGGCCTGGCATCCATCATTTTCAAGGTATGCTGTTAGTACAGTGTAATCCATCTGTAGGAAGACTGATAGCCATACAGATATTTGGCATGCACAGTAAAAACTCTGGTCAGAAGCAGATGTTTGTTTCAAGAGGTGCTTTCTGGACTGGCATCTAAATATATAGGGCCAGATTCATTTTCCTTCTCCACAATTCTTTGTAATTTTTTCAATGCTTTTCTTATGACAAGTCTGACACATTCTAGATGCCAGAAGTACAAAAGTACTATGCCACAGAAAAGTAAGATTTCTATACAATGCACAGAGCTAAACATGCCTCAGACATGGGATCATGTCAAGTAACACTCCAACGTTTCAGCTGAGAAGCCTGATGAGTTATTAAATGGAATAATTTACTGGGTATGTAAAGACATGTTGATACTCAGTTTCTCTGCAAGAATAATTTAGACCCCCCCCCAAATAAATTTTTTATTTTAAAATGGTCCATGCAACAGAAAACAATGCAGTTTTATAAAAAGTTGGCTTGGTAAGCATATTCAGTTCTCTAACAAAAGATATTACCAATACCACAAAAATTACCATGCAGTTTAACAGCCTTTAACAGACAGCCTCTGTTGCAGGTTAAAACACAGGTATACTGCAGAACTGGGTGCAGTGAGTTTGCACAACATTAGTCCATTCCATTCATATTAAGCTGTCATCTAGGGCTATAGTCTTTTACTTCCACAAGACTCAATCATGCTAAGATTATGTTTGCTTTTGTCTGCTTTTGATTAGTTGAATAAATACGTATTACACTGATTAGCATTCATCAAATCTGACTGTAAAATTCCAAGGTCTCCTTTCCCTTCATAGTCTGCTCACTCTTTTCCAATTGAGAAGGAACAGGTGGGCTCTCTCCCCTTTCAATGACAAAACCGCAGCCAACACCTCTTCACGGGAATGTAATCAGCTCAAAGATGTAGGGCAGTAGCTTTTCATCCCAGGAAGATCTCCATGGTCAGAACAATGAATTAGAACTCTGCCTGTAAAAAGTTACTCTTTGGATAATCATTTCTCAGAACCAGCACTGTTCCATTGGACAAATATATCTATATCTACCATATAGATATAGGGTCTCTATATACCTATATAGATATATAGAGACCTCTATTATCTATATAGAGATATAGCTATAGCTAGAGAGAGAGAGATCTATATATATATATATATATATAAATAGAGAGAGAGAGCGCTCTATATAGCTATATAACTATACCTATATATAGCTCTCGCTCGCTCTCTCTCTCTCTCTCCCTCTCTCTCTCTCTCTCTCTCTCTCTCTATAGAGCTCTCTAGCTATAGCTATACCTCTATATAGATATATTGTATAATCATCCATTCCTAATCCTGTGAAGTGGATTGCTTTTAAGAACAATAATGTCTCTTCTAGATCTACAGCTGTTGTGGATGACATCCTTATGTCCTGCTAATGACAGATCAGATGTGCTTTAGAGCAGACAACTACTTTATAGAATTCCTAATTATCATCCTGATCAGGCTGCTACTTACTCAAAAGGATATAGGATATGGTCCTCCATCTCCCTCCTTACTGGTCAAGACTTGTTCATTGCACTTATATCATAAAAGGTACTATACAGAAACAATAACATTTGAAACCAAGAAGTTTTACCAGTTTGTAGGATCTAATTTCGATGTGGGTATAGTCCTTAAAAATCTGAATTACAAAAGCTATGAACTGAATTAGAACAAAGTGAGTCTTCTTTATATACTCTGTTAACAAACAATTGTTTGATTCATCCATATGAACCATGACAATGAACCCATATGGAGCAAGTGTTACAGTAGTGAAACATGGAAAACATTTAACTGTGTAAAGTAATAGCCATAAACAGACTTACCACAGAGCAAGTCTCTGCTCAATTTCCTTGAGAAAACTGGTATGAAATTTGTGCAAAGGTTCAAAGTTGGAAAATATGAGATTTTTCAGTGTTTCTGGCATACAGTCATCCTTACTCACTGCACTCTGAAACCACTAGAAACAGGGAACAATGTTATAAAAGAGAAAGATCAGGGGCACAGATGGCTGTGTAGTGTGTATTTGTACTTCACCTACACAAAATGACCCAACCTAGCTGCCTTGGGCAGTACTGAAGGTTGGCTTGGATTCAGAATAGTACTTACACCGATAAGACTTAAACCACATATATACATTCTGTTTCCACCAGGAGAATTTCTGCTTTCCCAGGAGAAACCACAAGTATATAGAATAGTGGTTTTCAACCTTTTTAGACCAAGATGACCCTCAACAGACTCAACACACCCAACCATAACTTTTGTGCATTGAGTAGCATCCTGTTTCAAAAACTAATTTATTACAGTGCTTATACCATTGCAGATAGGCCAGGTAGTATGGGCAGGGGAATGGCCAGGCAGGGATTGAGCCTGAGCCCAAGCCTGCGTTAATCTGCTTATCTCTTCACACCTGGCTTTTCTCAGATCTCACAGAATGCTTCAAGGGGTTGTGCAGCACCCCAGGGTGCCCCAGCCCCCTGGCTGAGGAACACTGGTATAGATATTCCAGCTTTTTCACCCAGAGCAAAAATGGTGGTTCTGGGAAAAAATAACTTGACAGCAACAAGATACAAATCACTCCTGGGAGAGTTTCTCCCAGGAGAACGAGCATCTGCTCACTTAATGAAACTTAACTCCTCCCAGGGACCAGGAGGAGTGGAGCTACATGGAGTGGCTTCAGTTGTGAGACTACAGCCCATCCTTTCCTCTGACCAGAATCATACTAGACATATCTGTTGGTGCACCCACTGCACAGACACCTCTGCATAGCATATAAATTAAGTAAACAGTTTAAGTGAACAATTGCATTTGTCTGTGCTTTGATTACAGTAACAAGCCTTAAAGAGGTACAAACACTTAAGCAGAAGCTGAGCATGTGAGAAGTGCCAACATCTGAACCACATTATTTCAGTACAAATTACTCAAGATGCTTCAATTACTGTAATCCAGAGGTGTCAAAGATCTGGCCTATAGGCCAGATCAAGCCAAGGGAGCCCTATCATCCCTTCCACAGTGCTGCCTGTGGGTCTTGGACTACCCATACTCTATGTGGTACATGGAGCTGATCTGGCATGCAATGCACATGGCATGCAAGGCTGATTGTGCACTGCATGTGGTACCTGTACCAGATCATCCCCGCATACTGGATCTGAAGCTAGCTCAAAGTGGGCCCACACACCAACCTCATGCATCAGAGCCACCATGGAGCGCTGCTCTAGCCACAAGTAGTGCGCACTCTGGGCTTGGCAAATAGCAGGTATTTGCATGACTTGAATGGCTGTTGTCTGTGGCTGTCTTAAATGGCTTATGCTATATACACAATTTGATGACCCAACTCCCTCCTTCAGTGATCACTGCACACCAGCTAGTTTTGACTGACCTACAGAGGCTGCTAGAGGCTGTTTCAAATAAAAGAAGAAAATAGCTTAATTTTAATTTATTATAATTTTATGTTGGTCCAGGTCCAGAATAGAGGGGATCCCACCCAACTCTGTTCTTCCAGCAAGAACAGCTAAGGCAAGAAGAAAAAATGGTGCTCTTGCAGCTATTACACTTAAAACTTTTGTTAAAGCAGCTTTCAGTGGGTCATTAGAGGTTATCATTTCAGGCCATATCTTGCTTGCCCTACTCATGGAAAAATGCATTTAAATTAATAAAAGAAGCTAATAAATCAATAGGAATATATGTAGAGGTGGAACAGAATTTTTGTTCCAATTCTAAAAGGTTACAGCATAACAAGCTATTTAGTAAATTTTCTTTAGCTGCTTACAGAAAAAAAAAAGAAATTCTAATAGACGCTAGAACTTCTTCCAGATTTAACAAAGGCAATGAAATCTGTAGGAAAAAACAAAAGTATAAATCCCCAGAAGAGTCCATTACCAAACATTTCTGTGACCTTCCAATTAAAGCCATAGGGTTTGAGAGTAAAAGAAAGTAACTGAATTGTGTTTTAAGTTCCTATATTTGGAATAATGTCATGGTATGAAGCATGGCAAATTTCTACCTTCTGCCTCCTCTCTAATTTTTGAAATTCCCTCTTCCCTGGGACTATATGCCTTGTGTACTAGAGAAAATGTACAACGCTTATCTTGCTGGGATCCTTTGCCCTTGCTGACTTCCTTCCCCTGGGGAAGGGGGCTGGACTTGATGATCTTCAAGGTCCCTTCCAGCCCTAATGCCTATGAAATCTATGAAGAAAAAATCATTCCAGAAAAATGAGAGTGCCTTAGAACATGTGAGAGCAGACAGGGAAGACCAAATACTATAGCTGACTACACAACCATGTGGTTCACAAGTAATGCTAAGGTAAACATACCGATGTGATGACTTCGAGGTCCTTAAGGTACGTTCGTTCAGTGGTGGCTACTTCTTTAGCAATAAAGTAAGCTTTGTCAGCTGGACACCTCTGAAAAGTGAATAAAATAGAACATTTTGATGAGCTGTTATAGGGCTGTAACTTGCAGCTAAAAAAAAGGCTGCAGGCAACATTCAATAGGACACCAGGATGTCATTAGTGAGTCTTGCTTGTGATTATTCTGACTTATTTGCACAGTCCTAAAAAAATTACTGAAGAATATCCTTGCAAACACAAAAGAATAAGCTACTTTTTTAGGAATTCTAGAATTATTATTTTTTCTTTACTACCACAATTATTTCTAAGAACCAGTTATTTCTGCTGTGCTTCTTAGCATATTTCACATTTCCAGAGCAGGCCATATTTTGAAGCTCAGGCAGAAAGGCATGTAGCAATCTGAGCCCACTATGACATATTTTAACAAATGGAAAACATGTATTCATCACAGAGAGCTGATGTCACTTATATATTAGTGCTCATATGTCAATACTTTCCTTGTCATAACAATACTGCAGAATACTGTCTACAATTCCAAATTTAGGGTTTTTTTTTCTAATGGGATAGGAAGACTGTAGGTTAAGAGTTGTAGGACAAGGCAAAAATGTAGAATTCAAACTTCAGAGAAATTCTTTCCAGAGTTTTGTAACAGGTAAAATTAGTAGCATCATCAATGGAGAAATCTAGCTTAGAGCACCTCTGGGCCAACAGCTTATTTTCAAAGGTCACATGGCCGGTCAGAGCTTCTGTGCTTTGTTTTGCTCCCTTTTTTATGCTCCAGTGACTAAAAGGAAAGGAAATATAGTAATAGGAGCAAATTTAGTAATTTGTGTTAGTAGGAGCATTGCCAGCAGACTGAGGGAAGTGATTATTCCTTTCTATTCAGTACTGGTGAGGCCACATCTGGAGTACTGTGTGCAGTTTTGCTCCTCCCACTACAGAAAGGATGTGGACAAATTGGAGCAAGTCCAGCACAGGGCAACAAAAATGGTTAGGGGGCTGGGGCACGTGATTTATGGGGCGAGGCTGTGGAAATCTGTCTTATTTAGTCTGGAGAAGAGAAGACTGAGGAGGGATTTAATAGCAGCCTTCACATATCTCAAGGATGGTTACAAAGAGGATGGAGGCTAGACCAGGGGTGGGCAAAATGGGGTGGGCAAAATGGTGGATTCAGCCGGCAGCCCGACTCCATTTCCCAGCAGCCCCTGCCTGTGTCCCTACAGCCAGTTTTCATGGTGACCCCAGTAGTGGCGGGGCTGAGACAGCACGGGACCAGAGTTTCCAAGGAGACCAGCCCCAGCTGTGCTGGCAGGGCACATGGCTAGGCAGGGAGCTGCTCCAGGGATTGGGCTGGGATCTTACGGCAGAGACAGCGTGCTCCAAAGCTGAAGTGGAGCTGTGATCTGCTGCCAGCATGCCCCTGCCTGGGGCATGCTGGCAGCAGATCACAGTTTTGCCCCAGCTCCAGATCACACTGTCATCACTGCAAGATCCCGGCCCTGGAGCAGCTCCCTGCCTTGCCACGTGTCCTGACACTGCTGCTGGGCCTGGTCTCCATGAAAACCCTGGCCCCGTGCTGTCACAGCCCTGCTGCTGCAGAAGTCTCCATGGAAACCAGTCGCAGCAACGCAGGCAGGGGCTGCTGGGAAATGGAATCTGCTGCAGGCCTTATCTGACCCCGGGCTGGACTTTGCCCACCCTTGAGCTAGACTTTTCTCAGTGGTGGCAGATAACAGAAGCAAGAGTAATAGTCTCAAGTTGCAGGAAGGGAGGTTTAGGTTAGATATTAGGAAAAACTCTCTGACTAGGAGGGTAGTAAAACACTGGAACAGGTTACCCAGAGAGGTGGTGGAATCTCCATCCTTGGAGGTTTTTAAGACCGGGGTAGACAAAGCCTTGCCTGGGATGATCTAGTTGGGGAAGTTCCTGCTTTGAGCAGGGAGTTGGACTCATTAGATGACCTCTTGGGGTCCCTTCCAACCCTACTTTTCTATGATTATATGAAAACATTTACAAATCTCTTAGTCCTTGCTTCTCTCCTAACAGCCTTTGCTATAGAAGATTTTCCATAGGCAGGGATACAGTTCACTGCTGTTGGACCCTCCCTACTCAGTACATGATCTTGAGGCAACCACTGCTAGCTGGCATAAGCTAGAGCAGTCAATAGGCTGCCCTAATCTGGGATAGGGTAAAGAAACAGGAAGCTGGTTGCTGGTTCCCAAATTCTCTTCCTTTCTCCCTTCTTTCTACATGCCTTTAGGTAAATACGTGAGGGAGAAACAATCTTTTCTTGAACACACCAGGTGATCAAGGGGAGCAAATGTGCTCTTCCTAAGACTGTCACAGTTCATCAAAGAAGCAGATAGTGGACACATCAGAGTTTATCTACCCTCCCTTGCAATGCAACAGGTGGCCAGCAAGGGAAACAGTGTAGGCTGAGCAAGAACTGGGAAACCCCAAGGGTGCCTGGGGTGGGGCAGAGACCCCTGTCCTCGCCCAATAGTCACAGGGCCAATTCAAACACACCCTCAGTTTAACAAATTCACAGGGTATGGCTCATTGAGAGCTTTTTTTAGTTCCTAACATATGCGCCGTTAAGGAAGTCACCATGGAGGGCTGTAGCTTGGGCAGCCTGGCTCATGTTCACTAATTTTTCTTTAAGCCCCATTACCATGTCAGGTGAACTCTTGTTATAGTCAAGTTGAGCACTTTATTAAAAAAGACCATTACAAACTCTCTCTAAAACACACTTGGTTTATAATCTTGGACCTTATTAAAATAGACTTGCAGAGCCACAGCCATAGGCCTTTGAAACCAAATGGTCTCTGACTTCTGTGGATTTTTGATTAGGCTGCAATGAAGCAAATTATTTTGTGGCTCAATTCTTTCCCATTGAAAACAATGGGAGTTTTGCCAATGGCTTCAAACAGAGCAAGAGGATGCTGTTGGACAGCCTACAAGTTATGGTTGGATACACCAGACAATAAGATAAATGACTGCTCTCAGGCTTTTTGTGAGCACTTGTACATTTTCAATATTAGCTCTTTGCCCCTCTCATGAAAAAAATCCTTTATTGTTCACTCAAATGAAGGGAGTGGGGCAGGGAGAGTTGCAGGGGTCTGGCTGCTAGCCTCAAGCCATCCTTCCAGCAATCTAAACAATGTCCAGAGGAACAGGGTGTATTCAACCATAAATACCTTTCTCCTGACCTCTTCCTCATCATCAGTCCTTATGCCTGATGGGTCATTCAGCAGTGGGCTGATCAGTGGAGAGGACTGCTTGGCATCAGGGCTCAGGTTTGGAGATAACGATGTATTTGCCAGTGGCGGTCCTCCTTGGGAATTGATGGAAAGCTCTGAAAGGTGAGGGCTGCCAGTCAGAGAGCCTGCTAAAGAAACAATACAATAAAAGTCACAGTTAGGACAGGATCTCTCTTGGCAGTTTAAAAAAAGAGTTAGAATCTTACAAAGCACAAAGGTGGAAAATTAGGTAAACCAAGAGGCCAGATCCTTGCCTGGTATAAATGGACCTAACTTCACTGTACTCAGTGGAGCTACTTCTGTTTGTATCAACTGGAGAATCTGGTCCAATTGTTCTCTTAGTTAATAAAACTAGGAGAACTAGGTGAATTATAGCTCCTGTGAAACCAGTGTGATCAGAGTGCACGTACTTCAGCAGTATACATTTCAGACTAACCATCACATTTATGATGTGTTCTTTGCCACAGTAATTCACTCATGACAAAGGATGCATAGATTAGATCAGTTTTCTTGGTTTTACTATTAGTTTAAAATAGAATAGACAAAATAAGTGAGCTGATGTATGACTGCTGCTCTCCCTCCTATATCAGGATACCCAACTAAGCAAATCACTTACAGTACTTCATTGGGAGCTACAGAAGACTAATTATGTAACAAATGCATGTAAAGGAAGTCTAAGCAAACAACAAAAGCAAAACGAAATCCAAAAAACCAACCCCCCTCAGGATTTTCTTTGAAGTTATTGTACTATATAACATCAGTCACATCTAACACAGAGTGGGAAAACTACTACTTCCCCACCTCTACACACAACAGGAGTACATACATTACACGTTGCAGGGTCATTCCATGCTCCTCTGATTGTTTGGGATGGAAACACTAGCATTATGTTTACACATAAAAGCATTATTTTTAATGCACAAACAAGACAATTTTAGATTACCAGAGTTATATAAAGCCTTTTGTGTAGTAAAAATATATATAGTTAATCACACATTTGTGGGTTATGATATATTACATTAAATAATGTTGGAATTAGCGTTTTGTCTATTGGAAGGCAGCCAGGGTGCTGACTGTGCAAATGAAACAGCCTGCCAAAAATCTTTGTGTCATCCCAATTAAGCTAAAGAAATGTCATTGAATGTTAAACCTGATACAGCTAAGGATCTTTGAAACGACAGAATATTTAAAACCCATATTGTTTTGTTTTGGCTTCACACTTTAAAACCTTCAACAGAGAACCTAACGAGCTATCAATTACAAAGGTTAATCACTGGTAAAAGCTGAAATAAATGTTTGCCTATTTACGTATTTAAGGTCAGACTTTTCATTGTGAGTACATCTATGTATTTTCTAGGGTATATTACTTAACTGTCTATTCTTGTTACTACAACATAACTGAGACATTCTGGTGAATAAAGGCAGTGATGCATAAATACCAATGGGAGGAGTGCAATATATTTCTCTTCTGGGAGGCCTCATTGCTAAAATATTTTCCCCCATCCTAGCAGATTTTGTATTTCTCACTGCTTTAAGAATAAAATCAATTAAGAAGTTATTGGTTTGTGTAACCATGGCATTTATGAACTCCATTATATAGTAAAGCCAAACTAGTATTTTTCCTCAATAAGGATTTATATTTTTATCATTATAGCTGGCAACAATTAACCCATAGTTCCACACTAAGTCATTGCTCTGTGAAATCTCAGAGAAAAGCCACAGCTTGTTATACAAATGTCAATTTTATTGACACTAGCACACAACTGTATACAATGCTTTCAAAAGAAATGGGATTCATCATATAGAAATAGTGAAACAGATTAATAGTGAATTTGTAGGTCAAAAGTACTACACTACACTTTATAAAGACACAAGAAAAGTGATATCACCTCACATGTGAAAACAGAGAAATTCTGGCACTGTGTCACATGACAGGGAATAGATCATTTGCACCTGTATGAGAATTTCTCAGGTGTTGTGTTCTAGAAATTGAACACCACCTATATCTGAGATATAGCTAAGGCCCTACTCTGATGTCCAGGAAATCTACATGAAACTTAACTTTACCAGTGCTTCAAACTATAAAATATCAGATGAAACAATCAACTAAAAATGCTCCTCAATTTATATTTGGGGTCATAAACTTATCAGAAGTATTATCACTGATGATCTGTCAAGTGGTGCACAACTTTTTGTAGGTTCTCCTATCAGTAACAGAAAAAACCCCTGCTTTTCAGGCACTGTTTTGCTTGTTAATTTTGCAGTGAAGTAAAATGCTACATTCTCCTTCAGGAGCCAATGCAAGCATTAATGATGACCACACCCAAATCCAAACACTACCACTTGCAGACAAGAGCTCAATTATTCTAATGATTTCTCATTTTACATGTTAAATGGCAACTGCAAATTAAAACTAATCACAAGAAAGTGATTATTGCATGAAAGTGCACCAAACCTTGGTGTTGCATTAATGAGTACTGAATTCTGATTAGTACATGTGCAGATTGACACAAGAACTCAAGTGCTAGAATTTGCTTTTGCCAAAGAAAGAAAGAAGCTGACTAGCTATGCTGAGAGAAACCAAATAGACTATGAAGTGAAAATGAAGATCATCGCCACCCTTCAGTGTGTGCCAGGGTCTCGTTACTATACTTCAATATTTGCAATAAGAGGTTTTAGAAATTTGTATTTCATATACGAAGGGCCATATGAAATATAGTTAAACTACTGTCTCCTTTTCCCTTATCTTTTCACGAATTATAAATAACCTACATTAGTCAAAAGACGTTTTCTTTCAGCATATCTGCTTACCTCTTTATAATGCAAGTGTATATTCAGATATACTTTACTTACAGATTATGTGTTGGAAAACAAATAGAGAAGCAGAAAGCAAAAGGAACAATGTTATTTAAAAGTACAAAATGTACTTTTAAAGTACACATGTACAAAAAGTGCTTATATCACATGAAAAGTTGATGGACTTAATGAAAAATTAGGCTTGCATCAATCATTGGGGAGCCAGTGAAGCTTGTGGTATGTCCAAAATTATGAGGCTAGCTTCAAATTTTGCCAGATGTATATAATTTTCTCATAGTTTTTATTTAATGGGACTTGAATTAGGAACTATGATTCATTCTTCAGATGCAAGGAAACCATATGTAGAACTGACAGCTGCTCAAGAGAGCAGTCAATTAGGTTACTCCAGGACATTCATGGGTTCTCTAGTGTCCGGAGTACTGTTAACACCGTCCACAGTCAGGACAGCCCTGGTCTCAAGAACAGTGTCTCTAGTCTGGATAACATTTAGGCAACCGAGCAAGTGCTATTCTAGTAAGGGCACACTGGTACATAAGTTCTTTTCTCAACAGGGGAGTGACCTATTAAATTACAGTTAATGGCCCCAGCAAGTTGTGAGAATGCACTTGTTTTTTCAGAATTGTCATTGTATGTCCAAAAAGCCAGTCAGTACCAAAAATATTCTAGTTGCTTTCTTAATGGTGTTGATGAAGCTTGGCTTGAGACACCTAATGAAATTACTGGGGTTTGGGAAGGGGAAGATGTCAAAATGAAAATAAACCTCAACTGAAAGTTAATACGAGTAATTCATGCAAGGTCACTGGGACACTAAAGGCTTATGAAACATGAGGACAAGATGATATAATAGGTTAATGTACTACTTTTGCATTTACCTCAACTGCCCCATAACACCTTGCAAACATAAGCAAAATTAACTTGCTGGTCATAATTGAGTAACTCAGTGAATGCGCTCTATGTCCATTTCAGAACATACACTACTATCCACTACCTTTCTTTTAAGAGAGGTCTACTAGCTGAACAGAAGTGTGATAAATTGGAGCTAGAATACATAACTGAAGGAAGGGGAAGTGACAGATACAATATTTGGTTTCAGTCAGGGCTCAGTTTCCTTTTCATAAAACCAAAAAACAATTTTAGAAAACTAGCATAAAGATGCTCCCAACCAGGCACACAGGACAAATATTTAGGAACATTTTCCCTCCCGTTGGTCCCTTCTCAAGAGTAAAACACCTAACTCTTTTACTCTGCCTGGTCCCTGTGTGAACAGTACAGGCAGGGCAGGGCAGGGCAAAATGCAGAGAACTCTCCTGTCCTTCTCATTTTGCATGGCTGCACTAGACAGTTTTAAATCTGTAGCCATAACCCAGAAAAAGTAGAAAGTTTGTGCCATAATCTGTGCCGTAAACTAGAAAAAGTGGAAATTTTACTACCAAAAAGTCATCAAGTTGTGTGATACATAGGATTTATTTCATCTGGAAATAATTCTCCCCCAGACATCCCATCTTCTGAAAAATGGGTGAAGAAACTAATCGCCATCTAGAGCTCTGCATGTAATTCAACTAAAATGGAACATCCAGCTGCTAAATAGTCTGTTTCCAGAGCCGGAGGGAACTGCAGTGGAATCTGATTTATGCTCTGCTGCATAGTACAGAAGATGTAAAATTGTACAATTATGAAAACCAATTAATTTTATATCGACTAGAATTAAATTTTAAAAAATTCCCAGCAAGCTTCATGAAAAACTGCAACCTATCTACTCCTTCAAATATATTATTCAAAGTTACTTTATTTATGAGGTTTAGAGGCCAATTTTTTGACAGAAAAGCCACTCTCACTGTAACATTCCCCACTTATTTGTTTGTCAACCCTGATCTCAAACCCTTTTAAAGACAGCAGGAATTTTTTCATTTATTACAATCTGGAAGTCAAACCATGTTCTATCCATCCCTTGTATTAGTGATCATTGAAGTTATAAAGATTCCCTAATCAGAATTTATCAGATAGGGCCATCATTGTAATAAAGGCAGAATAAAATCTAGCTTACTCTTCCAGAGCTGTATTGGCTGTGCACTATTAGCCATTCTGAAAACTCTCTGGTCAGTCAAGGAAGCAGATAAGGCTTAACCACATATACGGAACAAATACAATGAATAAGAATATATCCAGTTTGCATATGGACTTTTCTGGCAGCAGTTTAAAGTATAGAATTAAACATGAATGAAAAAAAAAAAGCCTTTTCTAACTGCAGCAGCTAGCAGGTTACAGTACCACTGTGAAATTCTCAAGGACTTTGGAGGAAGGGCCCATTCTGTCTCTAATAGTGACAATCCTACTGATTTCAACAAAAGCAGGATCAGGACAGATAGGACTACCAATCTGTGAGACTCTTCCTCTTCCCATTAAGAACTGTGACATTTGTAAACAACGTTTCTCTAATAAACACAGTGTATCAGAATAAAAGAAAGCAGCTATGCATAATCAGAAGTTCATATGCAAATGACTGAATCCAATCACAATGAATTTGGAAAAAGGAGGGAAAAAGACTTTAGAAAAAGAGGTGATGTCATACATCATCAATAATCTGTCTTGCTTTGAAAAATGAAAGAGAGGGAAAGAAAAATTTGCTTCAACTTCACAGCTTCAAAATGTATGCCCATGGCAGCAGCGGTAGCGAGTGATTTGGGAAAATGGTGCATCATACCCATAAACAAATTATCTCATATTCAGGACAAAGCATCAGCCAGCATTTGGACAGAACAGTTAAACCAATGACAGTTTTACAGCAAAATACCAATTAGAATGAGTAAAAGCCTTCAGTACAGGTAAAAATAAAAATAAAAAAAATTAATTCCATGCATACACAGTTAAATGAGTTTGGCTTCACATGCTTATAAAGTTACCAAGCACAGTGTTGGTTTAGTAGCCAGCAACCCCTCCAGTTGTACAAGTCCATGCTTTATTGATATACTGTAGTATTAGACAGTGGCGAGTGTGAAATCAGACAGTAACTGCTGTTGGCCTACATCAGGACATACTCCAAAAATGACTGTTACAAACTAGGGGATACAAAGTCATGAGACATTCCTTGTCTAGTTTTTATCTTTCCATTTTTACACAAAAGACAGAAATAGAACAGTCGGTATAAACGTCCCTAGGGAACACTTGCAGAGAGAGAGAATGTTAGTTTTTAAAAAACGCATATGAAACAACATTAAAATAAAGTAAGCTACACATTTTAGTGCCTTCAGACTGCATGTAAGCTCATGCCACAGATACTGTCCATTTCAACAAGACATCTCCCCAAGACTTCAGTGATCCTGCTTAAAAACAACTGCATATAACTGGATGATTTTTTAAGTGCAACCTGCATTGGGAAAGCAGGTGAGCATAATACATTCAGCGTGGACCAAATACTCATAGTGAAGGTCACCCTTTTGCCTCCACTTCTGTTTCCTAACGTGCTGTGGCTTCTAATGTGGAAACTCACAGCCCAACCTGGAGATCTTGTAACCTCCAGCTATGGAAAAAAGAGTGTTCTCGGAGAACAGGATCACTGTAATAGGAGGAAAAAGGTATTCCCAGTACAAATAGGTATTTCTGCAGTAAAAGGACATTGAGACAATGCTCCAAACAATGCAAGGAACAGAAGATACACCATGCTTTGAGGATAAAGACAGAACATTGAAAAGGCTTTTCCTCCCAGAGAGGTACATGCTGACAAAACAGTGCATACAATGAAACAAAAAAATGCTTCTCTTTAAACGTTATTAAACAAATGACAAAAATGAGAATGAAGTCCCCAGCATTTTTATTTAAAAAAAAATAATTTTGTCTGTTAAGACTTCCGTTTAAAAAGATATATATATATATATATATTGATATGCACATACAGAAATCAGGAAAGGATTGGATGAGTGAAATTCTGCAAAGTGTGTGAAATATTGTTAGTGACTGAAGTAAATTACTCAGCAGGAAAGGGGGAAAATAGGTAATTCAGTTAATCAAAAGTTCCTGGGTTTGTTTGTTTTTTAAGTGCTAACTGGAAAAGCAACAGGCTTGAGCTCTTACATTCACTGAACTAAGACAGACCTAACCTTTAATCTCTTCATAAATCATCACAGGTCAAATGACAACTGTTTTCTTGTTACAAACAAAACTTGAAGCATTCAAAAGGAAAGTACTAACCTAATTTAATTTCTCGCCTTGTGAAAGTATTAATGGGCTACCATCTCATGTTTGATCAATGATAGCTTCAATATTACCAATAAGAGAGCTAGCTTTTGCTAGGATAAACCGTGAAATTGAAGGTTCTTGAGGAATCTAACATTTAAAACAAATATTTCCCTTCTAAAACAAAACTACAACTTTGAAGTATTTACTATTATGCCAGGTGTGTACAGAGATTTTTGTTTTTACTCTTCTAGTGCAACACCAACCTTATTTACATTTGTCCTTGCAGAGAACACGCTTTTGAACACCCAGCTCAGCTAGGCCCAAAAAACTTTTCAAGCTTCATAACATTAAAAAAAAAAAAGTGCTGAATGCTTTTAATAAAAACACAAAACAAGATCAGCCCCTCCGAGAATCCCACAAGGTTTACAGAAGAAAGCAGGGGAATGGGATAGAGAACAAAACACTCAGTGGCTGGTTGGTCAAAATTTAAACAGAAGTCCTGGGATCGCAGGGGCACAGAGCACAGTCTGGTGGGAAGGTGGAGTGCCGTAGTATGCCAGGCAGCTCTGCCTACCTGCTGGACTGCACCCACACCCCTGCTTGCTGCCACTGCCTGGAGTAGTGTCAGTGACTTTGGCAGCGGGTGTGGGTGGGGAGGGCTGTGTCCCAGATGTCCCAAATTTCCTTATGGTCACCTATACATGAGTAACCTAAAATAAATGTTGTATATATCATGCCTTTGATTTTAAGCAGGTGGTACAGCTTTATAATTATCTATGGCATAATACAACCTTACTGTAGGAAAGAAGATTGTAGGAGATGCCCTCATTCAGGGCACACAGAAAGTAAAGACAAGTCTCTCTCATCAATTTGTCAACAAGCAGCATTCCTGTCTTGTTATGCATGCCCAGTGTTATGCTTCCCAAAGTATACATTTATTGAAGTGGGCAAGATGCCCTCAGCTTAAATTCCTGGTCAGTATTTTTTTCCCTACTTGACCCAAGACACATGGGGAAAAAATTTACCCGGTGTAACTTCACAAGGCCAATGGAACAACTACTCCAGGAAAGATTTCAGTCACCATATCTAGTTATGGAACTATAGCTGTCTACTTCACTATAATCTCTTGGCTCCCCTGCTGGTAGCTGCAACATAGGACAGCCATTTGCAGTTAGAAATCCAAAACACTAGCTTCATCTTTGAGAAACTGATGAGTAAAGTAAGTGGATGAAAGGCCAGCTCCTCCTATCACTTGTGAATCCAATACCTTTTGTCTACAAGTCTTAGCTAGAGGTGAGCAACTTGCTCTCTTACGTTTAATAAAGGTTCAAGTTCTACAATGCACAAATGCACACGTATATCAGGGACTTTCCCCATTCTGTGTCGGTGTATGGCATTAAACGGAATTGAAGTTCCACAAAGAAATGTTATTTTTTTAAAAAGAGGAACATATTAGAAACTAGAGGTGACACCTTTAATTTAGGTGTAATTCAATGCAGAACTAACTTTCCTTTCACTTATCCCCATTTTGACCAATAATGACCATCTCTGATTTATGTGGTATATAAGCCATGTGCTGATTCATTGTGTAGGGACAACTATCACAACTATCATTACTTCACATATATAGAGAACTCAGGAAACAATGGAAATACTGTTTTTCAGCCTTAGGATTAAAAAATTATAATTGTATTGTGAAGTCAGTTTTGGATATTGGCACGACTACCAATTACAACAAATGGAAACAGTGTTACTCAAACATAACTTCTAGAAAAACTGGTCAAACTATTTGTTGAAAAACACTTATTGCTGAGATTTGACTCTTTCTGACAGGAATTGTCTTTGAAATGGTCACAAATTGTAGAAATTATGATCAAGTAGTTCATGAGATGTGACTGCATGGGTTTCCATGAATATTTGAGAGTGCGGCTACGAGCATCCAACATTCACAAGTCAGCACATCGGATTGGTCATTTAAGTCAGGTGCTACTAGTTACTCTTTCTGTGTAGCTAAATAATTCACTGGGGTGCTGAAATTTCTCAGGCTGGCAGTGGAAAGCACTTTACAGAGACAAAAAGGAAGTATACAGGGCTAGAAAATGATAAATACGTTTAAACATAGTTATCAGTTCCTAGCATTTTTCTTTCCAACAAAAAGTGAGAGGCCCTGGCAAAGGTTACACTTAAGTGGCATTTAGTTTGTTAATTGTGTCTTAAATAGTAGACTGGTCACACATTCGGGGAATTAATGGTGCTACAAAAAGAGAAACATACCATAAAAGTATTCCTCGAAAAATACGTAACATTTTTGTGGCTGGCTTCCATCGTATCTTAAGTTGAACATATGGAAGGGTTAGAACTGCAACAGGGTCTCCAATGAACCCCAGTATATTCCCCATTAACAGGCAATTGGTAGATTGTTGCCTTGCTCTACGACTCAAATTGGGGTCCACGTTGTAACTCAAACTGGTCCTGGTGTGGTTCTCAGATCTGGCCAATGATCAACTGATTGGTGGCCAGCTCTGATGACTGCACTGGAACCAGTTCAAACCCTGATCCAGCCCTAACCCAGCCAATAACCAGCTGATTGTCCACCAGCTCTAGAGACTGTACTGGGGCTAGTTTGATCCCCAGTGCAGTTCTGGAGCCAGCCAAAAATCAGATGATTGTCAGGCACCCAGTTTTCAACTTGCCAGTTCAGGCAAGTAGTAATGGTGCAACTGGGATTTGATCCCTGATCCCAAAACCATGCATCCTGCTATGTACATGTAGCATTGCAGGAAGTGCAATTGTTGGCCTCAGGGATCAGATACCATCACATCTTTAAAGGACATCAGTCAGTGGCTTTATATATTAGTATATATGGCAGCTAGAATTAAAATGGTGGTGCACTTTACTGAGGAAGAGGAGGAGCTATATATCAGATTTACAGCCATCCAACATACTTTACATTCAGCTTTCTCTTGCCATGTTCTCACCAAAAAACAGCATGGGGAGAGAGAAGTCAGTCAAGCACTTCTGGCATGAATGTTGCTCCAAAATAGTGGTGTTTGGGCAGCAACTTTTATTTGTGCCAAAATCATCTATGATGTAGAAAAACCAAGTTACCCAAATGTTCACCAAAATGTGGAAAAGAATGAGCCTTGGAGTAGTCCAATCAAATTGAGACATTCATTTAGCAAATCGCTTGAAAGTGCATTATTCAAAATTTTTGCTTTGCTCTTACACTTACATTTGTTCTGACAAATACCATTCTACTGTCAAAATAAGTTGTTATACTCTTCTGATCTGATTTCACATTCCATTTAAACTTGAGAAAGGTTATGATTCTTCTGTGTTAAGTTTCCTGAGTTATGGAAACACACCTCTTCATATTGACTGTATTCAGTCAATTTTCCATTCCACCCTTGCTCCACAAAGTAAGTGGAACCCACACACAACTATATATGTATTCAGTTAGTTGTATGTTCAATTACAAAGAGGGATCTGAAGCAGTTCCCTTCACATAATTTATATTTGAGATGCATTTCAACTTTTAATGGGCTGATAAACATTAAGAAGATATAACCACCATGCCTCAGCAGAAGCAGCAGGAGACTGTTGTCTCATTTCAGGGTGGCATCCTAAGAATGCTCTGCCGCATCTTATACAATGAATACTTATCTGGAAGGTATAGAATATGGACCAATTTAAACCAAACATAGGGCGGCCTTGACTATCCTGCCTCTTAATACTCTATAAATCATGCTACCCTAAGCAAGCTAACAGCTCTTTCATCTATGCACCACAATTACATTTGCTTTAATTAGCCAATTGTATTCAATTCCACCTAGGCCAACTCAGGTATTGCAAATGCCGATACGGAAAGGAACTAAGGAACAGTGCTCCCAGAAGTACACAGCATGTGAAACTATAAGGGACATGGAGAAAGCTGAAAACTCTCTGCAGGGCTTTTTCCAGTAAACCATTGTAATGAATGACTGAGTGTGCTCAGGATTTAAGAGTAACAAACTAGACATTAGGACCCCCATGGCCTGTTACCACCTCTGCTGTGCTACTCAAGCTGACTCACTGGGTAAATCACTGCCTCTTTGTGCTTCTACTTTCCCTTCTTTAAAGCATGCCTAATAATACTTGCATTCCTCATGGGGACTTAAAGCTTACTTTATTCTTGAAAATAAAAGTGAAAAGTATTGACATGAAAAGTTTAAGTATAAAGGAACCAATGAGCAATTAATATTGGAGAAATCCCAGAACCCATTGAATTAAGTGAGAGGAATTAAACCATTTACTGTTACAAAAAAATAATATGTAATGGAATCAGGCCAGGGATTTGCTGAGAACACAGCCCATGGCTGATGTGGACATTAATCAATGTCTGGCAAGATTAACTTAGGTTGACCAATTTGTCTCTAAGCATTTTGTGTAAAGAACAACAAAAATTCTTCTATTTTACATTATGTTCAGTCTCTTACCCTCAGGCCCCACAAAACGTACAGCCCTTTTGCTCAAGGGTCCTTTATATACCTATCTCACCAACAGTTTGTCTGATTTTAAGTGAGAATGTTAACTTAGACACAGTTCTGTTGTTTGAATTCCTGGCAAATCCCCAGATATGAAACATGTGTCTGATGGAAGGATTTGGCCCACAGAATGTATTTAATTAAATGCTTGTCTAATGGTATAAAATGCACTTCAGTGGCAGAAGACTGATGCAGAATGATTGGTTTTAAATTAAATGACTTCCTATGGAATTAATTAAAGCTATTTTTTCATAATAAAATAATTCCTTGTATACGTATTTTTAAAACTAGATATATAGTACTGACCCTGCAAAAGCACCAGATAAAAGGAAACAGCTGGAGATGAATGTTGTTTTCCAAGATTTCTGTTCTCTGGGAAAAACTTTTAATGAAAATGGGAAAGGGCAGGAGGGCAGGGACCTGGGGACAGGATGGGTACACAAAACCCATAGGATGTTTTATTAGCTACTAAGCCAGTTCTTAAGCTGACAGACTTTGTTTTATTCTTTTTTTTACCCCCATGATATAAAATATTAAGTCTATTACCCTTGCAGATACTTCAAAACAGCGGAAATGGGCCATTAAGGTAGCATTTCTGACCAAGTGAAATAATGCAAAGAACAATTTTTTCAACTATTTAGGTGGTCTAACAAAAGATATCACAGCCAAAAGAAACTCAGTGACTTTCATGATGTAGTGTCTCAGAGGAAGAGCACATAAGGCCAAAGAGATGTAGTTCAGTCAGGGAATTGCGGCATGATCCGTCCAAATTTCAGTAACCAGGGGCACACCTTGCCAGTGGGGAAATGACCCTGATACAGTTATTGTTTAGCTGTGGTAAGCAAACATAATGCATTCTTGGTAACTTTCGTAAAAATATTGTGCCCTACCCACCTCTCCCATAAATTTGACTAAAAAATTACCATGGCAAAAATCATATTTTGTAAGCTCTGATGTTTGCGAAACTTCAAACATCAACTGAAACATAACTACATGAATCTAACTGCAAACTATCTGCTTTTTTGTCAATGAGGAAATTGACTCCAGCTCCACCTTAGGAATTCATTACTTGATACTTAAACTTACTGGCTACCAAAGCAACTGTCTTATTTATTTTTACTTTACAGTACAATATTATATTATCAGAAAACCAACAAGAAACTCATGCACATGCTATCCACTTCTAAACAGCCTTCTAAAGTGGGTTTCATTTACCTACATTTAAATATTTAGAAGTTGAAGGCAGTCATTTTACAGATATTCTAAGTTCAAAATGCAGACAACCTTCTTTAAGAGAATGACATACAAGCAAGTTTTCCCTCAGTACAAACAATCTCAAGTTTCTAGATTAAAATCTTCAACAACAGAGCAACAGGTATAAGCACTCCTTGTCATGAAGTCTTTATAACATCACTGTTTAAAGAAATGCTTCAATGTCCTTTATGCTCAAAGCTAAGGTATCTATTTCACTGAAAAAAAAATTTAAAACCCCAAAGAATCTGGACAGGTAAAACTCCTTATATACATGCCGGTATACTGAACAGCAAAAAAAAAAGTGAAATACAGAACAAGAAAAATCTAAATTATTGTAAATTACTATCTATTAAAGTATTATTCAGGAAATAGACAGATGAAGCAGCTATACCAAATCAGAAGAAGGTGGGACTTCTTACTTTTATGAGTACACATCAGCTGATCTGTTTTAACTCTCTCAGGTACCTCCCCTACTGGACAGTAAGGGGAAGTCAAAACAGGCTTCAAACAGTTCATCCCCAACTGAAACAACTGTTAAATCAAGGTGAGTTAGTTTTCATTTACTGTGGAATAGAGTGGATACGTGAAAGTTACAGGAGATCAACGTGATGCACAAGAAGCACCCCTACCTTTTTAACCAGTAGAGCCGTTTCCTCTGGCTACACCTGGGGTCATATTCAAGACTTCTTAAAATATGTTTTGACCAAGGCATTAGAAAATGATACAAATGTTTCTTGTTTCCCTTGTTCAGATAAAAAGGGAAAACGTAATGAGTTTCTGAAAATTTATAATGTTCTAGACTAAAAAAGTCCTGTAATTGGTTCATCTATATCAGGGGTGTCTAACCTTCTTGAATGTGGGGCTGGATCATGAACTTTTTATCACCCAATGGGCTGGCAGGAGCAGGTGCTTGCGCGGCCTGTCCAGTCCGGCCGCAGCCTGGGGGTGCAGGGGTCAACGGGTGCCGCCTGACCCTGCCGTGTCCTCCCTACCACCTGGGTGGCTTCGAGGATGCTCCCACACCTGCACACCTGGTTTCAGCAGCCAGGAGGACATGTGGGGACTCTACAGGGGGGTGCAGGATGTGCAGGGACACCCCCCTGCTCCCTCTCCCCTGGGGCAGCCCAAGCCCAAGCAGCAAGGGTCCCTCCCTCCCCAGGGCCCGTGACTCACCACTCCCAGCGCAATGTCTGCAGGCATGGGGGGATGTGGGGAGGTGGAAGCAGTACTGGCTTCCCGCCCTGACAGCCACAGCAGCAGCGGCAGCAGCATCTTCCGCAGGCCCAGCCGCAGCATCCCTCTACACCGGGATCCGCGCCCCCTGCACCCGCCCACCCACTGCACTGCGACCTGCTCCAGCCCACATGGCTGGCAGGGACCAGCACAGGGTGGGTCTGGCATGCAAATGAGAAAGAGAGGGGTGGGGCGAGGAAGGGACAGTGAAATGAGGGGGGAGGTGAGGAGCCACACTGTGTCGGCAATGTCAAGCTGACGCGGTGCGCGTGGGAACCTTATCCCTTCCTCAGCCCTTCAGCAGCCGTTAGAAAGCTGCTGAAGGGCTGGGGGAGGGACAAGGGGTTCCCGTCGCAGCACCGCAGGCCACAGAAAAGGGCTTGGCGGGCCTCATGGCAGCCTGCAGGCCATATGTTGGACAAGCCTGATCTATATTTAAGTGAGTAGATGGATACTTGTCAACTGCACAGTTCAGCCAATGCTCCCAATGACTCTGCCAAAATTAACTGATTTCAATATTTAATTTCTTTCCTTTACAACAGCATTTAGTGGGAAGGCTAAGGCCATTGGTGGGGTGAAGGTCACCTCTTGTAGCATGGCCATAATTATGTCAGGACACCTGGATAGTTAGCCTTTTTTCAGTACTCTCAAGTAAACTACTGGAATTATTATTTTCAGATAGGTTTTCAAATTCTATACATTTAACTTGTTGGAAGAAAATGTTTATAGAATTACACTCCCTCTTTCTGTACAAACATTAAAATACTACAGTGTATACAATACAATCATTCTGAAGGCAAGCAGTCTGGCAGGAGTCTGACTCCATGAAGATAAGGTTCTTGGTCCCTGTCAAAGACTGAAAAGTGGATGAGGTGGCACTATGAAAATCAACAACCCACCACAAAACAATTAGGTTCTGCTCAGGCAAACATTTTTTCCTGCTCAGAGAAAAAGATCCCTCAAAACTGTCATGCAATATTTATGAGAAAATAAGAAAAAAAATGCAAACAACTGAAACAACAAATACATTTTTGTTAAATTCTATTAAAGAATGTAATTACTGCCTTTCAGACAAGGCCCTACCCTTCTTAGCACAGATTTCATCTAAGCTTTTCACTTACACAATATCTTCAGCCTCTTCCTTTTATTTCAGGAGGACAGCTGAAGTCCAAGAATCAACAAAGAATAATCTATTTAATTCTCTAGATACAAAGCCACTGCTGCAATAGTTCCAGTATATGAATATTTTGTCCGTTTAACTCATCAATTCAAAAGTGTTATGAAGATGAGTAAAATAAAGCAATTCTTGATTAAAAAAAAGTTTCTTTCAGCTTATTCAAGCTGTCAACAAGACTCAGTCTTGAATATCAAGCCTCCTGCATTTGGCCTGAAGCTTAATTTCATCCTTAATGCTGCTAGGCACTGAAGAACTACTCTCCTTACACAGGAGAGGAGAAAAAAAATAATTTGACTTGTATAAAAGAGCACAATGTGCCTACTGTAATTTCATTTATATTTTTCAAAATGACTAGTAAATTGTCACAAAAACTACTACAACCACCTAAATGTGATTTGCTATAAATAACAGTCATATCTATAAATTTCTTCCTAATCATAAGCTACTACACAAAGATAACCAAATCAATAATGATTCTCCTCCTGCTGTCCTTCAGAGAAGATGTATCACTGGTTTAGGCTTCAATGCAACCTAGTATTTTTACTGTACATCTTGCATCACAGTATACGTGGTCAAAATCTAAAACTGGAATGGGGTCCCAGGCTCCTAACAGCTCAAGACATGCATACCATCCTCATCGCTGAGACCAACAGACACATCCTCTTCCACCTCCTCATCCAACTGAAGACTTCCAAGAGAGTACTTATTTCTAGGAATAGGAGAGGAGCTCAGCACAATGGGATTTCCAAACACAAGGGGATCAGTAAAAGGGTTCATTATTTCTGAGTCTGAATCACTAGATTCTGTTCCACTGCTGGTGGAGCCCTCCATCATCTGGATGGCAGTTGTATGATCTATCATGCCACTAACATATAAAGATTGCATGATTGAACTCTGCTCTGACTGTCCAGTAGCTGACACACCGTTTGCCATGGTCTTGCCTTCTAAAGAGGTCATTTTAACCAGCTCACCTTTATAATATCTCTCTGATCTGTACTCCTTATCTGGGGTTAAAGACATCTGGCTCAGGATAAATGGGTCTGTTTCTGATTTATTATGAACATTGTGGATTTTTTGACAGTGAGGCCTTTGCAAGCCTGGAGAACATCTATCATATCCTTGACAGTTACAAGCATGACTATGCTCCTTCCCCTCCTCACTCCTCACCCTTCTGTCATGCCCATTTTCTGAGCCATAGCCCTGATAGCCAGTTCTGTTCAAACTCATGTTAGGACTAGACCCCTTGCTACTGGGAGGCAGTGGAGTGGCCAATGGGCTACGACTATCTGGACCCCTGAACAATTCATCAACCAGTGAGCTGTGCCTTGGCATTTTGGGGCTTCCACCAAGATAGAAGGACATATTAGCTGGGTTATCATGAACGTACTCTTCAAGGATATTTTGGGAAGTCTTTATAGAGGTGGAGGAATCCCTATACCTAGTCCTATTACAATTTTCATCTCTATAGAGAATATAGGCACCGCTGGTCAAATCACCCTCATAGTTGTCATTTGTTTGGGAATGTGACCGGGTTATTTGTCCTCTCAGAAGGTCATACTCGCTATCTACATCACTGCAGTCAATGAAAGGAATGGAAGTGCTGCTTCCACGAGCAGCCCTGGATGCTGGACCTGTGCTTGGTTGCTGCGACTGAGTTCTATTCTGCTGTGTCCTATCCTTAACGATCTCCTCTTCTTCCTCCATTGTTGCCATCACCACTCCATCCACCCTTCTGCCTTCCTTAGGACTCTTCCTCAAGGATGGGCTTCTGCGCTGCTCAGCATCTTCTGCTGACACTTTTAGTTCCTTCCCTTGCTGGCAGCTCTGCACTGCTGGGGCATCAGCATCATCTCCAAATGTAAAGCTAGAGCTCTGGAAAGAAAAAGGGGAGAGGATATACAGAAAGGAGGGGGGTTGGTCAGAAAGGTGTGTGGGGGGAGAAAAATCAGTGAATGCTTCTGGCAGAACACCAGAATCCTGCCCTAGGCCTTGGAGCAGCCACATCATATTCTCTTGACAGCAAGAGCTGTTAACATATGCTTTAATAAATATGGAAGTCTCTGATCTTGAAGAGCAGATGATGGGCTGAAAGGGACTTGAGCTAAGCACAGGGAAAAGAAAGGAAATACATGGCAACAACTTACAAAACTGCCTGCATGTTTAGGAGGACGTAATGGCACATGGGAATGACCAGGAGTGTAAACAGACCAGCAGGCCTGTGTCCCATGGAGAAGCCAGAGTGGCAAAAAGAATGGAATATCAATAATGGTAAATTCTCTGCATCCTATCTGCATATATGAAAAGAGTCCCAGAGTGATGTTTTGAGCAATCCACAATTAACTTCATGGAACTGTACTTTCAATTAGTTGCAGGATTGCTTTTCTCTAAGCAAAGAGCATGTGCCAAGTACTTTGCCTCCTCTACCTGAACTGGTCTTAGAAATGTGAACCTTTATTTTGAATGAAACACAAATTGTAGCATGATTTCACTGAGGCACTTTGCAGCATGAATATGGTGCTAGAGATAAATTTTAAACTGAAGGGAGCTCTGGCGGAATTTTTTGGGCCACTTAAAATATCTTATCCAGGTAGAATCATAGAAAATTAGGGTTGGAAGGGACCGCAGGAGGTCATCTAATTCAACCCCCTACTCAAAGCAGGATCATCCCCAACTAGGTAATTCCAGCCAGGGCTTTGTGGAGCTGGGCCTTAAAACCCTCCAAGGATGGAGATTCTACCACCTCTCTAGGTAACCTGTTCCAGTGCTTCACCTAGTGAAACAGCTTTTCCTGATACCCAACCTAAACGTCCCTTGCTGCAACTTGAGATAATTGCTCCTTGTTCTGTCATCTGCCACCACTGGGAACAGTCTAGCTCCATTCTTTTTGGAACCCCCTTCAGGTCGTTAAAGGCTGCTATTAAATCCCACTTCAGTCTTCTCTGCTGCAGACTAAATAAGCCCAGTTCCCTCAGCCTTTTCTCATAAGTTATGTCCCTCAGCCACCTCACCATTTTTGTTGCCCCTCTACTGGACTCTCTCCAATTTGTCTACATTCCTTCTGTAGTGGGGAACCCAACACTGGGCACCATAGCTGAGAGATGCTCAACCTTTAGCCCACAGGTAAAATCCAGCCAGTGGAGCCATGGCACTCAGCCTGTGGGACTCCCCATGGGTCGAGAAATTTGGCAGTGGGGAGCAGTGGCAATTAATATGGCCTCTCCTGCTACCAAATTCCTAAGCCTGGTCAGAACCAAGCTATGCTCCCTCCCCCTACATGGACGTGTCAGGCCAGGCCACGTCCCCTCCTCCCAACATGGCCAGATCAGGGCTGGGCCACACCCCCTTCCTCCTGCACAGTTAGTTTGGGCTGGGCCATGCCCCCATCCATCTGCAGGCTAGATCAGGGCTGAGCCAGGCCCTCTCTCCTGTGTGGCTGGCTCAGGTCCAAGTCAAACCTTCACCCCCCATGCAGCTTGACTGGGGCTGGGTCATGCTGCGCCCCACTCCCCCAACCCTCTATGGGACTGTACTCCCTTCCCCCACATGGCTGGATTGGGGCTGAGCTGCCCCCTGCCTCCCTCCATATGGCTGGATGGGCATTACTGGTGAGATCTGTTCCACGTATGGATGAGGCACTGCCCATCTGGTCTGCTGGGCAAAAAGGTTGAGCACCACTAATGTAGATCAAACCCATCATTTTTGCTTTGAATAGCAGCTGTTTATCATCAACAACGAAAGGACCAAGGCTTGTTATCTGCCAAACAGAATGATTTAAGAGTTCTTAACTAGATTTCCCCTAAGGAAATTTGTTTCTTCCTTTCCTGTCAACACAACAAAACATCTTGTCATGAATATCTGAAACTCCTCTAACAGCTATTTCTGAAAATCTTCTCCTTTTAGTCAGCTGCAACCTGGAAACCTGCCAATGGCAACAGCACATTGTGCCAGCAGTTCTCAAATGTTTATGGAACTGTACCGTTTACCAGATGAAGAGCTCCATGGCACCCCTTCTATTCATTCATGAGCACTGTGACCCAACAGGGAGATGAAGTTGCTCCCAAAAGCAGTATTGCAGATCTTTTTTCCACACTGTGGGTTAGTGCACTGAATGCTAAATGAGCAAGTTAGAATTTTGGAATCCCTGTACTAAGGGTTTCCTAATAATCTTTAACATAGGTTCTATATAAAAGAAAAAGCATGTCTCTGTAATAATGAATCATTAATTACAGGAGGGCAACCTAAGGGGAAAGACTTAAAATGCATCTCATGGGATTTCATCTGTATCACTGACTTGTTTTGGCACCTCTGAATGCTGTTCTGAAGGCTGGGCAGTCAGGCTCCTGATGGAACGAATCTTGCTGTGTTTCCTGGGAGAAATCATATTAAGAAGTTAAAGCCATGTAAAGCTTTTCATAAATAACCAAGCGCAGACACTTCCTCAATAACAAAAGCTCCAAATGGCAGCTTTCATAAATGCTGCCCTGAAATGGGTTCATGATCCTTCTTTTTGTACAAGGGAAATAAAGTGTGTGTTACATAAATACCAGTAAAGAGCAGATAGGGCTCTGAGGCAGATATCTTCCATTACCAGAACCTGAGTCAGGCTCATCTTGCATTTCAACTGTGACTTTAAACTCACCATGACCAAGATGAGATGACAGACAGAACTGTCACTAGTAAGTTAGATATCTTCCTTTGAGCATCGCCAATGAACAAATGTTTAGCTAGGTTTGCCTCAATATTACTCAACCACTTTATTCTCAGGCTTACGTTCTTATTAAAAGAGAACCCATTCTTATTTTTGGAGACTAATGGTGTGCTTCACCAAAGGAGATGAAATTTAGTATGCAATGGGGGAAGTACCCTGGGCACAGGACAAGAAACATAGAAAAATATCCAACCCATTAACAGACTTACAAGTACACAGCAACCACAACAGCTGGACTAGGTTTCACAGGGCTGGCTGTAAACCCCAGTTTAGTTAAGGGTAATCTTGGGGTTGCTTTAACTTATACAGATGGCAGTAGCTCCTAAAGGAATATTATGGCAGCAATGACTTAATAAAATGGCCCAAAGGGACTTTGGCTGGGCTAGTGTCAGGGTCCCCCTGTCTTCCTAGTCTGGATTACTATTCTCAGATTCAAGGGCATTTAAAACATTTGATTACATCACTTTGATTATCTCTCCTCACCTTTCAAACTGCACTTTCTTGTGTCCTCCTTCTTTAACATAGTCAAGAACCTGCTTCTGAGTCCGACCACTGGAACAAAACGACAGTTAAGCTGTTAAACCCCCAATATTATGTTTGCTAATGTTCAATATAATGTGCCAGCTTTTGTTCCAAGTGTATACGTACTCAACAGAGTGCTTACAGTCTTCATACAATCAGTGCCATCTGTACTAGCATTCTACCACCCACCTACTATATCCCATGGACTAGCACTCAGCAAATAAACATTTTTTACTGAAAGAATGCAATGAACAGTATTGTCTATCCATGGATAAAATGTCACTTGCATCTTTTTACCACGAAGATGCCTTTCTAGACTAGTTTAATGCTTACGTTTAACAATGTACCCTTCATACTGAATTATGTTACTAAAAGGTTACCAAAGGCAGAGAGAGAAATTTCAACTTTCCTCTTGCAAATATAACATGGCAGGATGCCTTCTGAGGGTTAAACTGCAGTCTTACCTCAATAAAATGGTTTCAATAAACATTGGTACTGAAGAGAAAACAGTTGAAATATATGTCAACATTCAATTTTTGGTCTTAAAGACATTAACCTACAGGTACAAACACATTTGGTAGGGATTCAGTCTGGGAGTAATTTCAGGTCTTCCTTCTATGTTCCATGAAAAAATAACTAATGTCAATCACATATATTGTGCAAGGATATGAACACGAGAGGAAAAGGAAAGCAATAAGAATTTGCTCCCAAACAGAAATGTCTATCCTATGTCTGGAGAACGCTCAGTAGGAAATAAAAGCCTCCATAACTGGTATGAGCAATAAACTGGCCAGCTGAGGCAAGGTTGGTCTCTTTCCTGGAATGCTCTCAGCAGATATCAGAGTGAGAGATGTGGAAAACAGGAGACCTCTCCCATGCTGAATGTACTTGCATTTTTCCCATTCACTTTTGTAAATCCAATAGTTTATGCCGATGTGTACCTACTCATGGAGATGGTCCTTCCACCTCAACTTCTCTACTTTTCAGACAAGGGAGAGTTGGAACAGATTGAAGAGGACATGATTTTATACTTGTGTAAGGCATACCTAATTTTGCCCTTTCTTTAAAGAAGACCTAACAAAATGCAGCTTGTAGGAAATCGGAACTAAATCAGAACGTGGTTGGTGACACATTGGCTTTACTAATATCAAGTCCATGTCTAAACTCGAAAAGGGTGGCCAGCAGAGCTATACTGATAACTCTTCCTAGTGTAGTTACAGCTTATTCTCGCAAGGAGTGCTTTGTTGACAGATCTTATACCAGTTTTCTAAACAACATACTCTGTATTGGCAAAAGGACTTTTTTGGCAATAAAGCTGCATCTATACGAGGACTTTTGCCAGCATAGAAAACAGGAAGTCACAACCATAACCAATATTACTATACAAGTTGCCATCACACACAGGTGGTTCACTGGGCTAATGGTTTTATGTCCACTATGTGAGGTGGACTGAAAAACTACAGCTGGTATCAGCAGTGAACTGACAAGGATGTCCATTTCAAAACTGGCATTAGCAAGAAAACTGATGAGACCATCAAATTCTGGAAAAATAGCAGGTGTACTTTAGATGGTGCAAGTGATGTCTTTTTTTGAAACCTTAAGGGATGGCAAATAGCTAGCACAATTCACCCAGTAAAAGTGGTTGCCTGCATTAGCTGCAGGCATTTTAAGTAGTGATGATGACTGTACCAACAAAAGTCTTAAGTGGACACCTGACCTAAGGGGAAACTCCTGTTCCTTTTAGCCACAGTCTTCACCTTCTCACTGGAATCAAGGTTTCTGCTGAATGGGAGTGAATTTGTTAGGCTTCAGAGAAACTATGCAAGGAAAACCTGAAAATCTTGTGTGCTGTAGAACAAGGCTTATTCCTTGGAAGCTCAAGGGACACTGTTAAGGCAGCAGAGAAGTAAACAGCAGTACTGTTGGTGGGTCTGTCCAGTGCACAGATTGTCTGTCGAGTGAAACAAACGCACTGGACTATATTAATTTGTCACTTTCCTATACAGCCTTGAACAGTTAACTTTACATAAGCTACTATATATAAGGCATTTAGTATTTTATTCCATAGCCTTGTTCACGCTACTCTTGTGGGACAGAAGACAGGATCTAGATCCACCTTATAAACCAAATAAATGAGAGATGCATAAGCTTCCATGGTTGGACAGGTCCTTAGACATTATAGTGCCACAGTCTGCAGTGTGGAGGAGGAAAGAAACATTAATTATGCAAGATTAGAATAAGGACCATGTGTTATGATTTGAATGGCAGCAGGGGACAGATGAGAAAAATCAAGTCTTACCTGAACCTAAATGATGAACCTCTAGAAAAGAGAACAGGTTTAGGCTTTGGTTTGGGCTCCTCAAAAAGTCTGAAAAAGGCATGATGTTCTACACAGATCTTCCAGAAAGACTTGCAGAAGTCCCGACTAGCCATCAGAAACTCCAAGGTGTCCTGGAATGAACTCTTCAAGAGGAGAGAGCATGAACAACTGCGTGAGTTAATAGGGGAGAAATACACACTGTATTTACACACTGATGGATCAGAAGTTATGTTGCAAATTTTCCTTGCTTATTGAGTCCATCCTCCCATCTTGACAACTCTCCACACACTCTTCATAGGACTATAACATAACAACTGCCTAAATTTTCTCTCGCTGCCTCATGTATCATAGCTAAGGCAAGGCTCCTCAAATTTTTTGCAAAATGCTGTTTATATTAAATCAGAATATTCCAATTTATATTTCTCTCTTCGCTCCAATTGATATTTATACCTGCTGACATTTCACCTTTCTACAGCATCCAGCCAGGAAGAAACAAATGGATTTCACAGAACAGCATCATCATTCATATTTTTTTGAAGCACAGCATATGACTAAGACCTACAAACATGATTTGTAGTGACTTTTCTGAAATGTTGTTTAATGGGAATATCTTGTAAGAAGTCCTTCAAGTAGATTAACACATCCTTCCTCCTTTACCAAGAACCCTTTAATCATTTCTGCTTCCCTACTCCTGCACCCCATACCAAAACCTTGAGTTTCATCCAATATCAGCTTCAGAACATTTGTTTAGTGCTGTATTCCACTGGAAGTGGTACGACGTATTCTCAGAACTGAGAGACCCATCACTCATTAACTCCAGAATGGGAGAATCTGTTGAACTGAAGATTCTTCCCCTCCTGCAGGCAGGCAAAGACATCTATCCCTATTCTAGGGCCACTGAACATCACAGTTGTGTATCATAGTAGCAGTGCATTGCCCCCACAGTTTAACTTAACATTAATAATTCAAAGTGGGCACAAAACCAGCAACCCCAGCTTTAAAAGGAAGCTGTGTATCGTGGTTTTAGCGCTGGCTTTAGACCAGTACGTTAAGTAAATTTGGCATCAGATAAAATTTTTGCCTGTTTGTTAATCTTGTTCAAGTCTTTTCAGCTATGTCCTCTGTTGAGGCTGCCCACGACAGATGCCAGTTTTAATGTTGACATGACAAAACAAGTTATAAAAGCACTAGCACCAAGGTGAATGAATGCAAGCAATTATTACAAAAGGTCTACTTATGAGCTAAGAAACTAAACCTCATATTTTACCCATGTGTAGCAATTCACCAAAGTACCCATCCCAGCATTCCTTCAATCCTACCAATGACTTACATTCACATCGGGCCGCAGCTTGATAAGAAAACGCTTTCTCTTGAAGCTGAGCTTCCGAACCTTGGCCCAGTTGAAGGCATTGATCTTGGTGTGACCCTACAGAGAAATGCAATCATGTTGCAGATTAAAAGAAGAGTCTGCCTATTGCAGAAAATAACCAGAAGACAAACCTAACAGTTAAGGAAAGCCTTCTATACATTCTATGTTTAAAATGTAGTTCATTTGTAATTGTGATATTACTAATCATTTAGACTCCAATCCTGCAAACACATCTACACATTCCTAACTATAAATGAGTTACGGTCACCAAAGTCAAGTATTAAAGTTAAGGGCATACATGTTTATGGGGCTTGGGTGCTTTTTACTGTGGAAGTGACAAGAAACACAACTATACGAGGGACTGCACAAATGCAGATAAAATAGTCCCTACCCAGATGTTATAATATAATCTTAAGAGGTTTTTTTATTTTTTTACAAATATCTTTCCAGCTCCCTCCCTTTTTATCTGATGAGTAAAATCAATACCCCTTTAAAAACCTTTTCTTTCTAGGAAAAAAAACCCTCAAGCATGCAGTCTCAGCATTAATTGTTTCTCCAAGTAAGAGATATAAAAGGAAACTACTTGACAGTGTTTATTTGAAGAGCTCAGAAGCAATGCAGCAAGTCCAAGAAACAGACTCCTGTTAGGAAAACACTTTCTGAATATAAATTAGGGTCTCACAAATTAGCAAGCAACAGACTCCATCAATTAAGTGATGCCAAAAGTGAAAGAAGATTTAAAATATTAGTCATTTCAATTTACTAATGAAGAATTCATGAATGTGCCTATAACCCAGTTTAGGAATTGCCAAAAGCAGCTTCTATTGGAGTCCTAATTAATTATACTAACCCAGACTGCTCTGCAGCAGTTCCTACATCAGACACAGCTACAAATATTGATACATTGTGATGATTTTTGTTAGATCAGCCTGGCTCTCTATGACTTTCATAATTACCTCTGCTGGAAAATTCAATGGAACAGCCAAGGGTTTCTAAATACTTTATAGACAACCATAAGTCAACATTGATGTGTTTTATGAATGAAACTTTAACATCCCTTTTTATTTTCAAATCTCATTTTTCTCAATTACAGCCTCTGCCCTGCAAAGAACTGCCAGCCCAAACTCTTATGACTACATAGAGGCAATGGAATACAAGAAGTCAGGGCGACTCCAATGGCATCTCCCTCCCAGTGAAGTTGTACGTAAGCTCAGTAATAAGTGCTGTAGCCAACAGAAGCTGAGAGTCCTCAGTGCCTTGCAGCATCAACCTCCCTGGCCTCGAACTGGCAACTAGATCTGCTTGGATGGATCTTATCACCTGGAGAGAACCAGTGAAGCCAGTGATGTTTTGCATAGATGCTGGGCATAGGATCAGGGCCTTGCTCTGAAAACTTCCTACTCCTTTAAAATATAACCAAGGAAGACAGGGAGGGAAGGGGTATGCAATTACTTCAACATACATGAATTTTTAACCACTTTCCTCCTGTTTTTGTTTTAAGATGTGCTTTTAGTTGTATGGGTTTACAGGTAGGCCATTTTCACTTTTGGGAGTTTCTGGTGGAATTAATTTTTCACTTCCAAACCAAGTCTATTGGAAAGCTGAATCAAAGCTTGCTTAGGTCTGGTAGGTGGAATTTTTTTTTAAGTAAGATTTTTTTTTTTTAGATCAGAGTGAACTTTTAATACAAAATCTTTTCAGTAATTTAAAACAGAAATGTTAAAGCAGAGTACGCAGAGGCAGGGTCAGACATTTTGAGCAGTGTGTAAGCAGACTTAACTCTCTGTCTGTAATGAGACCAAGGTTAACCAGCTGCTTATCTGGCCCTTTGTGATCATTACAGAGCTTGGTTTGTTAATCACCTCATGGGAAGCTGATGGAGGAAAGTCAGGAATGAAAGCTGGATAAGACGTTTCAGTAAATGCATTTGTAAACCCAACTTGCATGGAAGCAAGGTTGGGAGTGGGGGAGAGAAAAACCTTCTTACTGAGAGGAGGATTGCTGGATTGGACAAAAGGAGAATGAAGAGCCTGTTGAGGAGCAATCACAGTTGGTTCTAGGTTTTGCAAAGCCTTATAGGAAGCAATACTATGGGAGAGTTCCATCCTCTTCTCCTCACCTATTCCTGAATCTCTGACCCATTGTCTTCATCCTTGTGTGTTCTAGAGAATTAAACTGATGAGCTAGGAACTATTTAAATACAAACTGTTCATTACCCATGCTGTTCAAGCTGACTGATGTCCTGAACCATTGCAGCTTTATCCCATATCCGTATCGCTGTCTGAACAGTTTCTGTTGTAATGTTCTCTGGGTTCCTAACCCATATAGTTTCCAG
>NW_017729032.1:124422701-124436058 GCF_001723915.1 Gavialis gangeticus | reverse complement strand
GAATCTCTTCCTCCCCACCTCCACCTGTACACACTACTTTCACTCTGTCCTAGTTCATACTTGCCTGCTCCATGCCTTGTTTCTCATTTGGGGTGGCCTGTTTCCTCAGCTATATGGATCAGGGTAGTGAGAACTTACAGACCCTATGGAACTTTTAAGATATAGGTGAAATCTTACGCAACTGTCTATGCCTAATACCTGCCCTGGACACTAATTTGGAGATGCCCTGACGTTTTCATGGCTCTCAGTTCCTTTTAGCTTTCATCTGCCATGAAGACAGTTGGAAACTGGACTCAGCTGGACACATTTCCTATATAGGTAACACCTTAATCACCATGAATGTAATAGGTGTTTCAGCAGGTCTAATGTAAAGACCGAAGCCATGATCAGAGTGGCCTAACCTGAAACACCAGAATGCCTGTGTTGGCAACTGCCAGGTTGATCTTTGTTCCTTCCCTGTCCTTTGCTGGATGCAACCGAATTCCATACATCTCCAGCCGACGGGCAATCTCTAGCAACTGGAAATCTGATTCTGCTGGTGTCTGTCCCCTGCAGAAACAAAAGCCAAGAAACCTAATCCTTATTAATTTGTGATCAAGGGCCCCAAAAAACATTTTATGAGATAGTACCCATCTGCCCCTTTCATTCTACCTAACTTCCAGCAACTACAACAATAGGTCTAGCATAAGGAATAGTAGTCAAAAATGCAAGATTTCTTAAAAGGAACTCTTAGTGCCTCAATTTTTGCATGCCCAACTTTAGATACCATAAAGGATTTTGACTTTTTCAAAAATGCTGAGCTGCCTTAAACTAAGACAGATTTGGAAGAAATGAGAAGTATGAGAAACAGTTCCTCCTGGAACTATTTAGCACATCTGCAGTTGAACAGGCAGATCTCAGATTGGCCTCCTCAGTCATCCACAGACTCACAAATTACATCCTATTTGCTGGAAAACTGTCATCCTCATATCGAGAGACTACCAACAACCAATACAAAACCAATTTCCACTTAAAATACAAGTAAGCATACATGGAGAAGTCTGGGCATCAGAATTTTAGCCATCATATCCCTGCTTGGTTTTTTTTTTAAGATAAAGAACATACTATAAATAAAAATGTTTCAGTTTTAATCAAACACTCTTGCTGGTGAACTCAGAAGCCAGCTAACCAGAGTATATAACCTCAAAACCACAGAGAGGCTTATATACCTCAGCCAAAAGAATTGTAACCTTCGAACATTACAGTGTGAAATGACAGAGACGTTATTGTGTACACAAGTCAGTTTTCTATTTGCTTGTCCATATCTTCAAACGTTACATTTAAATTCTGTATTATTTATATGAACAAGACCATAGATCATATTGTGAAAAGATTCATAAAAATGAAAGATGGGAATAGTATAGCACATAACTGATTGAGAAGAAAAAAAATGTGGAAAGGGGTAAACAAAACAGTCAACACTAAGGGTGGTGAATGTACATTTTTGGGTCCCATATACATTAATTTCTTCATTATTAAATTATGCAGCAGTCCTGGTTGAGGTAACTGCTCATATAAAAAACAAAGTCATGACAACTACCCAGACTGTTTAGTTGAAATGCAGCAATGTCCGTTTTGAACGGTGTGAAAGCAGAAATGTGTGTCCTTCAGTCTTTACGGCTTCCTTCCAAACCAAACCACCAAACCAAACCAAACCCTTACTTCAATTCCTAATAAGATTTTATATTCTATTCGCAGAATCTCTCAGACTTCCCCTCAAGATTCTAAATGAAGCCCTCTCCTCCTGGAAGGTGAAAAGGCCGTAATTCCATGTCCTTGAAATCAATGAGATTACTGACAATCACCTGCATGATAAGGGTCATCATTTGTAATCAGATCTGTATATATTAAATCAGCAGTGAAGAGTTTTATATAAACCAGGCTCTGAAAACAAGTGAAGGCTTGAATGAAAAATCAGAGCTGACTGATACTCCCGTACGTTGAGAGCACAAATAAAAAAAGTAAGCATAGGAAAAATTCATAGGCCTGAAAGTCATCTATAAATAAAGCCTATTATAAATTTACAGCTAGAATTACACTGGATGCAAAAGAAGCTAACAAGAAAAAAAAGCTGGGACTTACATATGATTCAGGTGGAATTCCATAATTTTGTCTTCTAGTGCTTCTTGCTGAGGTATATACTTGTTCTTTGCTAAGTGTTCACGATCTATGGTTTCATCGAAATCCCCAATCTCAGCTAGAGAGAATGCAGGGGACGGGGAGGCAGAGGAAATCAAAAGATATATAGTCAGATAAACCAAAAGACAGATAACTAGAAACATGGCAGAGAAATAAAAATATTTGTTCAAAACCTCAGCATGGTTTTTTATAAGGCATATTTATAAGGCATGTCATTTTCCAGATCTGTCTTTCTTGTCTTCTTTATGAGTAAGAAGAACAGTGAGAGGTGGCTCAGTAGGTAGAATGTACACTTGCACAGATGAAATATTCATAAAGCTATGTTGGCTTGGGTATAAATCAGGAGCTGGCATGTAAGACAGGCCACCAACTTGATGAACATTTTAGTGGAATAGGTCCATTTTGTTGCTTTCACTGTGACACTCAATACAACTTCATTTGCTCCAGAACAATGATCTCTCCAGAACTCCATCTTAAAGCCCTTTCCAATTATGCACTATGGCAGGGTTGTCTAACTTCTACGCCCCTGGGGGAGGGGGCGCATGCTGTGGGTGCTACACACCATACAGACCATACCAGGCAAGGCATGGGCCACTGGGCAACTTGCCCAGTGGATGTTCCTCTACCCCGCTTGCTATATGGCTATACTCACACAGGCACTCCCTCCACTGCTGTACCACATGGGCACAACCCCTCTCCGTGCACAGCCCTGGATTCACCCTCAGCTTCCCATGTACTAATCCATGTACTAACCCCTCAGTGGAAGCAAGAAGCAACAGCTGGAGGAGGAAGAGGGAACCCAGAGACTCTGTCTGCTGTTGCAGCTTGAGCAATAGGGGAGTGGTGGCTTGGCAGGAGCCTGAGAGCCACAACTTAAACTCTCACAGGTCACACATAGCCCATGCCAAAGGCTGTAAGTTGGACAGCCTTACATTATTGCAAATTTTAAAAATATTTGTTTTGATTCTTTGATTAAATACAGTCATACAGTGCATCCTGCACAGTTATGAAGCCTTATCCCTGATGGACTGTAAAATAAGAAAGGCATGCGTGATGCTTCTTTCCCTTCCGTTTTAATGCATTCCTGTGAACTGAGTTTAATAATTTTCCCAAATAAAGTTGCTGCCATCTGCTACATTTGTTTCAGTAATAATAAGCATGAAAGCTTGCTAAATAACATACCTTCCAGCCCTGTCACATTACCACATTACCACTTTGCTTTTTCTTTGTGAAATCTACTTATGGGAATCAGACAAAATATTTAATAGCATAATGTTTCCTTCTGTATTGTAACTTACTGACAAGCTTCTGAAGGCATTGCTATTGGTTACTTCATTGAATTATATCCCCCCAGTCCATTCTGGTTCCAATGTTCTGGGAAGAACAATACTTTGAAGGCTGTTACTGTTCTGTCCAGCCTGTGTGAATGAGCACTGACAGACCACAGTTCCCACACTTGATTTTTTATCAGTGCACTAAATTAAAATCCAGAGAACATGTGCAAACAACTAATACATTCTACAGCTTTCTTAAATCATATACTTTCTTGATACTTCCAGAGTTCAGAAGTGAAAAAAAATAATAAATGAAAATATTATTTCTCACCCATGAGCTTCAATGCTCTTTCTGCATAGTTTTCCTCAGTCCCTATTTTCTAAATTTCAAGAGACTCAAAGTATTGCTGCCTTACTATTGTATCACTGACTTCCATTACAGTCATTATATCTGCCTTCTCTAAATCCATTTCAAAATTGTTCTCTTGGCATTAAAATTGTTGTCTCCTAACTTGTGCTCACCTTCATAAGCTGTTTTTTAATACACGAGCTAATGTCATAGCAACTCATTTGCTGCTGTCATAACATGTTTTTATATTAAGAGCAGGCTGTAACATCAGTATAACCCACAGATTTACCCCTCAGAAAAAGATTCTTGAAAACAGGCAGCCACCATGCAAAGACCTATTCTGCACAACAACTATAGGAACACAGTAATCTTCACCTTCTGCTTCCCTACTCTTCCCAATTTTATATCATCATTATCACCACCTGTTTAATGTTATTTATTATTCTAAAAATGCATAAAATAATTTCTTAGCCACCAAATAACAGAATAGTGAAAATCAAATACAACAAGGAGCATAACAGATGAAATCCAGCTCTAAATACTATTAAGGCAAAATTCTGAGAAATATTTTAGGAGCTATACAATATTTTTAATAAGAGAACCTATCACTTTTGGGCCTGCTTAGTGGGCTCTAGCAAAACAGGTTTGGAGCCAAAATTTCCTCTTACACTTGAAAGAGGAAAAAGTCATGCAGGTTTTTAATTGTACAAGGGAACAGACAATATTAAACTGTAGTTCATTTTAAATAATATTTAAGTATAACCTAATAATATAGCAGATTTTTATATGGAATACTATTTTCTCTTTCCCTGGACTAGGGAAAGAGAAAATAAAACCTACCAACATCAACCCTTTAGAGGACAGGATAGTATTAGTAACGTAACTAGAGAAGAGCGAAAGGGGCACCAGCTCCAGATACCAACTTTGAGGCACACCACTTGGATGATGCTTCCTCTCCTCCAGAGCCTTTGGTGCATCTGCAGCAGCCCTGTCCCCTTTGGCAAGAGGAGCCAACCTGGAGGAGCCCCACGCTACTCAGCTGTAGGAGCCGTGTGCTGGGACACAGCAGAAGCATTCTTGCACCACCAAGCTCAGGAAGCCAAGAAGGAGCAACCCTGAGCTGCCTGACCACTGCAATGCAAGTGGTTGCAGGGACAGCACGGGGGGTAAGACTCTCCTCTGGCCGGGTGGTATGGGGCTGCTCCAGCTCAGCTTCTAGGCCTGTGTCTTGGTACTTAACTCCTACAACTGAGAGGCAAGGGGCTTCTTTGGCTTGGCTCCTATGGTAAGGGCAGAAGAAAGGACTAAAGGGCTGCTCCAAGAACGCTTGTTTCACCCTCCACACCCCTGTGAAGTTTTGTCCAGGGAGCCAAAATACATAGTTACATCTCTGGATAACACTGATGTTTCTGAAATCTCACTGTGTCAAAGACTGAGAATTCCACTGTACACATACCTAATGCACAAAATCCTCCAAAATGTTTTAACATATACTTTTTTAAAAACAAAGTTAATCTTGTTAGGAGTTTAGATCCTGTCTAGATTAGGAAACTAGTGAAACAGTGACATTACCAAAGGCAAGTGGGTAAATCTTGAGCAACTAAGACAGGGATTTTTAAATTGTACTGTTCAAAACCCTGAGTTGTCTTTGTCAATCCATAATTTACTTCACTATTTCCTTCACATTTTGGGAAAAGGAAACGGTTGGTTAAAAATTCAACACTTCCCAATTAACCCTCTAAAATTAACAAAACAAACTTTGAAAATCGCCACCCCAAAACTTAAATTCTGGTGACCAGGGTTTAACATCCTAAGATTTTAAGGTGAAAAAAAAAAGAATAAAAAGTTATTTTTTAAAGGAAAAAACACACTTGAAGTCATCAGCACATATAACAAGAAAGCAAAAAAGAGCACAAGTTCAACAAAATTGAAATAAAATTGGAAGAAAAAATCCAACTGATTTTTCTAACAAGTAAACTTTCATCAGCTGAGAAGTCTTGATCAAACATTGCTTATGTTTTTTTCAATGAAGAAAACATGTTCGTTTCTTCTAGTGATTGAGTCACTATATTTAAAAAAGGAAAGGTCCTTTTTCTTCATTCTGCCTTTCAAAAACAAGGTGTGTAGCTTATTTGAAGGCATGCTATTTCCACGAAAATATGGTAGAGGTTCCAAGACTTTCCTCTCTCCTTTGAATCCTACCCTTCACTGCAGTCTTCTTCCACTTCTAGTGCAGGCTTTGCATCAAGTCCTTGCCTCTTTTAATATGATCCTGTAAATCCTGGCATCTCCCTCTACACACCTTCAACTTGACCATGCCCCTTTGTAGATAATAATTTTACAACTCTCTCAACTCATGTTGTGAACTGTCACTCATCTCTCTATGTATTGATTGTCACCCGTTGCCAACAATGGTCCTCCAAAAGTGAAGCTCTCTTTCCTATCAAAAAGGCATCTTGTGCCATTCTCCTTGATTCGGATCTTGGTTTTGGCCCTTGGGAGTTATTCTTGACCTTGAACTTACTAATAAGAGCGAAGTAGAAGTAGAAAGTACAAAAGTCTCATAATAACCTGCTCCTGAACTCTGAGAGAATTTATACTTGCCTCAACTGCTTCTACTTAAATACTAATTCCTGCCTTATTAATTTTTCATTGATTACTTTCACAGCCTCTTCTGCAAGCTATTGATATCCCTCCACTCTAAACTTCAAGATGTCCAGAATTTTACAGGCAGATTATACTGTCTCTCTAGGGAAGCACAAGAATATAATCCTATCCCCTATCATATCATTTTTACTAGCTTTCTGTCTCACCCCAATTGAAACTTAATCTCCTTTTGCTTCCCATGTGTACCCTCTCTCCTCAGACTCCCCATAGCTGGGGGCATTTCCATATCTAACTGAAACTTTCTCTCTCCTTATGTTCTCTCTAGCCCCTGACTTTGAAGAGCTCTGGTTTTCAATATACTACAATGGGAGCCATAGTTTTAGAAATAACAAGAGTGTTTAAAGCCAGAAGATCAGGACCGTTAGACTACTTAGTCTGATCTCCTGTGCATCATGAACCATTACATTTCACTCGGGTATCTTTATATTGGGACAACCAAATGGATTAAACTAAAGTATTTGAGTCCTCGGGGAACTAAACTGCTGTACTAAAGGCAGAGAAAGGGAGAGAGACTTAGGGTGTCTTTACACATGCTCTGGGATTGGGGTGGAGGGTGTTTTAATTAGAGTGTATAGGTGCCCTTAGGTTTCAGAAAGCCTGGGACACTTGCTATGGCAGGGAATTATTTAGGTGAAATATTCTCAGGAGGTCCTAGCAGGAAATCCATGCATCACACTGCAGAAGGTAGCAACGCCCCCCCTCCCCCCTTGTCAAATCCAGTCTGAGCTCAAAATTCCATCAAAGGAGCAATGAGGCAATTATTTTAACCCGAACCTTGGGGAACAGACTTAACAGTCAAAAATCCAATACAGAGGATTCTCTACACTGCCGCAGAGTGAGCGGGGGATGGAGAGGGAGTCTATCTTGCAGGAGTCCTGCTTCTCCTCTAACCAGTCTTTGATGATTCAGAAGAAGGTTAAAACAAAACAAAACACAGTACATAATTAAGGATCTACTCACTTTGTGATTTTTGCAGAAACTGCTAAAAAAGACTTTTTTTGCGTTCAGTGTGAAAATTGTCCTTCCCCATGATTTTGCGTGGAATCGCCAGAAAAACAAAAAAATTATAAAAATAAAATGTTCATTCCCCAGTGGGAGACAGCAGCTGCTGTGGCCTGGCTGCACAGCCTGCTGGGGAAGGGGAAGCTGCCAGCATGAAGGAGAGCAATCAAGATGGCAACCATCCCCTCCTCTGCTGATTGGCCAAGAGGGCAGACTTTTATACGGGACTGCCCCACTCTGCCAATCAGTGGCGAGGGATGAACTGCATGAAAGGCAGCCCTCTCAGGCAATCAGTGGCGAGGGGCAAGGCTGCTGCGGCCCCTCAGCCAATCAGCAGCAAGGAGGGAAGGGGCGGGGGAGAATGAGGGAAGGGGCTTACCACAAAATCCACAATTTTTACTTCTCCTCCATGCACTTTAAGTAGATCCCTATATATAATGAACGAACTGTAGAGTGAGGTGGGTGGAGGGGAACCTTTCAGGAGACTGGCCAAAGCCCAGAAACACAGGATTTGCTTATTACCTCAGGGCAGAGTTACAAGCAGTATGAATGTACTGAGTGTCAGAGCTCCTGTTCTCTTCATGGCCCACAAAAGGAGGGACTGAACATGGGAATTCAAACACCAGAAGTCTAACAGTCCAGACAGAAATGCATCTCCCAGCTATAACTCAGGATGATTTCTGCAAAGCGCTCTGAGTTGCAGTGTTACCCCAGACCAAACAGACATTCACTGTTGGCTCCAGGGGGAGGGGAATCTCCCTGGGGGCTGGGAGCCTGCAGCCGGGTTCCCATAGTAATGGCCAGGGCTCTCTGCCTGTGCTTGCTGTTTTCGGAATGGGAGGGGGAAAGGCAGCAGAGGGAGCTCATTCTTGGGGCTCCCCACATGGTGCTGAAAGGTGGGGTGGGTGAATAGGAGTCCCCCCCACCTCAGGGGGCTCCAATACACCCACCCTACCTTTAGGGGGGGCTGAAAAACCCTAGACTTAACTCCCTCTGATCCCTTTCCCCACTCCCATTCTGCAAACAGTGACAGGCTGGGAACTCTGCAAGCACAAGTTACAAAAGATGCTACATTTTAGAACATCTTTATCTGATGTCTCATTCAATGAGGGGTCAGATTTTCACTCGATCAGCCATTTTTTAAGTTGTTTGCAGCCATGCACTTGTGTTTGGTCACGGCTATTAACTGCTTTCCGTGGCCAGATCAGGTGAAAACTGTCACTTCTGTCTGCACCCTAAAGTTTCCATTCTGACTGTTAGCTCTTACCTTTACACCTCCAGGTAGTAACATTTCTCCCAAAATAAAACTAATCATATCCTTTATAAAGGCTTCTACTCTCATTTTAAGGATGCCAAAAATGGTGAGTCTTAATTACCCACAATGCTATGAAACTGCAATTCATTTTTAAGTTAAATTCAGTTTCCAGTAACTGGGCCTTTTTACTGTTTTACTAACAAGACTGAAAAGTCCTCAGCATATCTCCTTTCTTGTAGAAGTAACCACATACAGTGATCAAGTCACCATTTTATCTCCTCTTTGATACAATGAATAGAATTCAGCTCTTCAAGCTTTATATTGTAAGGCTAGTTTTCCACATCCTTCAGAATTGAATCCCATTTGTGGTCTTCCCAATGCTGTTTACAGAGAAGGCAAGATCTTATCCCTACCTCTACTTGATATTCCCGTTTTTCCAAAGGTCAAATTAGCCCTATTTGCCACAGCAAGTTAAGGCAATTGTCTTTGCTCAGACTGAGACACTTTCCAGCTCCTTACAACTTCCAGGGAAGAGTAAGTAAAAATGACAGGAAAAGAAAAATGTTAGTTCATTTCTGTTATGATTTTGCTGAGTCCCATTTATGGAAAAGCTGAGCAGCAGAAAACATTCAACTTAAAAAAAACAAAACAAGCAACCCCCCCCCCCAAAACATTCAGCTATACACCACGACACAGGTTGCTCATTTTATTTATTTACAGTTTGTCTTTTGCTACTGCTTAATCACATAGGCTGGTGGAGGCCAAAGCAAAGAGAACTGTTGGCATCTGCTTATAGGCTAAAGATTGATATGGGATGAAAAAGCCCTACCACCAAACAGACCACTTCTGACACTGGATAGTGGGATTTATCTGTTCCTGACAGAAAAGTATTTTGACAGCCTTTGTTAGCTGAGTAGCTATCTTACTGTCAGCACTGAAGTAGAATATGTGGTGCTGCAGTTTACAATGGCTATTCAAAGTAATGATCTATTATGACTAAACAATTTTGGCAAAGACTACCAAAGTACGCTTCAAAGTAGATTTTCACAACATTATTCTAGATAGGGATATCCATAAATTCTTGAAATGGAAAAATGTGTTCTCTTTTATGCGATTTGGAGGATAAAAGTAACTCTGACAGGCTGATATAAATGTATGTATGATCCAAGTGAACACATTTTTATTGCTCATATTTCTGGATAAAGCAAGTTAAAATCTATTGACTGTCTCCCTTCCCTCACCTCCCCTAATAAAAATCTCAGGGCTATGACTTAAGTCTGACATTCTAAATGTGTTTATTTACTGTGCTCCAGACAGTATACAGAACTCCAGGAATCATATGGTCCAATGACACAATACTATATTAAATTATAAATGATAAAACACAAAAGTAATTAATTTGAGAAATTCAACGCATTTGCCATTTCTCTGCAGAAACTGTTCCTCAGAAGACCCTGCCAGGTTGTTAAGCATAGCTTTCTGAAAACATAGCTTCAAAGGTCCAGAATGTTTCTAATGACCCACTGTCTTCACTTGAAAGGGTAATGCTGATAAACTACATAAAAAATACATAATACAACACAGTGCATGGAAGCTCTCACACGGGTTTTTCTATGCCATATTGCTTAATATACTGCAGATATGTTCAGCCTAACAAACTTCCTTCTACTCACCACTCCTTTATCGCATACTTTTTTTTTTTCAAGGAGGAAAGGAATAGAACTTACACTGTACAATGTGTGAGACTAAGAGTGCAGTGCTGGTATCGTTACATGTTAGCCTGCCCTGTGCCAGGTCCTGCTTCACTTGCAATGCAAATAGGTACCTATGAACAAAGAAGCAAACAAAGAGTTACACAAGGCATAAAGAGAGGGGAAAAGCAGCAGTAAAATGCTGACCCAGTGTTTGGCAACAGGTTGCCCACCCTTATCAGAAGCTGTAACAGTGACTTGAAGTTTTTGAGTTTAGTGGCTGAATGAAACAAAACACTGTGTTACAATTAGAGGTGCACTGATACATTGGTCCATATCATATAGACACCAATAATAGGAAAATTGACATTATTGGCAATTGGCTTTTTTTGGCTGATGTGGCTGATAATGTCACTGATAAATGCTGTGCACAGCTGCAGCATGCACACAGCCAGTCCAGCAGCTTGGATAGCAGCATCTGGCTGGTAAGTGTTGGGGGAAAAGGGGTGGGTGGTAGACTGAGGAAGGGAGGGAGGGAGTGGGGCTGGGCAGGGGCAGGCACTGTCCAGTTGGGGTGGGGCATAAGGCAGAGACACAAGCAGAGCTTCCAGGGGGTATGGGGGGGCAGCTCCTGCAGCTGCATGCACCTCAGGGCAGGCATGGGGGTCATGTACCCCCCCAGATCTATGTGCAGGGCAGTCTCTGTGCGCTGGGGATGAGGACAGCACTGGGCTATTCCCAGCAGGGTGGCTGGGCCAGGGCTGCACTCAGGGCAAGCAGCACTGCTGCTGGGAGGGGTAGCTATGGGGGGCTACAGCTATCCCAAAATTTGTTGTAGCCCCCTCAAGCCCCCTCTCAGCGCCAAAACTGCCCACCCTGAACGCAGCCCTGGCCCAACTCCTCTCCCTCCCCCCAACCCTGGAAAGAGCCCGGCACCACCCCCAGACCTAGCCCACAGTGGCAGCCTGCCCTCACCCCATGCACAGATCCAGGGGGCACATGACCCCCATGCCCCCCCTGGGGTGTACGCAGTGGCAGGAGATGCACCCCCCCACCCTTCGCCCCCCAGATGAGCCACTCATGGCTCTGTCCTATGCCCTGCCCCAGCTGGGCAGCACCTGCCCAGTCCCAGATCTACTCCCTCCCACACCATAGGGGGCCTCGATCTGTCCCCCCACACCCTTTCCCTCCAAACAGACTTACCAGCCTGATGCCAATCGGCAATGGGATCGGGATCGGCCAATATGGCTTGTTAATAATCTGCCATTGGTACTGACCCACAAAAATCTTTATTGGTACACCCCTAGTTACAGTTGTCAGGATTTTAAATACACCCCTTTTTACATAGCCAAGATATGCTAAATTTATTTTATGAACTAATAAGCAGGGATCCTACTTTTCTCTGATAAAAAGAAGTCTGAAATTCTCTGCTTTAAAAAACCCCTCCAAAAATCCATATTTTTCCATGATTAAACAAAATGCCACTATATATTATTTGGATTGATATGGCATTGTGTTTTAGTCATGGAAAATGTGGATTTGGGGGGGGGGTTTAAAGCAGAGAATTTTGGATTTTTTTTAACCAAAGAAAACCAGAATCCCTGCTAAATAAGCACTGGAAGTGAAATGACATGCAGCTACAATGAGATAACCATTATGAGTGCTAACAGACATGGAACTCCCCACCCCGTCTCCCCTCCAAGCAGTGGTTTACCAGAAGAGGAAGAGAATTAGTTCAACCTGACTTCCTAGCATCTCTATAGATCAGGTGCTTCAGCGGGGATTTTTGGTGCTTTTATCGAAAGCTGATTCAATCAGCTACTATATTCACAACATGGCTGTGATTTAGGTAAGTTCTATTATCCTCATTCAACAGATAGGAAATTGATGTGCAAAGAGACTAAAGATAAATAGGAATTTGAGGACTAAATAGGTGCCTAACTTCTCACTGATATTTCAATGGGAATTGAGGTTACTAGCGCCATATAGGATCAGACCCTAAAGTACAGCTTTAATTGAAAATCAGCAACCAGAAATTTGGCTTTCTTCCTTTTGTTAGTGATTGGTCTCAATCTCTTACCCATCTTTTGGTACCCTGCCACCCATGCACCATTTCCTTTTCAATAGCACATATCTTGTACAATCATGCACTTACTCAAATCAAATTTTCTGGGATCTCTGGCTTTGCATTCTGGAATGCCATGAGATGCCCACCGGTCAGATATTTAGAATGGAAGGCTCAGGAGCAAGCCCCCAGTCCCTGTTTTGCTCTTTTGGTTGGTGAATGGGGCTAGGCATCTTATTCTTGATCTTCTCCTAAATGTTCTATTAGTTCTTTGAATATTTTATTACATGTATAAACAGCTCAGGGAGGATTTCGTAGATACACCACTGGCTCTTAAAGAAGTGTGCAATTTGGTTGAGACTTACTTTTCTCTGAATCAGAATTAGCAAATTAATTGACAAGACTTTGTTACATCAATCTGGGATTTTAATTATACAGTAAGTTTTTGCTGCAAGTTTCTAGGGGGTTGGCAATTTCTTTAATAGGAAACCATCACTCATCTCTAGGGAGCTAGCTTAGATAAAACTGGTAATAAAAGAAAGTGCTATTGTGTTTTACGGTTATTGTCTCATATGTGCCTTGGAGAATAGCGTGTGCTACAAACATTGATTATTATTTAATAGTAATACTTGCTATTATTTAATAAATAGATAAACAGAGAAAGAACATTACAAAAGTAAAATGAATTACCATATTTACCTGAATCCAAAACAAATTTGTATTTAAGATGCCCCCCCAATAATTAGATTCTATACATGGAAAATGTTTACATTTGTTATGATTTTCCATATACAGAATCTAATTATTGGAGGGTCATTTTAAATTCAGGTCACCCCCCCCCCCCCCCCTCCTCCCCGAGGGCACAGAGAAGAAAAG
>NW_017729032.1:124419681-124422621 GCF_001723915.1 Gavialis gangeticus | reverse complement strand
CCCCCCCCCCCCCCCACTGCTGCACTAGGGAAAGCAGCAGCATAGGGCAGGTGGGTGGGAAGACAAGACAACAGGTAGCCTGACCACCGCCCCTTAACCCATCACTCATCTCCCCTTCATCCCTGTGGCTGCCCCCGCAATACCCTCTGCCTCCTTTCCTACAATCTTGCCATACCCGCACCTGCCCCTTGCTGCAGCCTGTGCCCTGCCACCAATCCTTTGAAGCCTCTGAGCCCCCTGTTACCAGCTCCTGGGACTCTAGAGATGCTGCCACTGCTACTGCTGATGTGTGGCTGGGCTGCAGCTGCAATGGGGTCGAAGCCATGACTGATGGTAAGCAGCAGGGGGAGAGGAGGGAGGGGAAGGCTGTGGGGGTGGGCATATGTGGGTGGGAAGGTTTCTCTGACTCTGACCCGCCCTCACCCCACACTGCCTTCTAATCAAATCCAAGATGAGGGGATTCCCCCCATGTTGAACAAGGAAAACAAACTCATCTTGGATTCAAGCAAATACAGTAAATAAATGAAATAGGATGAAGGGTTGAAAAACAGGAATCAATCAAAGCCATTTCTGTTAGGCAAGGCATACAAACTATCATAACAGTGCACATAGCAAACCAAGAACCAGTTTCAGTCATAACAATAAAGAAAATTGAAGATGTTAACATTCTTGCGAAAGTTTTTTTTTTTTCCCACTCCTCTCCCCACCATACTCCTGCACTCTAGAGTATTATGTAATTCTTAATACAAATTAAGTTGTTTTGTACCACTGTTTAAAATATTACTTTTTGCATGTGAGCTTTTTGGCAGCATGGCAACTCCAGTTCCCATGCATTTCAAGATATTAGCACCATCAAAGATAAACAATGAATTTAGCAGACAACTGGCCTCAGTTCACTATCACAGCTAGAACTGTCAGTGTATTTTAATATGTAGATATTTCCAAACAATTTTACTTCACATCATGCAGACAAGATTTTATCACAAGAAAGTTCACACGTAATATTGTATTCAGCAGAAAAAAAAATGGATGACTGTTCCCAGGTGAATGTGTTTATCAGCACTGACCTAGTAGCTAACACAGTGATCATGCAGGTTTGGTTTGACTTCCCCAAGTTATGTACTCAAGCCCAGTGAAGAGCTAGAAAACAGAATTATTCCCAAGACACATATTCTGGTTTGATTACCGGCACCCGGATTTGAATAGCATTAGCTGCAACTGGGTGTTAATGACTCAACAAGATGATAACATTTAGGAAAAAACAGCTTCAGAAAGGATGACATGAAAGGGAAGGAAGGTAGAGAGAATGAACAATGAAACTTATGTTCTTAATAAACCAGCTAGTTTAACAGTCTCAATATGCTGTACCATACTTGGTCATTAAGATCCATGCGGTTCTTATGGCCACAAACATTTTGGACTCAGTGGGCAGGTCTACATTTGACGCTACAATGCTGTAGCAACGTGCTATGGTGACGTAGTATTGGCAAGCACAAACGATAATGCTGCAGCTACATCACTGTAGCGACTTAGGGGCTAAAAAACCACTGTGCACTGCTAGCATGGCGTAGTAATGGCTGTTACAATGGTGCCGGTCAGCACCATACATAGACTCCTGGCAGTCCCAGGTGAACTTCTGGGCCCCCTTGGCCAGAGATAATGATAATAATAATATTTTTAAAATTACCATTTTTGGGCTCCCTTTCTGTTCAGGCCTCGGGAGGCTGCCCAGTTCGCCCATGCCTGTGTCTGGCCCTGGTGCCTATACAGCTGTTGCAACGGCAGTAACAACAGCACCATAGAGGCATGTGTAGACACTCCCAGTGGGTGTATCTACATGTGCTCTTTGCTGCAGAGTAGACTCATTAGCTTTGCAGTAAAGAGTCACAGTCTACACATGTGCCAGTATTAAGGCACAGTAGATTTACTCTGCCATAAGATAGTACAGGTGGGGACAGTACTATCTTATGGGGGAGTACCTACATGAGATCAAACACACATGTAGACTGTGACAGGCTGGCTGGGGCACAAGGGCGCTAAAGTGTAATGGCTGCTTGCCAGCTAGCCAGCACCACACAGTAGCACCCCTGTACTTCAGCCAGCCCCTCCACTGCTCAATGCTGCTAGGAAACAGGAGGATGCAACATTGTTTTTAAAACATGTACAGATAGAAAAAGTTACATCACGTGTAGTAGCTGTCATGCCTACAGGGTACATCTACATGTGTAATTAGTTTGATGCAATAAACTCTGGTGCAGTTCATGCCAGAGTCAGCTGCTCCCGGGCACAGTGTTTACAGTTCACCTGGGATTATAGCATGTTTCATAGTTACATAGTTTGTAGCGTTGGAAGGTCATCTGTGCAGATCACCAAGTCCGACCCCCTGCCATGGCAGGAAAGAGTACTGGGGTCAAACGACCCCAGCAAGGTGTTTGTCTAGCCTTATCTTAAAGACCCCCAAGGTAGGAGCCAGCACCACTTCGCTTGGAAGTTGGTTCCAGATCCTAGCCGCCCTGACAGTGAAGTAGCGCCTCCTGATGTCTAATCTGAATTTACCCTCTGCCAGCTTGTGACTGTTATTTCTAGTCACTGCTGGTAGCGCTTGGGGGAACAGGGACTCCCCCAGTGCCTGCTGGTCCCCTCTGACTAGTTTGTAACAGGCCACGCGATCCCCCCTCAGCCTTCTCTTGTGGAGGCTGAACAGGTTCAGGTCCCATAGCTTCTCCTCGTAGGGCCTGCCCTGCTGCCCCCTGATCATGTGAGTGGCCTTCCTCTGGACCCTCTCCATGTTGTCCACATCCCTCTTGAAGTGCGGCGCCCAAAACTGGATGCAGTACTCCAACTGTGGCCTGACCAGTGCCGCATAGAGGGGGAGGATCACCTCTTTTGACCTGCTAGAAATGCATCTGTGGATGCATGACAAGGTACGATTAGCCTTCC
>NW_017729032.1:124410638-124419158 GCF_001723915.1 Gavialis gangeticus | reverse complement strand
CTGGGAAGCTAGTCCCAGTTCCATCTCTGCCTTGGCCTTCCTAACTACCCCCCTACATCCCCGAGCAACCGCAGAATAGCCCTCCCTGGTGATGACCCCTTCTTTCCATTGGGTGTAAGCCTCCTTTTTAGCAAGGAGATATTCCTGGATGCTATTCCCGCCATGCAGGTGGGCGGGTGAGGTGCTGTGGTGCAGCGGCCGCCTCGCTCCAGCCCCCCTCAGGCAGTGCCAGGTCGTGGGGCTGTGTTGCTTGGGGGATGGGGATGTGGAGCTATTTATTTCTCCCCTTCAGTCTCTGGGGCAATAGCTGGCTGGATGCAGAATGGGTCCCTCCTGCCCCTGCCCACCAGCAGCTACCATGAACCTTGCAGTAACAGGCAGGTGCAGTAGGGCTACACAGGCAGGGTCTCTCTGGTCCAGGACAGAGGGTGTTTGAGTATGGCTTGCTCGCCCACTGGGTGATAAAAAGTTCATGATCCGGCCTCACATTCAAAAAGGTTGGACACCCCTGCTCTAGTTGGTCTTCTCACTCCATTATCCAGGTCAACAAATGTTTGAGAGGAATTTCCCTCCCTTGGTGCTGCTCCCTAGAAACTTCTTGTTGCACTGAAATATATAAAACAAGAGTTTTATAATGATCCCAAACCAAGGGAGCCAACCAGGTGCTCTTACCTCTCCTGAGGCCCCTTAATGAGAGCACTGTAGTATCTTACATCTTTATTACTCAGGTCCATACAAGAACACAGGAAGTGCAAATGGTACTCAGAGGTCTACTTCTTTCCCAAGCACAGTAGCTTCCCATATCCTCCTCTTCTACCCATTAATGAATTAAAAGAATTGCAGGAACACCAACCTTGTCAGTTCTTCCTGCAGCTGAGCATGATCAGGTGGGAAGAATTTTACTACAAATTTTACAACAATGTGTTTAGGTCCTACGGGAAAGAGCAAAGAAATGTCATTAAATACTCATGACCACTTGCCTCCCTGTTATCAGATAGAAATTGATTAGTAAAGTCTATAGCAGGGGTTCCCAAACTATTCATATCCCTGAGGGTATGCAAAACATCACTGAGAGGTACTCAGGAGAAATTGTGTAATGGCAGATTTAATTTTCACTATACTAATAACTGACATTTGAGGAGTTAAAATATAAAACATATGCTGGCGGGGTGTGCAGGCAGCAGGTCAATCTGGAAAGGGGTATGCAATAAGAAAAAGTTTTGGAAACTCTGGTTTACAATAATGCATACTTACCTTTTACCACTGCTTTTTTTCCTAAGTTTCTCAAATTACTTTATAATAAACATGATTTAATGCAACATAAAAAAAAAGAACTTTGATTTTTAAATGTCCATTCTGCATATTGTAATTGCAGGTCATTGTAATAATGAAAAAGAAATACTGTAATAATGGAAACCCCTGGTGCACTGCACCTTATTTACAGCATCACTAGCCCAAATAACATGGATTGGAACATTCAAAGTTCTTTCAGCTGCACCCCTACCAATGTCATATGCTTATACCCATTTGCCCTCTGCTGTCTAGACTGGACAGATGGTGTAATCCCTATGTGAAAGAATGAAGGGACACTAATCGGACATCAAGTTCAAAAACAAAAAAAGTCTTTGGCAAAGCACTTTAATCTTCCTGGACGTTTGTTCCATTGCTGAACTCAGAGTAGCTGTTCTTATACAGCAAAACTTTAAAAACTGACTCAAACGTGACACTACAGAAAAAGAAATTGTCTGTAGGCTGGACTAAACAGGGACTACAGATTCTTATCCCATTATTTGTGACTCTTTTGTCATTACAGGTTTATGACAAACCGCAGCACTGCCTCCTCCCCTCCCCATCCTCCTCCCCTTCCATTTTTTTAATGTATAAATCACTCTGTTTGATAGCTTGCTCTGTGCAAATCCTTCCATAGCAACCGATGAAATGAGCTCTGACTCATGACAATTTATACATCTCTGATTTAGTTAGTCTACAATGTTCATCCTAACCTACATGACTTCAGACTAACATGGCTAACTAACACTCTCTGGTACCTACCTCACCTGGCAAAAATCATTCACTGCCTGACCTCTTCAATGGGCTAGGAGCAGCCCCTTGATATGATAGAGGGAAAACACTGAGATACAGAAAGATAATTGCTATAATTTTGGTTTTATAGAAATGACCAGTATGAACATAATACAATGGCACACAGTATAGGAAGAAATAGCTGAAGGGAAACCCCCTCCCCCATATAATCTAGAAAATTACAAAAGCAGTGATTTCAGTTGAGAGAGCCTCACTTCATCTAATTTCACTTATTTTTGGATTGATACAGTAAATAACATGCAACAAGCACTTACTTCTAATCTGCTTCATAATGGGCTTCAAAAGGTCCAGCCACACCTAGAAAACAAAATAAGTGTGGGGGGGGCATTATAATCTTAAATGAACTGGTTTTACTGCAGAAGCTCTCTCAATTACACTACTAAATTAAACCTGGGTTATTTCCCCAGCCTGTTTGTGGTCATACTTTCTTCTGTTTTCCATAATGGATTGATTTTCTTTCTCCAGTTTTTTGTTTAGATACCTAATGTGTACCTACAAACTAGATAACCTAATGGGCTGTTACTGTGGTTCAACTTTAGAAGCAGTACACATTCACAAATAGAGAAAAAAAGATCACAATCCTTAGATGAAGGCAATTTCCCCCTCACTTACCTTAGATTTTAATACAATTAAAGGGAGCCTGTGACAGAGGGCCTGGGGTTCTACTAATAATTCATGCTTTTATGGTCAGAGAAAATTGATAAAGAGGAATTAAAAAATAGGTCTATGCTGTGAACAAAATGGATGGAAGAGGAGATCTCTGTCAGGAGGGCCCGAGTTATCTTCTATTGCTGAAAATAATGGAAATATAAAAAAAAAACCCTGCATCACTTGAATTAGCCTAAACCAGGACTGTCCAACTGGCAGCTGGCAAACACTTGACATGTGCCCCACGGGCCTCAGCAGCCAGCTCTCTCACTGCTGTGTAATGGGAAAGGGCCTGGAGCTCTGTGCACTGTCTGTGAGTGGGGGCAGGAGAACCATGTGCTGCCAGCAGAGCCCGTGTAGGAAGAAGAGAAGTTTGGGTGTTGGGGATGAGGGGGGAGAGGTGCCCTACTGCATGTGGCTCATGCAGTGTTTGGCTCATGCAGTGTTTGGCTCAGGGGAAGACCAGGAAAACAGTGATGTAACAAGACAAAAATAGTCCTGGTATCCCAGCCTCTGAATGCCACACTTCCAACTTAGTCAGTCTTCTACAGAAACAATGAGTTGACCTCTTGGGAGGACAATGGAGACTAACATCCAGGACTTGGATAATGGAGGAAAGCAGTTCCTCTAGGATAAGAGTGTGGGGAATTTTGCTTAAAGAAGGGCAAGACAAGGGATTTTGTTCTACAGCTGAGAAACATTTTACCTTTGCTCCATATGGAGAGCCTACTTTTAGATTTGCAAAGTAATCAAATACTGTATTTTAAATACCTTGTTTATTTTCTCTTTTTAATATGTCATGTTTTAAGGAAATTTCTGTTGTGTGGGTGCTTCCTACAGGACCTCAAAGACTTTGACATCCTCCTCTAGCACAGGGAGGCGATGAAAGGATGTTTAGGAATTAATACTTCACTCCAGAGTCTCAACCACAAAGGCAGGGACAAAAGTGACCTCTCCCAGTGAGGGGACATACAAAAGGCTACAGAGGGAAGCATGCAGAAGTAGAAGTCAAATAACTAATACAGAGGTGTACATGGCATGGCACGGCAGACATCTCACAGTCCTCAATGTATTTTGCTATCCCATTAAACTGAAGGTACCATACACCTTGTAGACACTTGGGAGCTGCCGAAGGAATGGTACACAGTCTTCAAATGGAGTATGAAACAATTTAGAAGCCATAAAATCTGCTCAAAAGAGCAAATAATCATATATTCCTCTAGGAAAAATATATTTTTAAACTGAACACACAAAGCTGACCTTGAGTTGCTTTTAATTATGTCCCAGACAAACTGAGAATATCTATACTATAGAATCATTGCCCCAGGAACCAGACAGACAGTCAAATGCTTCTATTAAAATTGTTCCCAATGCTATCTATTATTTTCATAGTTATTACAGAGCTGAAATAGCTAGTTGGATATACCATTATTCTAATGTCCTATATTTGGGTACTTCTATATTCGCAAACAAAGTTTCTCTGTGGACTGAAATTTCTCATGCTTTCCAACCCCAAAAGGTAACTATCTTGAAGGTCTGAAGAAAATCGATTTGGTCATCTATTATCTGTTATCCAAGAGTGGGAAATGGTGTTTTTCATATATTTAGAAACTAGTCCTGACATTTCTGGCACTCTGATTACTCCAAGTCTTTTGTTTGAGAAGTTAAAATTTGGCAGGAACATAATCCTCAGTGAAGAATGTGTGCTTTGCCAAGTTTATTCTTTGCCAAGAATAAAACTGAATGAGAAATAGGCAAGCTCACAGGATCTAAGCATCATATAGAAAACTATTTTGCAATATTTGTTTTCATTTAGTTTGTGATTTAGCTCCTTGTAAAGCATGGTGCCCATTGTAAGGCAAAACTGCAATACCCCAGCAGTGGGAGGTTCAAAGTGCCATCACTCTTTCCTCAGTTTGCCTTTGTTCTAGGACAGAAGGTGGTTGCTTGCTGGCTTGGGCAAAGCTTACTAGCATATTGTGAAAAGGGAATAAGATCAAAACTGCATTCAACAACTTGGAATCAGCCTTTGTTCCTCCCTTCCCCCAAAATAATGAGATTAGCCTAAAAATCAGGAGATTAAAACAGGATTTTGGCAGACGGGCTGGGCAGACTCCACTGCAGTGTCAGTGGTCTCTCTGTGCTTGGGGCAAGTCCCCTCCTGGCAAAAGGGGGCTTATTCAGCCGCTGGCACCACAGTGGGGTCTGTCCAGCCTGGCCACAGCGCTACTCTCCCTATGCTTGGGCCCAGCAGCTGAATAGGCCCCGTCTTGCCAGGAGGGGGCTTGCCCTGAGCACAGACTGAGCAGTGGGGGCTGGGCCCTGTCCCCGCCCCCATCCAGCAGCTGGGGCAGCGAGCGGGGAGCAACTGTGATGGCTTCCTGGAGTGCGAGCTCCTTCCCAGTGGGGGCTGCTCTGTGGGACTGGCAGAGCTGCTGCAGAGAATGGCAGTGCTGCGGGGGGCTTGCAGGGCTCTGGCCGACTCTAGTGCCCCCCGGTTCCTGGCCTGAGCAACTGCAGGCATGTACCTGCATTGCCTCCGTCCAGAATGAATGCATGTCCTGTTACAAACTGGTTCAGCCTAGACAGGTTAGACTAACCTGCAAAAGTTGCATCAATTCAGGCTCTGGCTTTTTGGATGTCTGTCCCTAGCCCTGCAGGCTGGAACTCTGCCAGCCTGCGGGGAGCTCATGCAAAACTGAAAAATCTGCAGGTTTCTCCGGTACAATGAGAAATCTGCATTTGCCTCCAGTAAAGGTAAAATCCATGTTTTATGCTGTTTTTCTGTGAGAAATGGGAAACCGAGATCCCTGATTAAAGACGCTTGATAGGAAGGAAGGAGTCAGCAACAGTGCTTCACTTATTCTTTGCCCCTTAGCTTTTGAGAGGAAGGTGTAGCAGATCATGTTCATACCCTACACAAACAGCAGTGATCTATATAAACCATACTGTGTGGTGGAAATCATAGGCCACCTTTCCTTGAATGTCTGTTTGGACAAATGACAGTCTTGTATTTTTCAAACAGTACTATGTTATCTAGCTTGCCAGGTATTTGAATGCATGTGTTCTGGAATTCTGCACACTGAACTAAACAGAACAATGACCCATTGCACATATGATGACATTCATACATATATGCTCAGGAAATTTATTTGTCTCGTATTACAAGATATTTGGAAGAGAACTGACCTGTATTTAAGTAATATAAATTTAGTGCATGCAAGCAAATTTTTTAGACAAGAAAATGAAATGCACATTCTATAATGTTTGATGGATGAATCCTAAACTACAAGTAACTTTTTTAAAAATGCAGGATCCAAGAACTTCCAAGTTTTGGTTCAAACAGCAGTTTTCAACTTATCCACACTACATGTAGATATTATGATGTAAAAATAGGGATAAATAATGCATACAGTTATAACAGTTAATGCAGTTTTGCAGTAAGGGTTTCATTAACATCAACTTTCCTGCCTCTGGGCTTTAGAGAATTAACTATAAGAAGGAATTCCTGCAGACTCCATCAACAACCCTCCTATTTGTTCTGCTTCTCACCCCACTCTAGCCTTCTGCAGAACCATTAGATTGTTATAGGTAGGGCAGACCCATGCTCTGAAGTCTTACAGAGAATGTGGATACATTCTTAGATGCCTGATTGGGGTGGCTCACTGCACCTTGAGGGTCACACTCATCATGAGATCTGGGGTGGGAGGGAATTTCCCTTCAAGTCAGATTGGCAGGGATGCTGGGGGATTTTTCACCTTCCCAGGCTGAGGCTTGTGTGCTAGGAGGATCTGGGCATATCTCACATAGGGTCTGTACAAACATTACATTTCAACCAGTGGAGCTACAGTTGAACTGCCATGTGTGCAAGCATTCAAAGAACTTCAATTGCTTTAAAAATGGCTCATGCCATGTAAATCATCATGTTGGACCAGGTTGAAGGGCTAATTGATTGAGGTGCAAGCATCTGAGTGAATGCAGTCCTAATCAATTGTAAGCATTATGCTGATATCTACAATCCCTTGGTGCACTGGTTGAAACAACATCTCAAAAGAGGGACACTGTAATTTGGGCGGCACTTTAGTGCTGCAGCCAAAAACACAGCAAGCTCCTCCTCGTCAGTGTGAGGGCCATAGAAAACCCAATGCCTCCCTACAGCACCTGGCAACTTCATGCCCCAGGAGACACTGCTCTTTGACCAGTCATTTAAATGCTCTGGGACACTGCAGTTAAAGGCAAGCATGGCCAGCTGGGGAAGGCCTGGCCATTTAAATGCCCCAGGAAACTCTAGAGTTAGGGGAAGCATGGCCAGCCAAGAAGCAGTCAGTCACAGTTGCCTGGGATTAGTACATGGAGACACCTGGCTGAGGACAGGCGGCAGCATGGGCAGTCTGCACTGCTATAAGCCCAAAATAATAAATATGTACACAGGTTCCCATTGGCTGGTGCTCCAACTGATCGCACAAAATGGGTGAACTTGAGGGCTAGGCAGACATTAAAAAAGCAGGAGACTAAACTGAGTCAATATTTGCAGGTTAGTCTAACCTGCTTAGATTGAACTAATTTGCAAGTGAATAGACGTTCACTTTTAACTCAGGAAATGCAGGCACATGTCTGCAGTGACTCAGGTCAGACGCCAGGGGGCGCTAGAGCAGCTCTTGGCTTCAGGGAAGCTGTGCTGGGGGGTGTGGCTAGCTCCAGCAGCAGCCTCAAATGAACTGGTTAGGGAAGGAGTTTAATTCCCCCCTCCCTATCCCACTGGCATGGACACGAGCCGGGACCCTCCTGGCACTCCCCTTTCGCTGCTGCAGGGACAGGGGTGTGGCCAGACACTGGCCGGCATGGCCCCCTGAGGCAAAGGGAGCAGGGAGGGGGTCTTTTCCCCCCTCTGCCCCCTTTTCCCCTGAGGAACCATAGCTGGAGTCTGCCAGACCCCACCGCCGCCTCTACTGATTGCTCCCTGCATGGGATGAGTGGTGAAATAAGTTCCTTCCCTGCCCCCTCCACCAGACACTGGTCATACCCAGAGAGTGGTGGTGGATGGGTTGGTATTGACCTGGAAGGATGTGAGCAGTGGGGTCCCGCAGGGCTCGGTCCTTAGACCAATACTCTTTGATGTCTTCATCAGTGACTTGGACAAGGGAGTGAAGCATACTCTGTCCAAGTTTGTGGATGATACAAAACTGTGGGAAGAAGTGGACACACCAGAGGGAAGGGAACAACTACTGGCAGACCTAGACAGGTTGGACAAATGGGCAGAAAACAACAGAATGCAATTTCACAAAGAGAAATGCAAAGTGCTGCACCTAGGGAGGAAAAATGTCCAGCACACCTACTGCGTAGGAAATGACCTGCTCAGCAGCATGGAAGCGGAAAGGGATCTCGGAGTCCTAGTGGACTCCAAGATGAATATGAGTCATCAGTGTGATGAAGTCATCAGCAAAGCTAACTGCACTTTGTCATGCATCAACAGATGCATGACAAACAGAACCAAGGAGGTGATACTTACCCTCTATCGGGCACTGGTCAGACCGCAGTTGGAATACTGCATCCAGTTTTGGGCGCCACACTTCAAGAGGGACATGGATAACTTGGACCGGGTCCAGAGAAGGGCCAATCGTATGGGTAAGGGCTTGCAGGCCAAGCCCTATGAGGAGAGATCAGGGCACCTGGACCTCTTCAGCCTCTGCGAGGGAAGGTTGAGAGGCCACCTTGTGGCTGCCTATAAATTCATCATAGGGGCGCAGAAGGGAATTGGTGAGGCTCTAC